>NC_056744.1:1273496758-1273806758 GCF_019279795.1 Protopterus annectens
TAATTTTAGTCCATGGCTCTGACACCAGTTGTTTTGTCTGTGTCAGCCCTTCCTGGAGAACATTTGTGTCAATGTGAGGTTCAGAGTTATTTGTATAATGTCTTTACTGTCATTGCTATGTATGTAACCCAGGGCTGAACCTGCAAATGGTCAGATTTAATCAGTGTTCTACCCCAGTGAACAAAATGAATTAGTTAATTAAATAATCAGCTGTACTTAATGAGCAATCTAACAAACCAGCTAAGAAGGCTTTCTAGACCATCCACTATGCATGGAAATGTCCTAGTAATAGTTTGCACCATTGTAAGACATATAGGTGCATAGGAGGTTACTAGGCTAGTGGCCCTAGAGCCTTTACAAGCCAAGCAGTGTTAACCCCAATTATCCCCATTTATTCTTTTGGGTAATACGCAGAACGAATTGATGAACAGAGCATCTCTGTGATCCGCATCAGCTACCCTACTCCTTGAGGGGATATGGGTGCCACCCCAGGGGTGAATTGGCAGTCTTCCATCCAATTATCTAGGTTGTAGTTGAATACGGTCAGGGAGGAGCTCTGTTTTACATGAATAGGAAGTCTAGTCCAGAGAAGCGGCAGTCTCTGGGAGACACATCTGTCTGTCCAGCATGTTCTGTTAATGTCACAAGCTAGGTTGAGATCTGTAGAGCGAGTGACTCTTGTTTCGTTTGACATGCAGATGTGCTGCATTTCCTTTAGGGCTGGGTTAAAGATTGCCCTATAGACCAGGCACAAGTCAGCTCTCTGCAGACTATACGATACAGAGTAGAGTGATAGGGCTTTCAGCTTGCCCACATAGGTAATGGTTTGGAGTCCCTGTATTTTCTTAGTGAGAAACCACTGAGGTCTCTCCAGCTGTTGCCAGTGTCTGGGGAGGTACATGCAAAAGGGTGCATTATACTGTCTGATGAGGGTTGAGTACAGTGGAGTTGCAACATCCCTTGACCCGGATGCTATGCCCTTGCTTATGAGGTCCGCTACTGAGAAGGCTTTCCTTACCACTGTAGAAATTTGGTGGTCAAAGTTCAGATTGCTGTCAACCTGTGTTCCCACGTCTTGCACCACGTGGTTGGAACTAATGGGGGGGGGGGGGTTGTCAATACTGTAATTTGTAGGGAATTCTGTTTTGACAAATAGAATAATAATGCTTTTTTTTGCATTTAGTTTTAGACCATGGCTTTTGTACCAATCATTTGTTTGTGTTAGCCCTTCTTATAATATGTTGACATCATTGGGGAGCTCAATGACTGCTCCCAGTTTGCAATCATCAGCGAACCTGGTGAGCCAAAGGCAGTCTGCTTTGTCCTGGACTTCTGAGAAATCGATGACAAACAGTAAGGGGCCCAGCACAGACCCCTGTGCTACTCCACTGGTGATGGGTCTACTGGTTGAGGTGGAGTCACCAATTTTGACAGACTGTGTTCCGTCAGTGAGCCAATTAACTACCCATTTAGTGATATAAGAGTTAATCCCTATCTAGGAGAGTTTTGCAATGATGCCAGAGTGGGGAATTGTGTCTAAAGCCTTGGGAAGGTTGAGATAAGCTGTGTGCACTGTCTTAGCTTCATCCATGGCCTTGGTGACATTCTCAAAGAAGTCTACCAGGTTTAATAAGCATGATATAAACCCTTAACTAAGCTAATCTGGGTTGGGTCCAGCGTTTGAAGGTCACCTGTCTCCTTGTTGATAAGGTCCATGATAATTCTTTCTATGGCCTTGCAGATGAGGCTGGCTAGACTTATGGCTGTTTGGTTGCCAGGGTCAGATGATGGCCCTCCTTTGTGCAGGGAGATTACTGTTGCTTAGTTCTCCATTTTGCAGGAGCATAGTCTGTTCTCAAGCTATGATTAAAGAGAATGTCAAGTGGGTCCGCTAAGTGTTGTTTTAGATTTAGTAAACAACCCTGGGATATTATCTGGTACCACTAAGGCCATGTTTTTGGCCTTGGCGAACACAGAGACTCCTGTTCTCCAGAGATATTAGGCAGAGGGCTGGTATCAGGTAAGCTTTGGGATATGGTAGGTGGGGATAGGGGGTGAAGTTTGCACTGAATCTGTCAGCTAGCAAGTTGATATCTTCCGGTGCAGTATGAGCGATCCCATCTACAACCAGTTCGGCACATAGCTAGGCATTCCCTTTAAGAATTCTGATGTAGTTAATGAGACATGCGATTTTAGTTTTGTAATTTGGTTTGGAAGACTTTACAACATTTCTGATTTTCTTGTTAAGGCTTATGAGGGAACTCTTCCTCTGCAAAGTGATATCCCTCTTGTTTTTGGACACCAGTTTCTTCCTGTTGTTATATAATCTTTTTATACTTGAAGTCTACCACAGTGGCTTCTTTTTCGGGAAACCTGGTTTTGATCTGGTCAGATACAGCAGAGTTTATGCAGTCACTTAAGTGTTTGTACTGGCCATTTGTGTACAGTCATGCATAGTGATCATTGATCATTATACATGACTTATAATTTGCCTAATCATTTTCATTCAAACATTACATAACTCATTTAAGTCCTGCCTTCTTTTCATAGGTTCGTAGGTGGTTACAGGGCTATTGACCTGAAGGTCTTTATAAGCCTAGCGGTGTGTAACTAATATAATACTAGAGAAACACAATATAAAGGATCTTGCCTAAACATGAGATCTTAGCAATGACTTCCCATATCTAGGAAGGTCATATGTGAAATCCCCAGCAGGAATTTACGATTTCCCATCCAGCCATACAGGCTATGCTTAAACAGGGTCATAGAGGGGCTTTGTTTGATGTGAATTGGTAGCCTATTCCAGAGGAGTGGCAACCTCTGAGAGACATATTTGTCTCTCCAACAGGTCCTGCTTATGTCACAGGGCAGGTTAAGGTCCATGGAGTGGGTGACCCTTGTCCCATTTGACTTGCATATGTGCAGCATTTCTATTAAGTTTGGATCCGAGATTGCTGTATAGGCCAGGCACCAGTCTCCTCTAAGCAGTCTGTATGCTGCTGAGTACAGTGACGGTGACTTCAGTCTGTCATTGTATGACGTGTGCTGGAGACCCTGAGCTTTCTTGGTTAGAAATCTCTGAGATCTCTGAAGTTGCTGTAGGTGCCTGGTAAGGTACATACCAAAGGGAGCACTGTACTCAATTATTGGCCTGATGAGGGTCGAGCAGAGGGAGGTTATGACCTCTTTCACTCTTGAGGCAATGCCTTTGCTAATAAGGTGTGCAACATAGAATGCCTTCCGTACCACAGTAGACACGTAGTGCTCAAAGTTTAGGCTACAGTCAACTTGTCTTCCCAAGTCTCTTACTAATGAACTGTTACTTAGGGTATTATTATTATTTATATGATAGTCTGCAGGGATATTGTTTGTATCAAAGGGGATGCTAATAAATTTTTTAGCACTGAGTTTGAATCCATGGCTTTGGCACCAATCAGTCCCTCTTGAAGTATATTGACATTGTTTGGGGATTCAATGATTGCACCTAATTTGCAGTCATCTGCAAACTTAGTCAGCCACAGCCCCTCTGTTTTGGCCTGAACCTCTGAGAAGTATATTCCAAACAATAGGTAGCCCAGCACTGACCCCTGTGGAACCCCACTGGTAACAGGTCTGCTGGTTGAGGTACAGTCCCCAACTCTGACTGTGTGTGATCTGTTGGTGAGCCAGTTATCAACCCACCTAATGACATAAGTGTTGATATGCAGCTAGGAGAGTTTATCAATGATCCCGGAATGTGGGGTTGTGTCAAAGATCTTGGCTAAGTCAAAGTAGGGTGTATGCACAGATTTGTCATTGTATATGGCTCTGGTGACAGTTTCACAGAAGTCCACCAGGTTTAACAGCCATGACCTGCCTTTGACAAAGCCAAACTGTGTCAGATTAAGGGTTCAGAGATCACCTTAATCCTTATTTATAAGGTCTCTGCCTTTTTTTTATCTTTCCAAGTCTTTTGGGTTTCTAATACCATGATGGGAATGGACCCCATTCCTAAGTCAAAGTATGATTAAAGCTCATGAAATTAGTATTGTTTCACTCTTTGATGTCAGCCAAAAGTGCTCTTTGCAGCACCCGCAATGTGCCCAGTAATGACTTCTTCTGCAGTTCGTACGGAGTTACATGTATTGGTAGCGTATCTAAATAAGATTTTAGACTCTTTTTTTATAAGACCCATTGCTCCTACTACTATAGGAACTATTTGGGTATCTTTCTTCCATATTGCTCTTGTTTCTGCTTGGAGATCCTTGATATTTTATAACTTTGTTTATCTCTGTGTGCAGGACACTGTAGTCACTGAGTGTGGTGATGTCAATGATAAATGCTACTCTTGTCTTCTTTTGTTGGACCACTATATCCAGTTTTCTAGCATCTGTCTTTTGAACTGTTGGTAATGGATGATCCCATGTGATATAGACTTCATCATTTTCTATGATGCTTTGTGGCTCATGTTTCCACTGCTTTTCAGCCACTTCAAAACCATAATGTTTGCACAATCCCAAGTGCAAAGTCTCGCCATGTTATTGTGCCTTTCAATATACAGTCCTTCTGCCATTTGTATGTCACAACCAGCAACAAGGTGTGCGACTGTTTCCAGTTTGGTTTTACAAAACCTACATTTATCTGTTTCTCCCACATGTTCAGTGGACTTTGTAATCCAGCGTGTACATAGTCCACTATCTTGAGCCATGAATATTAACCTTTCATCTCTTGGTTTGAATTCACCTCTCCTTAATCATTCCTGCGTTTGTTCCTGATCAACATGAGGTTCTTCCAGACGTTTTGTATACTTGCAACTATATTTATACATTTTCCACATTTCTTGTCTTTTCATCTGATCCTTCACCTTATATTATTTCTTTTGTTTTTTTTTTGCACATTCAGTTGCTGCCTGATTTTTATCTACTTCTGGTTTGATTTCCATTCCTGCTTGACACCAATATGCTTCTGCTAGATTAAGCAGGGAAGTCATCTTAGATTTATTTTCCTCATGTTTCAAAACGTTCACTACATTTGCATCTCATGAGGTCAGTAGATATGTGTGGAGTCCCACGACTGTAGATCTGTACATGTAATCATTTTCAAGGAGGCCCATCCCTCCTTCGGAATGGGGAATATATAACCTTGGTATGCACTGATTTTTATAGATCATTTGGTGAGCATGAAGCATCCTTCTTGTTTTAATATCTAATCTATCCAACATGTTCTGGTGCCAATCAATCACTCCAGAACTGTAAGTTAGGACAGGAAGAGCAAATTGGTTTATTGCTTGGATTTTGTTTCTAGATGTCAATGCTGTTTTCAGGATTAATTTAAGTCTTCTAAAATATTCCTTACTAAGTTTTACTCGCATTTGTTTGTGTTTTATTGCTGATCCTTCATCAGTTCCCAAGTATTTATACACTCTCTCTTGCTCAAGTTCTTTTTTATCACATTCTTGTCCCAAACTGATGTTTTCTTGGTGCTGCACTTTTCCTGCTTTAAAGGTTGCTTTTGCACATTTATCAAGGCCTAATGACATTCTAATATCATCTGAAAATGTTTTGACAACCTGTAGCTGTGCTTTCAGTTCCTCATCAGATGTGCTATACAGTTTTAAATCATCGACAAATAGAAGATGAAAAGTCATGCAAACATGCAGCTTAGAGGGGAACAATGCATCTGACCCACTAAGGCATTTGCATTAGGATAATTAAATGACATGACCATCTACTTTGAAAACTGTGATACTCACCTTATCTACCAAGCACTGGATAACTGTTGATGGCAGATTACAACCCTCCAAAAATAGTAAAATACCACAACTGCCAAATGAGATAAAGTAGTTTTGTTCCAAGGAGGAGGAGGTGAAGAGGAAGATATGCAAAAATAAATAATTACATGCCTGTCAGCAATGAAACCTGTTACACTCAGTCTTCTCCTCAGTCATCAGGCAGATGGCACAACCATTTGCTGAATAGCAAATATTTGTGTATGAGCTCAAAGATATTCTTCTGAGAGGGTGGTATCTAGGAGAAGTGTAAAGTGGAGAAGTGGAGTGGGCCTGGAGTACTTTGAATCACCACCAAAGGAAATGATGTATCACAATAGAGTTGTTCTAAGTAATTAACACAACAGCAGGCTTGTTGGCTACACTCTGGACAGGAAGGAATGTGAAGAAATTCCATCTCCTATCTCTATGAATGTGGTGCTGTCCACCACCCTATAGCAGTGCCATGAGAGTCAGTGATGGACCTACAAATGTATAGGACGTTAGTGCAAGTAACACTATGGTGTCATTTCAGACTGAAATATGAAGTGAAGCACCATGTTAACATGCTTCTTGTTAACAGCTTGTCAGGGGTCTCTCAGCTGCACTTTGTATCACATATTCATAGGTAATGACTGTGGTTACAACCCAGGAGACCATTAAAGAACCTAGCCCAAAATCCAAATTTCCCTAAAGCACTGTATGGTTAATCGACTTGCTCATGGTCAAACAACAGGGAAGTGAAGACTCTGGGAATCAAACCCTATAGTACAGGAAGTAGCATGTTAACAACTCACAGCCTTATTGCTCTTTGCCAGCTTTGCTGAATACCACAAGAAACAATCATAGGGACATTTGGAAAAACATATGACATGGAATAGCCAGCACATAAGATTGTCCAACTAAGAAAAAACTATCACAAGAAATCTTACACAAATTGTCTTAAAGAATCTGCACTACAATCCTGTAAAAAAAAAAGAAACCGTGCATAATTTATCCACTGTATATTGTGAAGAGGACAAGCCTTAAGTGAAATGGAAAATTAAGCAAATAACCTCTGGGTTCCTCCTTGACTGCCTATCATTCCCCAGATCATCTCTGTCACCATCTGGTTCCCCATCCTGTCCACCCATCCAGACAGATTCATTTCTTCTTTCTTCTTTTGCCATACCCTCTTGCACTTTGATGTTTTCTTCCATCCTGTCAAAACCCTCTAATTGACCTAGAATTCACTACAATAACTCTAAAGGATGTAAATGAATTGTGCTGGAGGTCTGGAGAAGAAAACAGAGAACTGGGTGCTATGGGTTAGCTTTTAGAGCTTTTTAGCAATCTTTTGATCCAGTGATAGTCTCAGCAAAAACATGAATAAAGCAAGACACAAAGTCTTAATTTTTGTATTTCAAGGAAGAAACAAATTATGTCCAAGGCTTAATGTGCAATACTGACAAAACAGTAGTTCAGAATAAATTGAAGATATATAAATCAGTCCATGTAGGACATATTGTTTAGGCCTTGTAAATTTTAATAAGGTATCTCTGTGGGTGTTCCAGTTGTTGCATGTGTCTGGACAGATACATACCAACGGGGGCATTATGCTCAATTATATAATGATGCTAATGAGGCTTAATGAGTCTAATTTAGCCTAATGTGGGCTGAGTAAAGGGAGACAATTACATCACCTAGATTTAGGCACAATCCCTTTGTTTATTAGCTGTGAAATATAGAAGAACTTTCTTACAACAATGGACACATGTTGGTCAAAAGATAGGCCACAGTCCACATAAGTTCCCAGATCCAAGACAACTGGGTCAAGTGTTAGGGGCATATTGTTAATGTCGTAGTTTCTTGGGATTGATGACTTCCCAAAATATACAATAGTGCAATTTTTTGGCATTTAGTTTCAGTCCACAATTTTGGCACCAGTTATTTTTTGGGGGCAAACCTTCCTGCTGGCTGGATGGCTAAGTCACCTGGGGGATTCAGTGACTACTTCTAGCATGCAGTCATCAGCAAACTTAGTCAGCAACCTCCAAACCTATATATATATATATATATATATATATATATATATATATATATATATATTTTATTTATTTATTTTATTTATTTTACATTTGTTGACCGGGAGGATCCGACTGGATACATGTCCATTTTCAGCGGAGGCCCGGGGAGAAAAGCTCCAAACATAGGTAACAAAAAAACAATTTGAATAACAGTAAAGTATATTTTACATTCAAAGTTAGAACATATGTTGTTCTTTATAATTTATCTAAAAAGGGAGAGGATTTAGGATAGTAAGGAGAAGTAGGAGAGTCATGTGTGATGACTGTTAGTCTAGCCGAAGGTTAACTATCCCGGATTTAGGCAGTGACAATTTCGCATTGAACCCAGATGTGCTTTTAGCTTAGCTTTGAATTGACTTAAAGTAGACATAGATATAATATCATGGGGAAGTTTGTTCCAAATTTTACCTGCAACGTTGTTGAGAAGGGAGTCACCAGCAGAGTTATTAGTTTTGAATGTTTGGATTAGGAGACGGTTGGATGACCTCAATGGGCGTGGATTGTTACAAAGAGGAAGCAGCATTTTGAGGAAGGAGCATATTCAGGGTTATATATAATTTTGTGTGTAAGGACTAGTAGGTTGAAAGAAATAAGGGTAGGAAGCTCAGACCAGTTGAGCTTGGCTAAGTTGGTACAATGATGGGTCCTATATGGTGACCCAGTAACAAACCTAGCAATATGATTGTAGCAGTTAGAGAGTTTGTTCATGACGGTTTTACTTATGTTGTGAAGTAAGGGGGACGAGTACAGGAGTGATGAGAGAAGGTGAGTCTGGGCAATGGCCATTTTAGCTTGAGGGGTCAAGAAGCTATTTATTCTATATAAGGAGCCTAGTTTCTTATTAATGGTCTTGATCATTTGGTTTACATGTATATCATATTTTAGTTTATCTATGGTTACCCCTAGTAATTTTGTTGAGAGGTCTGGAGAAATTATGGTCCCATCCTTAGCTTGGATAGTAAAATTGATGGGGCAGGACCTGTTTGTTGGAAGAAACAACAACATTTTAGTTTTTTTAGGATTAAGAATCAGGCGCCGATTGGAGAGCCAGTGTTCTATTTTGCTGAAAGTAGACTGGGTTAACAATTGTAGATCTGAGCGGGTTGTACCAGAGCAAATTAACGAGAATCATCTGCATATTGTATGCAACTGGCATTAGGAATAACTGTATGCAGATCATTGATAAAGATGGAAAATAATAGCGGCCCTAAAATAGATCCTTGTGGGACTCCCAATGTATTGGGTAGTAACTTAGAGAGTTTGGTCTGCCATAAAACTGCTTGTTTTCTACCGGATAGGTAGGAACTAAACCATTGTACAGCAGTATTGTCCAGACCAAGTGAAGGCAATGTATTAATTAGAAGTTTATGATCCACCATATCGAAGGCCTCCGACAGATCCAGAAATAGTGCAGATGAGATTTTATTATTATTACGATGGGAGTTTATGGTGTTTGAGAAGACAAGGAGGGCTGAGGTAGTGCTATGGAGGGTCTGAAACCATGTTGGTTATCAGTCAGTAGTTGGTTGACAATTAGGTGTTGCATGAACTGTTTCTGAACACATTTTTCCATTATTTTTGCTAGAGGGAAAGTATGGATATGGGCCTATAGTTTGAGAGATCAGTGGAAGTGCCTCCCTTGTGGAGAGGAATTACATATGATATCTTCCAGATCTCGGGAATTTTGGCCTCTGCTAAGGAGCGGTTGATGAGGATTGACACTGGATAAGCAATTACATCAGCTGTTTTGCAAATATTCAGCTGGGAGTTGGTCAGCAGAGAGTGTTGAGGGTTTTAGTTTTTTAATTAATCTACAAATAAATGAGGTTGGTACAGGTTGAAAGGTAAGTAGGGGAATATTATTGGGTGTTCGAGAGTCTAAGTTGTGAGGGCTGGGTGGTAATTGATTAGATAGAGTTTGAATTGTCTCAGTGAAGAAGTGGTTAAAACTATTTGAGACATCGACAGGGGATTTATCAATGAGTGTGGCAGGGACAGGGGTAGTAGTACAACCAGAGTGAAGAAGCTGATTTAGTCCAGCCCAGAATTTTTGTGGGCAGTTTTGGTGGTCAGTTTGCAATTTACAATAGTATTGTCTTTTATCTAGTAATATTTGCTTTTTGGTTTCATTCCTAAGTTGTCTGTATTTAATTTGGTCCAGAGGGAGTTTAGTAGTACGCCAGGCAGACCACGCTTTGTTTCTGAGATTAATTTTCTGCCTTGTTTCTTTTGATAGCCAAGGAACATCTACAGTTTTGGTTTCTTTGAGCGAATGGGAGCATGAAAATCAAGAATTTCTAGGAATTTTTGTTAAAGTATAGCACTGCTTCATCTAGGGTAGATATTTTAGTATTGTCCAGTTATAAGAAGAAAGTTCTAGTTGTAGTTTAGTTAAGTCAAATTTCTTTTGTTTCTAACAGCTCTGAGTGTGGGTTGCTTAGGAATGGTTATCTTATGCTTAATGATGTAAGTAAGGTGGTGGTCACTTAAACTATCGGGAGAGTACCTGATGTATAATGGTCAGGGTGACTATTTATTAGCACCCAGTCAAGTATACTGTCTTTCTGGTTAGATTTCCTAGCCTGGTGGGAGTATTAATAATTTGCTTGAAAGAGTAGAGGTTAATATGTGTAGTGGGAGCTGAGGGGCACAGGTATTCCAATCTATGTTGAAGTCTCCGAGAACTAAGGTTTCTTGAGGGAAATGAGTAGATATCCAGTGAAGGGTGGATTCGAGAGTTTCTATATTATTTCCTGGGGGAATATACATGCAAATAATATAGATAAATTTATTGCTGTTAATCTGAAGCTTGGAGATTAGTATTTCTGCATTGTTAAATTGAGGTGGTTGCATAACATCAATAGACACAATTAGGTCAGCTTTATAGAGTATGGCTACCCCACCTCCTTTCTTAGGACTGGCCCTCCGATGAATATTGTAACCAGGGATTAATATTTCATTGTCGGTAGTTGTGGGTTTTAACCAAGTTTCAGTTAGACACAAGATGTCTGGGGAAAGGTCTAATAGAACTGCATGAAGTTCATGTACCTTGTTGTTTATGCTTCTGATGTTCAGATGACAGGTTAGAAGAGAGTTAGTAGGGCGGGCAGTGACGGGGTTGGAGATAAGGTCATTACTAGAAGAGGACTGCTGGTCAATACTTGTCGGACCAGGGTTGGGGTGTATATCGCCATGAGGAAGCAGATTAAGTCTAAGTTTGGAGATGAGTTTTAGGAATTTATCTAAAATTTTATAAGTTTGTTTCAGTTTGGGGCTTTTATTACTATTTCATGTAGTTGGATAAGGTAGGAGTGAGCAGGAGGTTGCTTCTTCCCAAGTACCATGAACATGAAAATAGTTAGTGAATTTGGTTCCAATAGTATTGGTCTCTGATGTAGTAGTAGAGAGTAATTCCAGATTTTGGGTTTCATACAATGTTGTAAAGTAAGAGGTTAATAGCAAAGGAAGAAGAAAGAAATACCACATGTTTAAATACTTGTGATAATGGGCCATGGAAAATACTATAACCAAATGAAAATGGAAAGAATGGATAGTTATAGAATGAGAGGGAGGGGAGCGAGCAGGAATGGTAAGAATGCTAGGTAGGTGGAGTTTCAGGGATTGGGTGGAGAATTGTTTAGTAACAGCAGGGATTGGACCCGCTTTTAGAGGGAGTGGTTTTATGGCTATAAATGTGGAGGTAGTGGGGCGGTGGGAATTGGGGCAGGAGGGGCTAAGAGAGCCCGAGCAAAGCAAGGGCTTAACGAAGGGCAACACACAGCGAGATGGTCAGCTTTTTCTTTTCAGAGAAACCCCACGGGCAATACAGCCTTTTTCTGCTGTTAATTTCAGATTCAGGTACAATGCAGCTTTTTCAGCTTGTAATATTAAAATACATGTACCAATTTACAGCCTTTTTCAGAGTTTGATTATACTTTTCAGGCACCAAATTCTAGTTAGTTGTCTGCTTCCACATTAGATAGGAGATAATATGGCCTAGAATTAATATAACCTTGGATCCTATAGGCAGAGATCTGCTAAAAGTAAAAGGTACTAGTTTAACCACCTTTTTGTATGGATGCTGGAGGGCGGCGTACTCAGCTCTAGTTTCTGTCAGGGATTTAACTGAATCCTCACATACAGGGATCTCAAGGGCCGCGATTGAAGGGAGCACCTAGGATCAGAGAGGCAGCTCAGCAACAAGGCTTACAAGGCAGCCAAGGAAAACAATCAATGAAAGCATTATACACTCTACTTAAAGTCACTTAACAGATATACAATTTTGTAGTTGAACGCTATCACTATTACAGCCTGAGGCAGTGAACAATTTGTCCCTCCACTCTAACTGAAAGTCTCTAACAGAATATAGTTCAACACTAGCAGTTTTTGTTAAAAACATTCATAGTATTAGGTTAGAAGTTTAGACTGCCGCCTAGCTTACATTCAGTTAATGCATTCTAGAGTAAGTAACATACACATGAAAACCATAACATCAGAGTCTAGCGAGTTAGCGCTATAATGATATATAAACACCCGTCCAAGGAGTAGCCAACTACATATACCTTTTACAGGCAAGAAGTTAAGTGTAAAACTGTAATAACAGATTTTAGTTACATTGTTTCAAAAAAGACATACCGCTTTGGAAGGGGACACTACCTGTAGGATCCAGGTATTCCTAAGTTAAGAAATGGCGGGTAACTGCAGTATAATTTAAAACCTCGCTTGTGGGGGAGGAGTAATTAAATATAGCAGAGATTTCATGGTTTAGCGTAGCAAGGCAACACACACAGCTTAGATGGTCAGCTTTTTCTTTTCAGAGAAACCCTACGGGCAATACAGCCTTTTTCTGCTGTTAATTTCAGATTCAGGTACACGCAGCTTTTTCAGCTTGTAATATTAAAATACATGTACCAATTCACAGCCTTTTTCAGAGTTTGATTATACTTTTCAGGCACCAAATTCTAGTTAGTTGCCCGTTTCCACATTAGATAGGAGATAATATGGCCTAGAATTAATATAACCTTGGATCCTATAGGCAGAGATCTGCTAAAAGTAAAAGGTACTAGTTTAACCACCTTTTTGTATGGATGCTGGAAGGCGGCGTACTCGCTCTAGTTTCTGTCAGGGGATTTAACTGAATCCTCACATACAGGGGATCTCAAGGGCTGCGATTCAAGGGAGCACCTTTTTGTATGGATGCTGGAAGGCGGCGTACTCGCTCTAGTTTCTGTCAGGGGATTTAACTGAATCCTCACATACAGGGGATCTCAAGGGCTGCGATTCAAGGGAGCACCCAATTAGACTTGCCCGGTAGCCAGATGTCCGTAAAGAAATATCATGCTTGACCTCGTCCTTGCAAGTGTTTCCTCTGCCTACACCCCACTGCAGCATCCTTCAGTAGGCTTCTAACCAGAATGTCTTAATGGAGCCATGTTGTGTGAAGCGGACTGCTGTTTCAGTTGAGCTAACAGGAAAAACTACCCAGTACCTCTTGTTCAACCTTCCCTTGTGACTGTGAGTTCTACAGTTGAGTGGAATTTTGTAGAAAGTGACACACACATTTCTTACAACAGTATACCTACCCCCAAACAATTAAGCCAAACCTTGTCTCTCCAGATGATGCATCTAGACAATAGCTGACTTTATATACCAACTCTGAGATCACCATACCTCAAAGAAAAGGGAATATTCTGAGAAGTGTCATTTTGAACTTAAAATATATGTCTATTCTTTCAGCCATTCAGTCTCCATATTATGGGACTTGCCTTTTTTTTTTAAAAAGGGTCCTGTAAAAAAAGAAACCGTGCATAATTTATCCACTGTATATTGTGAAGAGGACAAGCCTTAAGTGAAATGGAAAATTAAGCAAATAACCTCTGGGTTCCTCCTTGACTGCCTATCATTCCCCAGATCATCTCTGTCACCATCTGGTTCCCCATCCTGTCCACCCATCCAGACAGATTAATTTCTTCTTTCTTCTTTTGCCATACCCTCTTGCACTTTGATGTTTTCTTCCATCCTGTCAAAACCCTCTAATTGACCTAGAATTCACTACAATAACTCTAAAGGATGTAAATGAATTGTGCTGGAGGTCTGGAGAAGAAAACAGAGAACTGGGTGCTATGGGTTAGCTTTTAGAGCTTTTAGCAATCTTTTGATCCAGTGATAGTCTCAGCAAAAACATGAATAAAGCAAGACACAAAGTCTTAATTTTTGTATTTCAAGGAAGAAACAAATTATGTCCAAGGCTTAATGTGCAATACTGACAAAACAGTAGTTCAGAATAAATTGAAGATATATAAATCAGTCCATGTAGGACATATTGTTTAGGCCTTGTAAATTTTAATAAGGTATCTCTGTGGGTGTTCCAGTTGTTGCATGTGTCTGGACAGATACATACCAACGGGGGCATTATGCTCAATTATATAATGATGCTAATGAGGCTTAATGAGTCTAATTTAGCCTAATGTGGGCTGAGTAAAGGGAGACAATTACATCACCTAGATTTAGACACAATCCCTTTGTTTATTAGCTGTGAAATATAGAAGAACTTTCTTACAACAATGGACACATGTTGGTCAAAAGATAGGCCACAGTCCACATAAGTTCCCAGATCCAAGACAACTGGGTCAAGTGTTAGGGGCATATTGTTAATGTCGTAGTTTCTTGGGATTGATGACTTCCCAAAATATACAATAGTGCAATTTTTTGGCATTTAGTTTCAGTCCACAATTTTGGCACCAGTTATTTTTTGGGGGCAAACCTTCCTGCTGGCTGGATGGCTAAGTCACCTGGGGGATTCAGTGACTACTTCTAGCATGCAGTCATCAGCAAACTTAGTCAGCACCCTCCAAACCTATACATATATATATATATATATATATATATATATATATATATATATATATATATACCAACTCTGAGATCACCATACCTCAAAGAAAAGGGAATATTCTGAGAAGTGTCATTTTGAACTTAAAATATATGTCTATTCTTTCAGCCATTCAGTCTCCATATTATGGGACTTGCTCTAACGGGTCCTGACATTTCAAGTGGTTACTGGGGAATAATAAAGAATTTATTATGAAGGGCAGAGACATGGGAATCTTGAATAGATAGAATGTTAAGAACCAAAACTGGATTTGCAGTAGAGTCTGCAGCAAGCTTAAGGTGCTCTACAGGGAGATTAGCAAAATGAGAACTTCAGTTTCTTTAGTAGCTAATGTATAATGTGGAGACAGGTTGGAGATTAAATGCAGGGATGTCAGGTCTTGTCGAGTTTTGTGGTTGATCAAAAGGTTGGGGAGAGCTGGAGATAAGAGAGGCCATGATGTTAAAAAAAATGTATTAAACTTGGTAGCCATTTCTGAAAGAGAAAAGTCCATTTAGGAGTTTGGTGAGGAATGAGAGCCAGTTTGAAGAATTTTCTTAATTAAGCTCCAGAATATCTTTACATTTTTGTGGTTATTTTGTGGGTCTGTGAAATAACTTTTTTCTCTAGGTAAATTTGCTTCTTGGTAAGGTTAAGCAACTTCATGTATATATGTAAGGTTTATGGGGTTTTATCTTTATGCAACTGTTTCTATGCTTTGTCACAGTTTTGCTTGAGAATTTTAGTTGAATATTTCATGGGGGGAGTAGTTGTCTAAGGGTAGGATTTATTTTGAATAGACACAAGTAAAAGCATTATATTAAGTTACTGAGAGTGTCAGGATGAAAGTTGGAAAGATTTCAGGTAGTTATATATTGATGTTTTTTTTTTTTAGCTGGTGGGTGATTCCTCTATTGGTGAATATAAGGTATTGGTCACTAAAGGAATCAGGTAGTACCCCTGAGTTAGCATACTTGCTGGGGTCAGAGACAAGGACAGAATATTTATGATTCCATTTGTTGAGCCTAGTAGGAGAAAAGATTAGCTGTTTGAACCTATACAAGTTAAGACTCGTAGATGGTGTTGGCCATCACAGATAACATGTCAATGTTAATGTCGTCTAGGATAATGGTTTCATTATAAACATCTGTATTTATCCCAAATGGAATTTTTTTCAGTAAGTTAATACTATTACCTGGCAGTATGTAGAGAGCAATTATACATAACTTTCTACGTTTAACATTGAGAAGACAGATAAGAAGTTCTAAATTTTGAAAGGTTATTATGATAGTTTTCAGGTGTAGAAAAGTTAGATAGTTATTGCATACAATTGCAATGCATCCATCTTTTTTGTAGTCTGTCACATTGAATTACATTGTACCCAGGGATGGAACATACTCTCAATCTCTTAGTGCAATAAATTTTGACAAAGTCTGACATAACAATGGCCCAAAAATAGGGACAGATTTTAAATATTGCTATTTTAAACTTAGAAATGTGCTAGAATAACAGGGTTTGCTTTAAGATGCATTTTCTGAAGGATTTGAAGTTTGAAATTCAAATGTATATAATTATTTAGTGACTTCAGTCCTCAGATCATCCCAGTGATATGGCAGAAAACCATAAATTTTGAGGAACAAACCAAAAATATAAGGCAAAAATTTGGACATTCCACAAAAACCTGGATGGTTGAGAGGTATGGGATAGAATTTCATAATCCTTTATATGGAGTTTTTGCCACGTTTCGGTAATAACAGTAATATCGGGTAAGTATTGAAGAAACCATTCTTGTAGATCAGTAACTTTGTTTGGAGCACTACAAGTGTTAATGGAGGTGAAGATAAGTTTTCTAGGTGTTGTACAGGAGTTAGAGTAAGGAAAGGATGGAATGGATGAGGCTGAGTGGATGAATTTGAGTATGAATAAAGTGTGATAGTACCATGGTAGGTAGTAAGGTGACATCAAATGAATAGTACAGATGTGAAGATGGTAGACAGAGAGGACTATGGATTAGCTGAAGGGAGATTGCAGTTAAATGAAAAGGGAGAGATATAAAAGGAGAAGGTAGGAAGGTTAGTGGGGGGGGGGGGAGAAGAGAGTGGAACTGGTTTCATGGAGATGGAGAAGTAAGATTTTGATAGGGTATAGACAGTTAAAGAAATGGAGACTTAGTGAAGATACTGTCATCTGGTGGCAGGGGAATGAAGGGATTCAGACAGTGGCACAAACCTCTCAATGACTTCCCAGGTGATAGTGCCCTATGGTCAGGACAATGTATGTATGTCTGCCTACAGTAAAAATGAATGGACCCAAGACACATTGGATAAGGGAACTGATGTTTGACAGCCATGGTAGAAAAATTACCTAGAAAAAAATCCAAAATGTGAGATGATAATTCTCATAGCCTTTGCCACTGCTCTTTCTTCTGTCATTCTTCACTGCTTGGATAGTTCTTCCTTGCTGTATATTAAACTGAGTCTGAATTCCATTCATACACAAATCTTTAGAATTCATGATTTTTGCATTGTACACCATGACCAGATACAACAACCTCAGTTATCTCATCTTTCAGGAATATAGACATTAATGCTCTAATCACACCTGCCTTGTTGTGTCTACAGTTTGACTACTTTAGTGAACCTGGCATGTCAATCTGCACATATGAGATACATGGCTTCTGTGCAATGCAGTAACACTGTGTATGCACTCAACTCAGTGGATGACCTTGTGCTAAGGATCCTAGCATCTCTTCATTTAGATGGTTGGCTGGAGCAGTGCTAGATTTTGGGATACAGAGCAAGAAGAGGTTTAACAGGGAAAGAGATGTGGAGGAATAGGTAGGGAAAGGGAGGTAGGAAGGGTTGGGAAGACTTGACATCACTTTATCTTGAACAGCTTTGGACTGATAAGACTAACGCAAATGATTAGAGTTTTAGTGGAGATTCAATATGCCTGACCCATCACAGAAATATTTGAAATATGAAAGGCTGAAGGTCTCACTTAGACTGCTAAAATGGTAGATACAGAGAAAGGAAAGGAAAGAATTTCCAGTTGCATTGAAGTAGACCATTTGCTTTAGAAGCAGAAGGCTACATCAGATAAAAGAAATAGGAGGAGGGGAAGAGGGAATGATACATGTCAGAAATACTTTGCATAAGGAATGCAAGGATTGGAGCGGCAGTCTCATTTGTGATATTGCACAGGAGATGTGCAGAGAATTGAGGAATATTAGTCTGTTATCTATGCTAATCAACTGTGGCTCTTCAAAACAGTCTCATTCCTATCAAAATAAGATAGTTTGGACACTAATAGGGGGTAGAGTGCTGGCTTTGCTAGGAAAAGGGTGTAGAGGGCAGATTTATATAATTTCTCTGAACATTTTGAATGTTGAGTAACAACACAGACATCCAAAATACCGGGAAAAATCAAAGCCAGTTTTTTGTTGCAGTGGGAGAAGCTGTCCTGCATTCCTCACACCCCTGCTAGTTATATATACTAACTCTGAGATTGCACTAGTGGAGAAAGGGACACTTCCCCAAACCCTACTGTACCATAATCTCCCACAGTAGGCTTCTCATTCACTACTATGCTGCGGCATTTTTGATTTCAGTGTTTTGGATGTCGATGTTGTCACTTGCCAGTCCAAACATTCAACTAAATAACACGGATTTACAATAGGGAATCAACATTGGTGGCAGTGCCATTACATATTTTGGATATGGCATAAAGGAAAGAAAAGTCTGAAATAATATACATAGGAAAGGTTCTAGATAGGTGGTGTCTTTTTTTTTTTTTTTGCTAGGTTTGGAAAAAATAAGTTACTAGAGGATGGTAAGGAATGGAGGATGGAAATTGTAATGCATGTCTACTGTGCTAAGAGCTTTATAGCTTACATCTGGATACTGGTGTTAACTGAACTCAGTCTTAGAGGGAATTGTCACACAATGGTTCTTAAACTAAAAAAGGGGAGAAAGTGAACAGAGACAGCTACAGTGGGATTACTGTTAGGAGGAGCCTCTGCTGAGCTGAAGACAAGGGAGGATAGAAACAATGGTACGTTCAAATAGTTTAATATCAAGATGAGAGATGAACATCACTGTCTAACAGTAAATTATGTTCTCTTAACCATTCTCACAAAATTAAGTGACTGACACTGACAGTTCTCATTACTCAGTTAATAACAAACAGCAGTAGAGAAATAGGCTCGGAGGCTACAAATAAATCCTAGGATAAAGCTTCTTATTATGAAGTTGAACTTTTAGGAAAGAAGAGTAACCCACAAACCCAATCCTGCATTCAATGCACAGTGCATAATTTTTATTAGCACATAATGAACATTTTTCCAAGAAAAAATTAGGAAACAATGTTTAAAGAGGAAAGAATATATGGCTTCATTTTATTATTTTACTTCACTGTACTCTTATGTTAGTATCCTTCCAGCTGCAGTTGCTCATGCATGGTGACTGAACTGAGGTGCAAAGGCATGAACATAAGTTCATAAGTGTATACTAGGCTAATGACCAATGGGGCCTTTATAAGCCTAGCCATGCTACCTAAATGTATCCAACAAGTTATTGTGCCTTACAATATGAGCTTATTGTACATCAGTACCCTGACTGGAGAATGAGCGTTCTCCAGCAGGGTATTAATGTAAAAGCAATGCCCGCTGAAAAATGAGTCCACTGCTTCATGGCAGCATATCAAACTGCTGTGGAGCTCGGACTGAAAAAATGGAATGGCTGCCATTATTTTACACTCACTAAGCAGCACTTCTGTTTAGTGAGTGTAAAATATATTAAAATTAAAAAAAAGAACTGAAAAATGAAACTGTGTGTTTGTGTTTACGTCTGTGTGTGCAAGTGTATGCATGTATGTCAGTGAAGTGAGAGCGAGCAAGCCATTATATTACACTCACTAAGCAGCTATTCTGCTGTTTAGCAAGTGTAAAACAAAAAAAGAAAAGAAAAAAATTAAAGTAAAGCATGTGTGTGAGAGTGTATGTGTGTATGAGAACAAGAGAGAGAGAGGCAGCGATCGCTCCAGCGAAACAGAAAAGTGGTATTTAAGTGTGTTTTCATGTTTCTCTTTGCATGTGTGAGCAAATGCATCCATTAAAGCTGAGATAGACTGTGGGGGTAATTCAGTAAACCCTACATGCAGCGATTCTCCATGTAGGAAGAGTGTAGTGGCCTGAACACAGAATATGGCCACAGATTGATCCAGGAAACAGGGCTTGAGGCATGTGCGAGTGTGCCGACACCATGCAGACACGAGGTGTCCACGGAATGCAAATCACCTCATATGCTGGTAAAAACCATGCAAATGAGGTGATTTTTTTGATTCAGCAAGCAGAACGTCACCCATGTAAGTGCCGTGTCAGAATAAAAAAATGTATGCGGTTACAAACCGTGTAGAGGAATATAAAATTTAGACAGGGGCTGTAACAACCCAAACAAAAGGTATATTGTACAGTAGGCATGCAAATGGCCAAAACTATGGCCATTAAGTTGAAAAGGTAATGAAATATATGAAAAATTATACTTTTTTTAATACATATGCCACGTTTAAGTGGCATGCAGCGACGCACAAACATGCTATGTTGCAAATAAATAAATAAATAAATAAATAAATAGTGTAAAATATCAAATTTAAAGCTATGCAAAGTTATAGTAGCCAGCATGCAGTCATACAATGGTAGGTTATAGTTGTAGCTAAAGAGATAGGCCCTGGTGCAGTGCAGTATCCAGGGCATACACAATTAGGTGTATGTAAATGAGCCATGGTTATTGAATAGCAAAAAGGGCCACCATTTCCGTAGGTATTAACCGTGGTAGGGTTAGAACTGTGTTGGTGTAGGCAGAACAGATAGCTAACATCAAAAGAGGGTGTATCACGCCATATTTAAGCAGATTGGAGCTTAGAGGCGCCTGTTTGAACTCAGCTAAGCACAGCTAAGCAGGGGGTGTGTCTGAGGCTGCTAAGCTATAGTTAGCTCAGGGGTGCGTGTTTTAGCTGGTTAAAGAAAAGCTAAGCATGCCTCTGTACAGGGAGGGTCCAAACTGCTGAGCAATGTTTATATTAGTGCTGCGGGGCTTAGCAGTGACAGGAATTAAAAAAATAATAGGAATAGCCTGGGAAAGCCAATCAAGTATAAAAGACTGATAAGCCCTGTTCCACTGAATTGAAAAAAAAAATAATAGGAATAGCCTGGGAAAGCCAATCAAGTATAAAAGACTGATAAGCCCTGTTCCACTGACACTGGTCCAGTCAAACCCCTCAATGATATACCTGGCAGGTGAAATGTATCATAGTTAGCCAATCGCACAGGCTGCATCTGCAGCACACCAGTATAAAGTATGCATACACCCTTAAATCTGCTTTTTCCCACATACTCTGCACCACTGGAGTACACACTTGGGAATTTTAACCGACAAAATGATAGGGGCTGCTGCTGCTCTTCTACATCTGTATGCGCTAGAGGTGAGGTCAGTGATGATGATGACAATAGGACCAGACTGAGGAGGCGAAGAGTTTTCAGGCACAGTGTAACCTTTCAGGGGCTACATGAGCTAGAGATAGTAGAATGCTACAGGGTGACAGGGACATACTACAGGAACTCACCGAGCTGTGCTGCTCTCACCTTAAACCCAGAGCCAACAGAGGGGACCCCATCCCAGTGGAAACAACAGTTTGTGTAGCCTTAAGAATACTCGGTAAAGGTACTTTCCAAAGACCTTGTGGGGACATGATGAGGGTCTCACAGGCATCCGCATCCAGGGTACTCCACCAGTTCCTGGATGTCATGCTAACAGATGCCAGTGAGCATATTTATTTACCCCGCACCCCTCAGGAGAGGACCGGCAATATGCATCTCTTCCACCATATAGCAAACTAAAGCACAACCCAATGAGGAAGGTAGAGTCTATGTCACCCCCAAGGGGTATCACTCCATCAACTGCCAGGTCATGTGCAATATTATCATGAATGTGTGTGCTGGCAGCCCTGGCAGTTATCACAGCTTCCCTATCTGGCACGCATAAGACCTGTCCCAGACATTTGCCGGGGGGGGGGGACATCCCATAGGGCCATCTACTGGGGGATGCTGGCTATGCACTGGAACCATGGATGATGACACCCATCAGAAATGCACACACACCAACTGAAGAATGCCATAATAAGGCACACACACAAACTAGGAACATCATAGAGCATGTGTTTGGGCGGCTCAAGTCACGGTTCTGCTGCCTTGACATATCTGGTGGAACCTTGCAGTACTCTCCAACCACATATGCACACATGTTCATAGTATGTGTCATGCTACACAATATGATCCTGTGGAAACAGCTGTGGCAGGAACATCAGAGGGGAAGGGGCACACAACCCCCCACCATTGCCAAGGTCCCCACAGGTACAGGTGGACTTGGAAGATGAACCCCCTGAGTCTGTTTCTGTAGGCAGATGTAGGCATGCCCAGTATGCCCTGACCTTGGCAAAGAGGCAAGACATAGCACATGCACTGACAATTTAGGGAACCAAGGGACTAACACGTCACTCCGACTGACATCACACTACCTGTGCCTTACCATGTATAGACTGTGTACTGCATGCATCCATCAGAGTCAGCCCTGAAGAACTGTCCTCTCAACTGCTACAGGCACAAGGTAAGCCACTCTTCTTAGCAACAAATGAATGGGGTAGTAGACTGTGGTAACATATGTATGTTATTGCTGTATGTAAGCAAGGGAATGGAGAGGGCTACCGGGATAGCAGCAGACAACTGACAGCTATGTGGGACAACAGGAACTCGCTGCAAAATATTGGCTGCTCCAGAATACGCAGTAGGCCCCAAGCCAGCAAAACCCACTGCATTATGTGAGGAACATACAAACAGTGGGGTCATAGGACAGATGCATGTATGTCAATGTTGGAGTCCCATACATACCTCTCAACCTCTTAGAGCAAGACATCTGTACAAAGCCATAAAGAAATGTGAGACAAAGGCCCAAAAACAGAGACAATTTTTAAATATTGCTCTTACAAACTTAGAAAGTTGATAGAATAACAGGTTTTGCACTAGCATGAATTCTCTAAAGGGTAAGAAGTATGAAACCCACATGTCTGTCATTAGTTTCTAACTTCAGTCTTTAATGATTTGCCAGTAATTTCCCAGACAACCACAATTTTATGAAAAAGTGACCCAAAATATGAGGCAAGCATCTGGACATTCTGCTAAAATCTATACAGTTGAGAGGTATGGCCCCCTACCCCCCAACATACCCATGTTCCCATACAACTGCAGTAACATTTATGTTTGTAAGGTAATAGCAGCAGACCACAGATTCCCAGGGCTGTCACAATCAATTTGCTAACATGTTCCATTGCCACAATATGCAGGGGTCAATGTGCTATGTATGTGTGTGGTTAATAGTGTCAGGAAGTAGAGACCACTGACTTTTGGCTGTTGTGGCTTAGTGGGCTAAGTACAGTACTGTGGATGCATGGTTTGAGACTGGTCATGCCTACTATTTTGCATGTCAGCTACACCTACTGTAGGAGTTCTACAGTCTCTCCAAAAGTCAATATTAGTTACTGCAGGAAAGCTGTACAATGGAGGGCAGGGGGCCACAGATATGGACAGTACACAGCTCTGAGTAACCTAGACAGTGTCTAGAAGAACAGCAGACAAGTCAGTGTAGCATCAGGATATAAAGGCTGCCATGTAACTGTGTCAGTACTGACAACATGTCAGTGGGCACCATCCATACCCCATGAATGCCAAGGTTTCTCAGAATCTCCACATGTATGCCTCATGTATCTGTTCTGTTTGTCATAATATTGCATTTGTCTGGCAAACTGTTGGCAAACCAGTAAAGGTTGATGTGAAAACATCAATGACAGACATTTGAGATGCAGACTTCACACCCATAAGAAAATGCAAGCTAATACAAAGCCATTCTACCAGCTGTCTACATTTGGAAGAGCAATATTAAGATCCTGTCCCCATGTCTGGGCCTGTGTCTGGCTTTTATATATGGCCTTGTCCACATGTCTGGCTGTAAGAGTTTAAGAGGTATGGCCAACATGTAGCTTTATAATAACAGTGCAACACAAAGCATCTGAGAACCAGAGCAGATGTATGGGGCACAATGCTGGCCAACCTGCTAAACAGGTACAGTCAGAGGTATGAAGTCCATAACCCTGTGTGTGATGTTATGACTTCTACCCCAGTCACACCATAACTACAACTACATAAGTGCAGCAACTGTAGACAAAGCCTGTGACTGGAGCACAGCAGGACAAAGGGCCATAACAATGGGGAAGGAGGAACCACTGGCCAGACAAATGTAGAATGTGCAGACTAGAAAACTTTGTGCAGTAGCATGTGTTCCCTGCAGTGTGTGGAGTCAGTAAACAAATGTCTGTCAGCGGTTCCTCACCTTAATCTATAATGATCTGCCACTGCCGTACCAGGACATCACAGTTCTGTGTAAAATGTACCTCACATATTATGCAAAACTCTGCTCAGTCCAATACACTCTCTACTGACCCTAGATATGAGGATAGCACACAGCCAGGAGGTCCCTCAGCCAGTATATTAGTGAGGTGCCCGACTGTTTACACAGGTTCATCAGACAATTGGGAGTAGCACACAAAATCCTGGACTGGAGTACAGGTAGATCTGGCCTGGAGTCCCAGTGTTACTACTGATGGTCATACTGGGCATGCTCCTACACTTATCTACTTTCAGTCCATATCTGAAGCTACATCTGACTTTAGAATTGGGATGTACATATATCCCTTGTGCATGCAGACAGCTATGTACACCTTAACTGTCTATCCCCACTCCCATCAGACATGTTTACTCCCATCTATCTGTATGTGGTATATATATATATATATATATATATATATATATATATATATATATATATATATGCTTTATCTGGATCTGTTGAGTGTGATATACATGCAGATATATAGGTAACATATAGAAATATATCATTTATAGAGAGGCAGAGACAGGGGGAGAGAGAGACAGAGTGAGAGAGAGAGACCATGAAAGGCATAGAATGATGTACTGCTGCAGCCACACATACACCAATTTTAACCAGTGGCACATGCAAATACCATGGTGATCCCCATTGTGTAATAGTAGGTAGGTAGGGGTTGTAATCTCACATCAGTCTCCTTGTGTGTGTCTGTGTGTGTGTTTCTGTATGTATTACATGTACAGCAAAATACACACGCACAACACGCCTATGTCTGTATAATGGCCACCCATGTTTGGCCCTGTGACTAGTGTCCTCCACAGTAGTGGTCTCCCTGTCAGCAGCTACTGATGTCATCCATCCCAACAGCAGTGACAGACACTCTCTACATGTATAAGCCCCGTAGCGCATGCAATAAGTACATAGTGCTATAGTGTAGATAGTTAAATTGGTAGTGGTTCTAATCCTTACAACAGCAACTCAGTGAGTGTGTGTGTGTATAATTATATCTGCTTGCGGCTGTTTGTATTTCCTGCCTATGTGTGTGCAATGCCAATACATTTTGAGGCCTGTTCCACCCTATTAACTCCTCATTGCTCTACTTTACAGGGCCTGCTGATGTCATCCACCTTATATATGCACATTTACACACTCCCTTGCCACATAAGTCTGTGGTGCAAGTGATGCGTACATAGCACTCTCATGTAGACAGTTAGACAAGTAGTGGTTCTGATCCCAACAACATCAACTCAGTCAGTGTGGGTGTGTGTATAAGTATATTCCCTTTGGCTGTGTGTATTTCCTGCCTTGTGTGCAATGCCAGTACATTTTGAGGCCTGTTTCACCCCATTAACCCCCCATTGCACTTCTTTACAGGGCCTGTTGTCATCCACCTTAGATGCACCATTGGATACTCTCCAGGCATATAAGCTCTGTAGCACACGCGATAAGTGCATAGCTCTACAGTACCTATACCTAGATAGGGAGAGGTTTGAATCTTAATGCTGCCAACTGTGTGTGTGTGTGTGTGTGTGTGTGTGTGTGTGTGTGTGTGTGTGTGTGTAGCATATCCCCTGCGGTTGTCGTGTGTGTGTGTGTATGTCGGTTATACAATTTTGAGGTCTGTTCCACCCTGTTGACAACATGTCATCCACCTTAGATGTACCATTGAAACTCTCCAGGAATATAAGTTCCGTAGCGCACGCAATACGTACATAGCACTATAGTACATGCAACTAGATACGTAGGGGTTCTAATCTCAATGCTGCCAACTATGTGTGTGCATAGCACTATAGTCATAGCCGGCCTTAGGCATAGGCCAACTAGGCGGCCACCTAGGGTGCCACTCTAGCAGGGGTGCTTATCCAGTATTTATTTGGTGTAGTTAGACCAGGATGGGGGCACCGGGTGGTATGGTAGGGGGGTCTGTGGATCCCTTTTGCCTAAGGCACCAGTTGATTTAAGACCGGTCCTGACTATAGTACATACAACTATATAGGTAGGGGTTCTAATCTCCATGCTGCCAACTGTGTGTTTGTGTAGCACTATAGTACATACAACTAGACAGGTAGGGGTTCTAATCTTAATACTGCCAACTGTGTGTGTGTGTGTGTGTGTGTGTGTGTGTGTGTAGCACAATAGTACATGCAACTAGATAGGTAGGGGCTCTAAACTTAGTACTACCAACTGTGTGTATAAGTAGCACTATTGTACATACAACTAGATAGGTAGGGGTTCTAATCTCAATACTGGCAACTGTGTGAGTGGTATGTGTTTTTGTATGCATATCCCCTGTAGTAGCATGGCTGTCTTGCCTGTGTGTGTGCAATAGTTATACCATTTTGTGTGCCTGTTCCACCCTGTTAACTCCCCCATTACCAACCTATTCAGGGCTTACAGATGTCATCCACCTTAGATGCAGAGTTAGACATGTTCAAACATAATAGCACTGTGGCACATGCAATACATGTGGCGGTCTATAGTGTACTAGATAACTAGATAAGTAGGGGTTCTAATCTCAAAACTGGCAATTCCATGTGTATGTGTGTTTGAATGTATATCCCCTGCAGCAGTGTGTGTGTGTGTGTCTGTGTGTGTGTGAGAGAGACACTGTTATACCATTTTAAAGGCCTGCTAACTCCCCAGTGGCAATCCTTACAGCATCTGCAGATGTCATCCACCTGAATAGTAGTGGCAGATACTGCAAAAGTATATAAGCTCCGTGGCACATGTGATATGTGTATAGCACTATCGTATGTAAAACTAGCCAGGTAGGGGTCTGACTCTCAACAAGGGCAGTTCATGAGTTGGTGTGGGTGTATGTATGTATATCCCCTTGCAGCAGTGTGACTGTTAGGGGCACCACCATACCTCTCAAACCCTTAGAAAAAGACATCCGGATAAAGCCATACTGAAAAGTGGGACAAAGGCAAAATATTAGGCTCAATCTTTAAATATTGTTCTGAAAAACATAGAAAGTAGATAGCATAGCAGGTTGTGCATTCACATGCATTTTTTCTGAAGGGAATGAAGTCTGACATGAAAATATCTGTCATTATTGTCTAATGTCAGTCTTTAATGATTTGCCACTCTAATGTGCCAGAAATCCACAATGGTATGACAAATGGAATAAAAATATGTGGCAAACATCAGGATATTATGCAGAAGTCTGTAGAGGTGAGAGGTATGACCACCACCTGTCCCACCCTGCAGATTGCAGTCCATGTTTGGCCAAGTGTGACTTGTAACAATGACTCAAACAATACAGAGGTCACCAGACTGTAGGACAACAAACATTTCCTAAAGTTGTCTCTTGTGTAAAGCAGTTACTTCACATCAGAAGCACTTAATGTTATGAGAAATAGCATAAGCTGTGGTAATGTGACACAAAGATGCTGTCATATTGACAAACCAAGAGAAGTTCTGTCCATTGCACTTGCCGTGGGTATGGTTTGTCCTGCCAACTCTCACAATACTACAATGTGTCCCACATTGCACATTTGATAAGGTGGCAAACCTACTCTGTGTTGCCAATATGTAGACATGTGTAGGCCCTGTGAGTAGCTGCTATCCCCAATGACCCACATGTATCTAGGCATGAATGCTAACTGCCACCAACCACATATGTATTTGTGTGCTTATACAGGTCCTACAAATCTCGTAGTCAGGTTAAGCCCCACTGCTGAAGGCAAAAAGAAGGGTGAGAAAGTATTTTTTTAAAAAAAGAAAAAAGCCTAATTGTACTTGCATGCTTATACAGGTCCTACAGATCTCATGGTCAGGTTAAGCCTTGCTGCACTCAGGCTTGCTCTGTGCCCCGCCCTGCCCCCAAATCCCATCCACCCCTACTAGTCCTAAATTTATAGCTCTAAAACCACTCCCCCTCTTTTTAGAACCAATCAACAACTCTCCAGGCATTATCAGGACCCTCCCTACCTACCTACCTATCCTAATTATACCTCTACTCAAGTTGGGCAAAATCAAAGCTAATATCTAGACAATGCCTCTCTTATTGGCAGTGAAACCTTTCAAATTAATGCTATTAATCTGCCTACTACCCTTGATGATAATTCCATATCTTCTCACCACCTATGAAAATTTGTCCTACCTAGCCTACCACTACCCAAGAAGCCAAATCACCACTTTAATAATACAAATTAAATTAGACCACTTAATAATCCCCCTTATGACTATCTGCTTGGATACAAAATACCACCAACCCATTAGATCCAGATATATCAACCCCAAAACCAAACATTACATAAGACTAATATTTAAATTCCTGAAGCTCACAATTAGACTACATGGCAACCTCACAAGGGATGGGGACATTCATCCAAACCCTGGCCCAACCTCACTAGTCGATCCTAGCCCCAATTCTACTATTCCCACTAATGTACGAACTTTAAATAGACCTTTGAACTCGCTCCTGGTCAGTCACCTAAATATTAGAAGGTTAAATAATAAGATCCACCACCTGCATGCACTCTTAGATACGCATTCCCCGGATATACTTTGTCTTACTGAAACCTGGCTAAAACCATCAAAGCAGATAATGAGGTTTTATCCCCAGGTTATAACATACTAAGGTTAGACCATACCACAGGGAAGGGAGGAGGGGTAGCTGTACTATACAGAACTACTCTAGATGTAACCTCTGATTCCACACAACGACCCTGTGTTTATAATGCTGAAATAATGCACATCACTGTCTATCTTTAAATTCTCTGCAATGGCTTGAGTTCCCTCATGTACTGCTTCTATCCCAACTTCAAATGCTACACACCATTCATTACAAACCTTCCTCCTGTCCTGTTCTCAATTCCCTCATCTCTTGCTATTCTCCAAGACGTACTCTCTGCTCCTCTAATCAACTACTACTCCAAACTTACCAACCCAAAAAAACAATAGGAAAACTCCTATATAAATATTCAACTAGCCAAGCTTGGAACAATCTTCCCAAAGACATACGTGCCATCATCCACCCATCCCACTTTAAAGAAAAACTTAAAATTCATTCACTTAACACTAAAATCTGTCCCTGCCAAGCCCCAACCTAAACTTTCAACACCCCTCCCTTATCTATCCCACATACAATCTCAATGCATCAAACACAAATAAGTTATTCTACTCTCTATACCTCTCTCCTAATGACTAATCTACTTCTTGTAAATATGTAAATAAACTGTTTACCTCTGAATTGTAATTACATTTACTCTGTATTGTATATACTTTGTATTACCTAGTTCACCACCTGTCTTACTGTTCCACTTACTTTTATTAATTAAGCAGATTTGTCTTGCCTTGTCAAGTTTATATCTTTTTCTGTATATTGTGTTGTTAAATTGGAGCTTTTCTCCTCGGGTCTCCACTGAAAATGGGCCACAAACCCAGCTGGACTAACCCGGTTAACAAATGTCAATAAATAAATAAATAAAATAAATAAATTCTCATTACCAAGCTTCAAATTAATAAAAACAAAAGTATTAACATAGCCTGTGTCTACATTCCCCCAGGTAATAATGCAAACACCCTAGAAGATATCATCTCTTGGCTGTCTAGTAACTACCCTCAAGAAACCATTGCTCTAGGAGACTTCAACATCGACTGGAATATTTGTTCCTCAGAATCTCTGTCCATCCATGTAAATCTATATGGATTTATTCAGATCATATCCTCCCCTATTAGGATCAGTAAACCTAACAACAAAGATAGTATCCTAGATTGGATACTCATTAATAGCCATCCCCACATGTATAGGGCCAGTACCCGACCTGAAGACATAAGTGAACATTTTCTTACCTATATAATCAGGCATAAGACTGACATCCCTCACCCACCTACTTACAAAACAATTAGAAACAGCAAAAACTTTAACCCCGTTAATTTCCAAAATGAACTCAAAGCATGTAATTGGGCAGTCCTAAAACATCCACCACTTGAAGAAGATGTATAATATTTCAACATCAAATTCCTAGCCATCCTTGATACCCATGCACCTGCACGTTCTATCCATCCTTGATACCCATGCACCTGCACGTTGTATAAGAACTAAAGCAAAAGTTGCTCCATGGCTTTCAAAAGAAACCAGACAAATGATCTTACTTAGAATCAAAGCTTGGACCACTTAGCATACCACAAAATCCCCCTTAGATCAACTTAGATTTAGACAACAAAGGAACAAGACTAAAAAATCTACCACCCTAGATAAAAAAAAAACTTTTACTGCCATGTACAGCAGAAGCATCAAAACAATCCACAAAAGTTTTGAGCAGGCATAAATAAACATATTCACCCAGGGCAATGCACAACTCCTACCCCCTCAGCTACCATCCAAAAACCTTCAGAAGATGTTGGTTGCTAATTTCTTTAATGGTTTCTTCACAGAAACTATCCAGTCACTAGCTAACCAACTATCTCCCAGTTGCCCAAGTTCTAACACCGCCACACCTAGTTCTCAACTCCCCTTTAACTTTCAACCAGTTTCCACATTACTTATCCGTTCCCTAATCAAGAAACTAAAACCTACCCCCTTGCAGTGGATCTCCTCCCAGCTGAGTATCTACAAAAAGCTGCAGATGCCATAGCATACCTGATCTCTATCCTGATCAATAGAACTATATCAGAAGCCACTATCCCCTCCATCTGGAAGACATCCCATGTTATTCCACTCCACAAAGGGGGCAGTTCCACTGAACTGTCAAATTACAGACCTGTAGCTATTTTGTCACCCCTGGCTAAAATTATGGAGAAGTGCATCCATAAACAACTCCTGAGCCATCTCATTCAGCACAATCTCCTGGCCAACTCGCAGCATGGTTTCAGACCATTCCACAGTACACGCATGGCCCTCCTCTCCTTCTCCAATGTTATTAATCAAAACCAAAACATCAATAAGCTTTCTTCTGCCCTCTTTCTTGATCTCTCCAAAGCCTTTAACATGGTCAACCACCAGCTACTCATACACACACTTAAAACTATTCCCCTAGATGTCCAGGCTATCCAATGGTTCAAATCTGATCTGAGTGGTAGACAACAGGCTGTATTATGCCAGAACGATCTATCTTCTCTTCTACCTATCTCCCTTGGGGTCCCTTATTATGTCCTATATTAGGACCCCTATTATTTTCTATCTTTATTAATGACCTGTACACAGTCATCCCAACAGCCACCTGCATTCAATATCCAGATGACTCCTCTTTGATTTGCTCTGCCACCTCCCCTTTAAGTCTGCAGACTCTATCCCAAAATGTTTTTAATACTGTCGAAATCTGGTTCTGTAATCAATGTCTCCTATTAAATCCTAACAAAACGAAGCTACTGCTTTTCTCCCCCACTAATAAAGCCTCCACTCCAACCTTTACTATAAAATCCTAACAGTGGCACTATCATTGTCCCAGATCGCTGTACCAAACTCTTAGGTGTAACAGTTGATAACAACCTCAAGTTTGATATGCATATTAATCAAACTATTAAAAAAGTTAGTAAAAAACTTGGCTCGCTATTCAAGATCAAACCTTTCCTCACTCCACTAGCTAGGACGGTAATTGCCCGTATGCATCTACTTTCCACCTTCCTTTATGCATCCCCTCTCTTCACAAACTTGAGTAAGTCTGACCTTAATGAACTCTCTAGCTGCTTTAATCATATTGTTAGATTTGCCACTGGAACAGCATACAGAACACACCACTGTCTGCACCTAAAGAATCTAGGGTGGCTAGAATTGACTATCCAACTTCAGTACAATCAGCTAATAGTAGCACATAAAATTCTCTGCAAACCTGAAAAAATTATCACACCTTACAGCAACCTCAAGACACTTTGCTCATCCAAAGAATTACTAGTCCAAACCCTCAAAAGCAACAACTCATCTGGAGACTGTCTATATGCCAACTCTGAGCTTACTTCAGAACCCATTTTAACCCAATTCAAAAAAATTCTAAAACAGTACTTTAAAAGGCAATGGCTATGTCCTGACTAACTCTGGCAATATAAACATGTGCTAAAGAGGTCTTTTGGTCACCACTACATTGCTTCCTAATGGTTACTCTATAACAAATCAGATTTATATATGACAAAATGAATGACTTTTATTCTATGTATTGTGTCTGTAACAGAGGTTTAACTTGAGTAATGTAACAGTTTTTCTGTATGTATGTATGGAGCTTTTCTCCCCGGGCCTCCACTGAAAATGGACAAGTATCCAGTCTGACTATCCCGGTCAACAAATGTAAAAATAAATAAAAAAATAAATAAATAAATAAATGTAGGTATTGTCTAAGGCTGTGGCGACTTTAAGTAGTGTGCTGTCTGACATTAGCCCACAGACTGATGTTAATACACTGCAATGGGGTCATACAGTGGGTATGTAATGGTGACAAGGTCCTGGCCTCAAGCTGAATGAAGAAAACAGTACCATCATACCATACAGCAAGGACATGGCCCCAGTGTTTCCCAGAAACAGATGCTTGGTGCCAGAGCCATGGGCTCAAGCTCAATCCAAAGAAATGTATAGTTATCCCCTTTGGGAAAAAACATGTACCCGTGAATTACCACATAGGTGGCAGTACACTTCTTCTTCTTCTTCTTTCGGCTTTTTCCGGTTAGGGGTCGCCACAGCGGATCACCTGTCCGCTCATGATTGGCAGTGGAGTTTTACAGTGTCGAGTTGCCAGCCCGGCGCCCAACCTTCCACAGAAGGCACACACATGCATGCACTCATGCCTATGGCCAATTTACAGTGTCCAGTCCACCTACAGCATGTCTTTGGGATGTGGGAGGAAACCGGAGCACCCGGAGGAAACCCACGTGACCACAGGGAGGACATGCAGACTCCGCACAGAAGGCACCCCAGCCGAGAATCGAACCGAAGAACCACTTATAGGTGACAGTACACTAAACACCGAAAATGTGATAAGAGACTTAGGGACACAGGTGGACAATGGTCTTATCTTCGATAACCACATTCACCACAAAGGTTAGGAAATCCTTCTATGTGGCACATCTCTTCACTAAGGGCTTCTCATCCAGAAAAAAAGGAGGTCATTGTCCCACTGTACTCATCCCTCATTAGACCCATTATAGAATACAACGCCCCGTTTGGTATGTACCTCTCAAGATATCTGCAACAACTGGAAAGGCCACAGAAATACCTCACTAAAAGAATCACAGGCCTAAAGCAGATGCCCTATGCTGACTCTCTAAAAAAACTCCAGCTATACTCTGTCACATATCGTCTACTCAGAGGCGAGCTCTGCTTAACATACAAGTCCATGTCAAACTCAGAGCTGTTAGACATGCTACACTTAAAGAAATCCCAATCCCTTAAAGCCACACGCTCCAGGGATATAAACCTTGTCATCACAATGAACAAAACATGCTAGAGGGATAGGTTCCTGACCCAGAGACTCCCCAGACTCTGGAACAGACTGCCCATACATGTCAAACAGAGCACCTCTTTGGCCCTCTTCAAAAGGAACCTTAATGATTGGATGGGAGATAGGAAATTCACCTCGGGGATCACGTCAGTCACCCTGCTATACAGGGGACCAGGGAAGTAAATATTGTGGGAAGAAATAGCCAGGGAATTGTTATAGCTAGGCTTGTATAGGCTCTAGGGCCGATAGCCTAGTACCAGCCTATGAACATCAATGGCAACCACATAAACACACAAACTGCATTGACAGACCTGGGTACTCAGGTTGATAACACTGTTGCATTCAGCCATCAAGTAGTGGCAGTGGTCAGAAGAGCCTTGGATGTGGTTCACCACATAGGTAAAGGGACTGTATCCAGATGAAAGGTATCTAACCTTTGTATAGTCCTCAGTCAGTACAACAATAAGTTGTCATCATGGCCGGTCTGCTATGTACCTATGCAGACATCTGCAGCAAATGGAAAGGCTATGTTAACACCCACAAAGGTTATCCATGGCCTTCAACACCTGTTCCATGCAGGCAGCCTCGAATCAGTAGTGCTCCACTTGATATCGGACAATTCTCCACAGGTGGGCTGTGGCATGCCTAGATGGCAATGTTGTGCTCACCCCTTGGGCAGTTTTTCCATCTCTCTCAACTTTCTGATTTAAAAGCCCACATTTGCACTTATTTCCCCCCTTTCCTGTAACTAGTCTAGTCCATATACAGATTTGCAGTATCCAGGACTGTTTGTAAGGTCCTGAGGCCCCCCAAGCCTTTCTGTGTTGATGGGAAGCCTGCTAAATTATCAGTGGTAAGCACTAGGTAACCTATCTACCACTTGAGTGGTTTCTGGCCCAGAAAGTGTAGTTATTGGCTGTTTGGGCAATTTTTCCATCTCTCTCAACTTTCTGATTTAAAAGCCCGCATTTGCACTTGTTTCTTTCCTGTAACTAGTATAGTTCAGATACAGATTCTTAGTTTTAGCACTTGAATTTGCTTATTCGTGCTCAGCACTTGTTCAGAACTTGTTGTAAGCACTAAATAAGCTACAAATTACTACAACACTCAACCTTCCTCATTACCTAGAGGAAAACAGTTTTTGTACTTACTGTCCTCACTTGCTTAGAGAAAAACAGCTCTTGTACTCACTTTCCTCACTTGTCTAGAGGAAAATATTTTTTTATTCAGGCATGTCCAAGGGTCAGCTCCCAGTGTTCTCTCCTGTCTATCTGATAAATCTGGGCATCTTGGGGCAATGTAGCAATTACCTCATGCACACAGACAACCCTCTCCTCTTACCACCCAAAACTACAACCTGTGAGAGATGTACTTATCTAGCCAAACTGGACGTAAAGCTCTCTCCAACCAAGACTGAACTTGACAGGCAAGAGGAGATGGTAAACACTTGCACCACACCACACTCATCACATAGTCCCGCTAAACCTACACCAACAGAATCCACACATAAAAACACAAAAACATTCGTGGAGGCTCTCAATAATAATCTGCTCAAGCAATAGAGACCTCCAAAGTAGAAACGCAAGCAACCTCCACCCCCCCCAACACAACCCAAATGATGCATAGCCCACTGACTCAGTGTGCCACTCAACCACAGCTCATAAGTCAAAATAACGTACCCATCACACTATAGTCAGGCACACTGATGTCCCACTCACCAGACTAAGCAAGGAGAAGGTCATTGTCAGCCGCATGTTGGGTGCCAGGATCTGCTACATAACCCATGCACTCAGTTCACTACACAACAAGTATAAATATGACTCTGTCATTGTCCATGTTGGTGTGAATAACCTGAGATGTACCTCCTTGGACTACATGAAAAGAGACATGGAAGAGGTCTCCGATCTTGTAGCACAGGCAGGTATGACCCTAGCCCTGAGTAGCATCCTGCCATTGCCCAGAATGATACCACAGTACCAGGACAAAATGATTGACTTCAACAATTGACTAAGCTTCTGGTGTCATTCTAAGGGGATCCAGTATCTGTCTGCTTGGGACGACATGGTAGACAGACCATGATGCTTTGCCTGAGATGGCCTGCACCTGCCACCCCTGGGATTCCGGATACTGGCTAAGGCTCTTGCTGCCCCTATAGTGCCTTTTTTAGGCAAGGTTCAAATGACAAATTTATCACTGTAACAGGAACAGGCAAGCAAAAACTGAGGGTAATGCTACTCAATGCTAGAAGTCTAAATCTCAAAATGCACTCCCTCAAGGCACCCCTTAAAATGGAGAACATCAATATCTGTGCAGTGACTGAGACGTGGTTCAAGGCTCCAGAGAGCACCCTGCATTACCAGGCTATAACTCATACACACTTTTTGGCCATCTAACCTGGACCAGAACACCAAAGGCAAAGGTGTGTCCATATTCATTAAGGATATCCACACCTCCAGGCTAGTTGCTTAGCATAATGCATCCAAGGTTATCCAAGTGCAACTAACTCTGGGCAAAACTGCAATCCAAATTGTAGCTTGCTACAGATCCCCCACCATGCCCCAGGATTTCCACTCCTGTTTTCTTGATAAAATACTGGAAAATATTAGGATTCAACCAAACACCCTAATAATGGGCGATTTCAACTACCCCACCATTAACTGGGAAAATTAGTCATGTACCAACTCCTTCGCTCAACGCTTTCTGGATTTCATAAATTCCAATGCCCTGGATCAATCAACTTATCCACACCCCCACCAGAGGCAACAATATCCTAGACCTAGTCATTACCAGCATGTATGACCGGTGTTCCTCGTTGGTCAGATCCGACCATAAGCTAAACACCCTAGATATCCACATCCCGCCCCCACCTCTCATTAAGGAAACCACAGTAAAATATTTCTCCAAAGCCAACTTCATGCTTCTTAAGACAGAAGTGGCGAACTTCATGACACCCATGCAGATGGACAATAAAGTTATGACTGCTGAATCCTACACAAATGCACTCTATAAGCACTTACACGAGTGCATGGCTCATGCTATCCCAAACAGAACAAAGACACTATCCTCCAAAAAAAGGAAGCCAATCTTTTGGTCCCCTGCCATAAACAAACTCTACAACAGAAGGTAGAAACTGTTGCAAAAAAGAGTAAAATCCCATGAGTGGAGGATCTCCCTAGTCAGCCTCAGTAAGAAGCTGAGATCCCTCATAACATGGTTTGATTCCCTGTAAGATCCTCTAAAGCTAGCTACAAAAACAAAATTGATACTGATTCTAGGGACAACCACAAAGCATTCTATAGCTATGTCAAGAATCTCAATGGCAGCACCCAGATCTGCTCTGAGTTACAACACAACGGCATGAGAATTACAGAATCAACTGATATTGCCAACATCCTGGCAGATACGTTCAGTGCTAACTTTACCTCCCTGTCACCCCCTAAAGGGCCCATATCTATATAGGAAGAATGCAGAGTCCCTGTAATCACAACTATGCAGGTAAAAGCTGCACTCTCTAAAGCCAAAAACACAGCATCCATGGGACCGGACAACATCTCAGGCTGCGTTTTACACAAACTTCAGAGCGAACTGGCTCCCCACCTAAGCACCATGTTCAATCCTAGCCTCATGTCAGGCTTTGAGCCCACTGAATGGCACACAGCAACAGTTATCCCACTCCACAAAGGGGGAGCCACCACTGATCCCGGGAACTATTGCCTTGTTAGTCTGACGAGCCTGGTCTGTAAGGCCATGGAACATTATCATCATAGAACTCATAAACAAAGACATTGGTAACCTCCAAACTCTGGACCCCACCCAGTTTTGGTTTGTGAAAGGCAGATCATGCCTCCTGAACCTGCTCAACTTATTTGAGGCAGTCACCAAAGCCGTAGATGAGGGTAAGGTGGTTCACACAGCCTATCTTGAACTCGCCAAGGCTTTCAACACCATCCCCCATTCTGGAATTATAGCTAAACTCACTAAACTAGGTATAAATCCGTAACTCACAAGATGGGTTTCCAACTAGCTCACTGAAAGAACCCACACTGTAAAATCTGACTTCAAACCAGTGACAAGTGGAGTACCACAGGGTTCAGTCCTGGGACCTCTCCTGTTTGGTATCTACTTCTCTGAAGTTCAGGCTAACACAGAAGGCCTTTGGCTAATGAAGTTCACAGATGACTGCAAACTAGGAGCCATAGTCGAGTCCCCAAATGATGTGGACATCCTACAGAAGGGCCTCACTGAGACAGATGCCTAGTGTCAGAGCCATGGCCTCAAGCTTAATGCCAAAAAGTGCATTGTCATTCCCTTTGGTAAAAACTCTGTACCCATGAACTACCACATAGGTGGCAGTCTACTTAATGTCGAATGTGTGATAAGAGACCTCGGGACCCATGTGGACAGTAGTCTGTCCTTTGATTATCACATTGCCACAGTAGTCAGGAAATCCTTCTACGTGGCACACCTCATCACAAAAGGGTTCTCATCAGAGAAAAAAGAGGTCATTGTTCCTCTCTACTCAACACTCATTAGACCCATTATAGAGTACAATGCCCCTTTTGGAATGTACCTCACAAGACCTCTACAACAACTGGAAAGGCCACAGAAGTACCTCACAAAGAGGATTACTGGCCTCAAACAGATGCCCTACACTGAATATCTCAAAAAACTCCAGCCTTACACCATAGCATATCGCCTACTCTGAGGTGATCTCTGCCTAACATATAAAGCTATGTCAAACCCAGAGCTGTTGGACATGCTACACCTTAAGAAATCCCAATCCCTCTGAGCTACATGCTCTAGGGACCTAAACCTTGTCACCACAATAAACAGGACATGCTGGAGGGATAGATTCCTGTCCCAGAGATTTCCCATACTCTGGAACAAGCTACCCATCTATGTCAAGCAAAGTTCCTCATTAGCACTCTTCAAGAAAAATCTTGATGAGTGGATGGGAAATGGGAAATACACCCCGGGGATCACTTCTGTGGCTCTGCTCAACAGGGGCACAGGAAATTAACTTTCTTGGGTGGCGTAAGCCAGGGAACCTTGTTGGCTAGCCTTACTTAGGCTCTTGGGCCGATAGCCTAGTACCTACCTATGAACAGCTTCCCCATATATATGTCTAGCTCTTTGCACATTACCAGCACAACAGGCCTGAATCACATATGTGACAGCAATAAAACCTGCTGGAGAGACAGGTTTGTCTCCCAGAGGCTGCCCTGTCTCAGGAATACACTTCCCATACATGTCAAACAGAGTACCATGCAGACCCTCATCAAGTGCATCCATAATGAGTGTATAGGAGAACAGAAATCTGTCCCAGGGGTCCAACCTGTGTGCATCAATGACAGGGGCAACAGGTGCTGATTGATGATTCTTTTGGGGATAAAGTAAAGGCTAGTCTTGTAAGGGACCCAGGGCCACAACTTTAGTAACCTCCTAGGGAACTATGTACCTGCGATGCTATGGAACTCCCAGGTGACATGTATCAAGAGTAGCATGCTGTGTCAAGGGGTATGCATGCAAATGTACGCTGTCTGACCCCATTGTCCCTCACACGCTGTTCCATGCATACGCAGCTAGATAAACATGCACATATACAGCCAAAACTTGGCAATGAAAACATCTTTGCATTGCGACTATGCCATACTGAGCTTCTGTATTGGCAGCAGCTCCCCACAACTTAGACACACAGACACCTGGAACAGAAACAGAATAAGGTCTGTGAGACAACAGTCAGTCAGCAGTAGTAACAGCAATACAGCATCATGGTACAATGGTACATACACTTTCATGTGTACGCATGACAGTTGCCAGGAGACAGCATCTCACAGGGCATAACACTTCTGCACTGCAATCTGCCATTAACTGTACTATATTCACCCTGTGCATCAGACACATATTAGCATACCCCTGCATCAATGGTATGGATGACAGGGATGTGGCACAGGTATAACCACATGCACAGGGAGTGGTGTGGGATTGCCAAAGGCCTAGGCTGTGCCACACAGCTGACATTGTGTGTGTGTGTCTGGCAGGGTGCTGGTCAGCTGGACCATGGAAAGGAGCTGTGTGTGTCTGGTGGTGACCTGCATGTGACAGTGATGTGAGTGTGTGCATATACACAGTCAAGCCATGTGCCAGCCCTACACGAGGGTATGTTGGACAGCTGTGGACCATACAAGGCAGAATGGACAGTTCACCATTTCTGGCCATGAACACGGGAACTGGTTTTGCCAGGAGTGGCACTGGCACGAACACACCCAGGGCCAGATGCGGTACTTCTTGCTGACTGTGACCAATGTCTGCTGGCTCTTTTTCCCTCACGAGACCACCCAGGACCACATGTCCATAGCCTGCCATGTTGTGGTGTGAACAGCAACCCCCCTTCGGTATTGCGGATGGTACTGCCACTATGGGGTGTGACTGTGCATGGCCACATGAGCTCTCAGCTGATATTGTTTCTGACTTAAATCCACGTGTCCCACACCCTTCACCTGCCACATTTTCAAGCAAAGACATTACACAGTTAAGGACTGACAATGTCTCATCCCACCATCTATCCACTACATCAACAAAATGATGTAAGGCATCACTAATGCCATGAACGGAGTCATGCATGCCAGGCAGTGTAGCATCCATGACCCAGAGCATCTATCTAGTGTACCATTCACAATGTGCCTGTGCCTCCATGGCAGACCAAAACATGCGTCAGGTAACATGTGCTGTGACACCTTTGACAGGTGCTGGATGGGCAGCAGTTCGCCTTCGAGCACCCCTGTCAGTCTGTCATTGTGGGACCTTGCCAGCTCTCTGGCTTTGGCTACTGTCTACAGTCACATATGCCATAGTCACCACACTTTCCTGTTTGATGCCACCACCCTCTGACTGTCCAATATCTGTGGCTGCTGGGGGCTGGGTATGTGTGGACATACTGACTGTCTGCGAGGACATTGGGAGAGGAAGTGGGATGTCAACCAGTGGGACAGATTCATCCTCCAACAACCCCACCTTTGCCTCATTATGGCCAGCATCATCATCAGAGCCCAGTGAGACACTGACATCAGGTTGTGAGGGGGACACACTCCAATCCTCATGGTCACCTCTGAGGGGAAGACAACATGACTGCATTAAGTCCTGCACTATAATGTCTGCTGATACACACATGCACCCACACACACCATAGCTCTCAAAATATCAGGGACATATTTCAACAGAATCAGGGACAAACCCAGAAAAAATCAGGAACATTTGTAAAATATTAATACTGTTAACTTGAGACCTTGGCAGAATGAAAGAATGTTAATTACTATACATTTTGTGAAATAAAAAAATGTATAACTCTTACTTACTGCCATTATTTATTGAGTATAATTTCTCCAAGAGTTACCAGTTTTAGGCGGGATTAAGAGGGGCATAGCCAAATTTTGGAGTCTAAATCAGGGACAGTTGAGAGGTATGACACACATACAGGTGAGGTGCCACAAATGCATTATACAGATCACACATTATGACCGATGCCATGCACAACACACAAGCAGATCACAACAGACACACACAAGACAAGCCCTTAACAACATGCAGTGCAGCTATGTCCAGTTAATGTGGCTATTACCTATACACCTGTGAGATAAGTGACATGTCAGTGTATGTGATGGACCTTCACCTAAAGCACAGTCCACCTGTTTCCACAATAGTAAATCACCCCTTTAGAGCAGACTTCTACAGCTTCTCAAAAATATGTGCTAATATGTTACAGCTCCTGCAAATATGCTACTGTGATGACTGATGTAATGCACTGCAGTGAACCCCATCCACAAGTGAGCATGCAAGTATTGCAATGTGACTAAGTTAACAGTTGTGTCCACAGCAAACTGGCAACCCTTAACATGCCTAGGGTATAGATGAGCCATAACAAAACAGTGCCACACTCACTGGCTACAGCATGATGGATCCCGGCCACACCAGAGGTACCTATGGATTTTTGTGGGAGAGGTACTGTCAGCAGACACAAATGTGGCATTGGTACAGGATAATATCTGCATATATCAACATGTATAGTACAAACTGTGATACTACCCCACATTGCTGATATTCACAATATGTGTGCACACGTGGGCATTACAACCCCCCCACACACAAATGCAGACTGACGTGACATATGTGCACAGGTATGCAAAGGCTGCCACTATGAATGCTACAGTATTAATGTGATGACAACTGGATGCTTACCTGGTTGCGCCTCAGCTGTGGAAGCTGTGCCACCCACTTCCACGACATATGGTGTATTTGAGTCTTGTGAGCTGGTGGCTAAACCCAGTTTTGACAGGAACTCCTCTGTGGCCGAGAGTGGCTGCTGTGTAGCAAGCCCGCCACTTGTGCCAGCATGCTCCTTGGCCACAGCTGTGGCCATTTGCTGTGCATGATGCATCAGATCTGTGGCCCGGTGCCGGACCGCTCATGGCCCACATGATTAACCAATGCCATGAGGTCTGCCCACATTGCAGCGTGTTCTTGCTGGTTATGGTGACTCCATGACAACAGCACCTGGTGATGGAGTCTCAGGGCATCAATTATGGTGGTGGTCTCAGCTTTTGAGAACGGTGGATTCCTCTGGCGGTACATCCCACCTGAAAGACATGAAGAGGGGGAACACATCACAGGACCACATACATTGCTTACCATTATGTACACACCCTGTGCATTCACATTTCCCACCACTATCCACCGCTAACTCACACATCATAACCCGCCATCTATCACCACAGTATTATGTGGCTATTAGCAACGTAGTGGCAATACATCATGCATTGTCCTTCTGATCTTGATGTTTCCTGCTACTTGATGCATGTCCTATAAGGTGTTCAAATGCATTGTCCTGTTGCACCTATTACTTCTTGTTCATACCCTATCTACACTGTATGCAGTGGTGTCTGACTCCTACTGTTGTATTAAGCACCTGGGCTGTAGGACCACCCCTTAGGTCTTCCTGGCCTTCCTCCCACAGATTCTGCACTCTGTGGCTGGACAATGTCCTACAGTTTCCCCTGCCAGTCCTGTTGATATGGGCATCTTGGCACAGTGTAGCATCTGCCTCAGTAACATGGATGGGCAACCATGTACAAACACCAGCAAGGAACACACTGTGTGAGAGCTGCAATGACATTAGGAACCTACAGACCATGGTCTCTCACTGTCAAGCATGCATATCTGTCCCCGAACAGGTTGTGAACACAATCAGTACACATCACACAACATCCACACCTACATAACACACACACACACACACACACACACACACACACACACACACACACACACACACACATCCCCAACATAGACATCTACATACAAAGGAGACCTGAAAGGCAAAGCCACATGTGAATGTCACAACCCTACACAATACATACCACACATGGCCACACACCTGCATGCCACAGCCACGCAGGAATCACCACATGTCAAACATATTACATATAGGAGACTCTATTGTGAGACACATTGATGTGCCTCTCACCTGGCTGTATATGTGGGTGGTCACAGTTACTTATGTGTCAGGCGACAGAATCCACCATATCACATATGCACTGCTGTGTCTTACCAAGAGGTACTGTCATGAGTCTGTCACAGTCCAAGTTGGTGTGCCTGACCTGGGATGTATGTCCCTGGACTATATGCAGTGAGACATGAGTAAGCACACTGATTATGTGTCCCAGGCAGGTATGTCCCTAGTGTTATGCATCACCACTCCACTGTCACCCAGACTGATGGCGTAATACATTCAGGAAATGATTGACCTTAACATGTGGCCTTTTATCCTGTGATAGTCCAGGGTGTTCCATTACATGTGAGCCTGGGATGATGTGATGATGCTTTGACAGAGATGGCCTCCATGTGTCTCAAGTGGCCTTCAGGCATCTTGCAATGGTTCTCACCACACCCATATTGTCTTAATTAGGAAAACTGGTGAGGTTATCAATACCAACATACAACTATCAGTGCAGCTAACATTGAAGGCCATGCTGCTAAATGCTAGGAGTCTACATGACTCTGACATCAGTGCAAACATTCTTAACCCTGGGATATGCTTACATCTGTGCAGTCTCATGCACACGTGGTTCAACGCTTCAGAGAGTACCCCAACTTTACCTGGTGTACCATCCTATCATATAGTCATACCCCAAAGTGTTGACGGAAATGGTATGGGACATGTGATGTCAGTATAAATGAGACACATACACAACTCCACACTGTACAGGTAGTAAGATGCACAGGAGACACTGCAGGAGCAGTTCAACATTGCCAACATAGCTGTTCAAATCATAGCTAGCTACTGGCCACCACATGTGACCAGGAAGCCCATTCTGCCTATATGGACCTCATCAACTGTATTATGATTTGGGTCTGTACCCTGATCCTGGGTCATTTGAATGACCCAAACATACATTGGGAGATCTACCCATGCTAGCACACAAATGGCGAGACAGCCAACAACAGTGGAATTACAAACACCTTGGTGCAGCTAGGGGCTACCCCCACATGAGGTGAAGGTGTGTTGGAGTTAATATTAAACAACACAGGTTACCACTGCAGCATCCCTGCAGTCTCATCCCCTGTGGCAAAGCAACCATCATGCGATCACATTTGCAGTCACCATCTCCACAATACCCATCTATCTAGATTCAGACATACATATACCTCCAACATGGAATACAGCCTCCTGGGGGGTGGTATACACAGCTTCACAGCCCCCAACTCCCCTGTAGGGACTGGCACCAATATCCACACATACACACAAGCTCTATATGTCCATTTTTATAGATGCATGGAGTCAGGTATACCCAACAGGACTACATCATCCTCTGCAAAGATACGTACACCTGTCTGGTGGGCATCTGCAATATATAAGTGTCTATAACAGGGATGATGTACTGCTGTATGAGACAAAGTAGGAGAAGGTACTCATTTTGGAGCAATATCTCCTTAGCATGAACAAGCAAATGGGCTCCCTCCTGGAAACCTGCACAGCAAACCCAGAGCCCACATTGTCGACATACACTACAGACAGTCATCTCCCATTCTGCACACATGTCTGCAACATAACTTGCATCTGCTCACTTGTGGTAGTGAAGGACACCAGCTATACCAGTGCTGTAGATATCGCATACTTGATGCCTGACAGAGTCAGTCTAGGCTTCACCCCCTCTCCCGCCATCAGTACATAAGGATGTCCACAGTACCCTCCCCCTTCTCCTATATGTAGAGAACAGGTCACCACTGCCATGTGAACATCATGGTATACATCTGCCATGGGAGCCTATCACATCACAGGATGCATCCTACATGACCCCAGGCATAACCTTGCAACACCATAAGGCACTGTACTCAAAGGAGGCCTGACTACCGCTTTTGTCCCAGCCGTGTGAAGGACAACCACTGTCACTCCTTTACACTAAGGTGTGGAGTCCACTGATCGGTCACATACACTCAGCCTAACTAAGCTGTTCTGCAAGATCTTAGCACAGTTTATAGTGAACCTCATTAACAAGGACATTGGTGACCTCCACACACTCCACCACACACAGTTAGGCTTTGTGAAGGAAGGGATCATGTCTGTTACACTCGGTAGACATCTTTGACACAGTCACCAAAGCCATGGATGGGGGGGGGGGTGACAGTGCACACTGCCTATCTTGACCTAGGCAAAGTCTTTGGCCATAATAGATATATGCTCCCAAGTTACCATAGGGTAGCACACTGGTGCACTGACATGACCCAACTAATCCACATTGTGGAATCCACCTCAAGCGGTTAACCCATAACTAGCAGTATAACCTGTTGTTCTGTGTTTGGGCCTCAGTTATGTGTGATATACACATCTGAGGTGCAGGCCACAGCCATTGCCCTGTGGCTGAACATGTCTGCAGACAACTGCATGTTGTGCGCTGTCACAGGATTCCCTAGTGATGGGGACATCTGCCTAGGAGGGTGTCATGCAGATACATGACTGGTGCCAGACATGGCCAGAGGCTACATACCAGGAAATGCAGTGTCGACCCCTTTGGGGAAAGTGACGTAAGCACATATTATCACAGTACTAACATCCTAGGCACGCAACCCAGCCACTGGGGATGCACAAGCCAGTGCATTTCTTTGTGCCGGTCCCAAGCCCGGATAAATGGGGAGGGTTGCATCAGGAAGGGCATCTGGCATAACATTTTGCCAAATCATACATACAGACAACAGTACAGAAATACATACCAGATCGGTCGAGGCCCAGGTTAACAATGACCGCCACCATTACTGTTGGCCAACAGGGTGCTGGGGGAAATTGGGCTACTGTTGGCCAAAGGAGGAGAAGAGGGGGAAGGCATGTAAAGGCAGGTAAAGGCTAGGACTGTGATAGTGAGGGTCGGAACTTTGAATGTTGGCAGTATGACTGGTACAGGGAGAGAGCTAGCTGATATGATGGAATGGAGGAAGGTTGGTATATTGTGTGTGCAAGAGACCAGATGGAAGGGGAGCAAGGCTAGGTGAATCGGAGGTGGTTTCAAATTGTTTTATCATGGTGTGGATGGGAGGAGAAATGGCATAGGCATTATCCTGAAGGAACAGTATGCTAAGAGTGTTTTGGAGATGAAAAGAGTGTCGGATAGAGTGATGTTTATGAAGCTGGAAATTGATGGGGTAATGATGAATGTTGTTAGTGCATATGCTCCACTAGTTGGGTGTGTGATAGATGACAAAGAAAATTTTTGGAGTGAGTTAGATGAAGTGGTGATGACTGTACCCAAGGGTAAGAGACTGGTGATTGGAGCAGATTTCAATGGGCATGTTGGTGAAGGGAACAGAGGGGATGAGGAAGTGATGGGTAGGTGTGGTGTTAAGCAAATGAATGCAAAAGGTCAGATGGTAGTGGATTTTGTGAAAAGGATGGACATGGCTGTGATGAATACATATTTTAACAAGAGGGAGGAGCATAGGGTGACATACAAGAATGGAGGAAGATGCACACAGGTGGATTATATCTTATGTAGAAGGGCCATTCTGAAGGAGATTGGAGACTGTAAAGTGGTGGCAGAGGAAAGTGTAGTTAGGCAGCATATGATGGTGGTTTGTAGGATGACATTGGTGATCATGAAGAGGAGGATGAGTGTGAGGGCAGCACCAAGGATCAAATGGTGGAAATTGAAAAAGGGTAACTGTGAGGTGTTGTTCAGGGAAGAGTTAAGACAGGCACTGGGTGGCAGTGAAGAGTTACCGAATAGCTGGGTAACTACAGCAGAGCTAGTAAGAGAGATGGCTAGAAAGGTGCCTGGTGTGACATCTGGAAAGAGGAAGGAGGACAAGGAGACCTGGTGGTGGAATGAAAAAGTACCAGAGAGTATACAGAGAAGGAGGTTGGTGAAGAAGTGGGATTGTCAAAGAGATGAAGAAAGTAGACGAGTATAAGGAGATGAGGTGCATGGCAAAGAGAGAGGTGGCAAAGGCTAAGGATAAGGGGTATGAAGAATTGTATAAAAGGTTGGACACTAAGGAGGGAGAAAAGGACCTGTACCGATTGGCTAGACAGAGGGACCGAACTAGTAAAGATGTGCAGCAAGTAAGTGTGATACAGGATAATGAGGGAAACGTACTCAGAAGCGAGGAGAGTGTGTTGAGCAGATGGAAAGAGTACTCTGAGGGGTTGATGAATGAAGAGAATGAGAGGGAGAGAAGGTTGGATGATGTGCGGATAGTGAATCATGAAGTGCAGTGGATTAGCAAGGAGGAAGTAAGGATAGCTATGAAGAGGATGAAGAATGGAAAGGCTGTTGGTCCAGATGGCATACCTGTGGAAGCATGGAGGTGTTTAGTTGAAGTGGCAGTGGAGCTTTTAACTAGATTGTTTAATGAAATCTTGAAAAGTGAGAGGATGCCTGAGGAATGGAGAAAAAGTATTTTGGTACCGATTTTTAAGAATAAGGGTGATGTGCAGTACTGTAGTAACTACAGAGGGATTAAACTGATCAGTCACAGCATGAAGTTATCGGAAAGAGTAGTGGAAGCTAGGTTAAGAAGGGAGGTGATGATTAGTGATCAGCAGTATGGTTTCATGCGAGGAAAGAGCACTACAGATGCGATGTTGCTCTGAGAGTGTTGATGGAGAAGTACAGAGAAGGTCAGAAGGAGTTGCATTGTGTCTTTGTGGATTTAGAGAAAGTATATGACAGGGTGCCTAGAGAGGAGTTGTGGTATTGTATGAGGAAGTCGGGAGTGTCAGAGAAGTATGTAAGAGTGGTACAGGATATGTATGAGGGTAGTGTGACAGCGGTGAGGTCTGCAGTGGGAGTGACGGATGCGTTTAAGGTGGAGGTGGGATTACATCAAGGATCAGCTCTGAGCCCTTTCTTATTTGCAATGGTGATGGACAGGTTGACAGACGAGATCAGACAGGAGTCCCTGTGGACTATGATGTTTGCAGATGACATTGTGATCTGTAGTGAGAGTAGGGAACAGGTAGAGGAAACCCTGGAGAGGTGGAGATGTGCTCTAGAGAGAAGAGGAATGAAGGTCAGCAGGACTAAGACATAATATATGTGTGTGAATGAGAGGGAGGATAGAGGAATGGTGAGGATGCGGGGAGTAGAGGTGGCGAAGGTGGATGAGTTTAAGTACTTGAGATCAACAGTTCCGAGTAATAGTGAGAGTGGAAGAGAGGTGAAGAAGAGAGTACAGGCAGGATGGAGTGGGTGGAGAAGAGTGTCAGGAGTGATTTGTGACAGACACTTACCAGTAAGAGTGAAAGGGAAGGTCTGCAAGAGGGTAGTGAGACCAGCTATGATATATGGGTTGGAGACAGTGGCATTGACAAAAAGGCAGGAGTAAGAGCTTGATGTGGTAGAGCTGAAGATGTTAAGATTTGCACTGGGTGTGACGAGGATGGACAGGATTATGAATAACTATATTAGAGGGCCATCCCAGGTTGGAAGGTTTGGAGACAAAGCCAGAGAGGCAAGATTATGTTAGTTTGGACATGTGCTGAGGAGGGATGCAGTGTATATTGGGGAAAAGATGCTAAGGATGAAGCTGCCAGGTAACAGGAAAAGAGGGAGGCCTGAGATAAGGTTTATGGATGTTGTGTGAGAGGACATGCAGGTGGTTGGTGTGACAGAGCAAGATGCAGAGGATAGGAAGAAATGGAAACAGTTGATCTGCTGTGGTAACCCCTAAAGGGAGCTGCCGAAAGAAGAAGACTAACATCCTAGGCACGCAATCAGTCGTGAGGGATCTGTGCACACAGGTGGATGGCAACATGACATTTCACCACCATGTTACTTCCGTTGGTTCGTAAACCTTCTACATGGCCCACCTCATACATAAGGGTATATCATCCAGGGACATGGGGTCTTAACATCCCTGTATTCACGCCAATAAGACCCATTATTGTGTAGAATTCCCCGTTCATCATTCATCTCACACAGCACATGCAGCAGCTGGGGACATCACAGAGGTTCCCCACCAGGGAATACCAGGACCTCAAACATCTACCATACACAGATAGGCTATAAGCCCAAACCTCTACCCGGTTTCATACATACTCCTCATAGGTGACCACTGTCTGGCATGCAAGGCAATCACAGGCTCCACATTGTTAGGACTGCTGCACAGGTGCAACTCAAGCACCACTCTATTAACACGCACAGATACCCTCAACCTGCTGTGAGACATCAACTGGGCTTTTTGGCATCTGAGATGTGTGTCCCACACACTCACCCTGCTGTGGAATGGTCACCGTGCTCACATCAGGCAGGGTAGCTAATTACACCTTTGCAGGTGGAACCTGGATAACTGGATGGTTAACTGCACATACACCCTTGGGATACCACCTGTGTCCTTGTTGCACTGGGGCATCAGGCGCTGCCTTGTATACACATGGTCTACCATCTGGCCTAGGCATAAGGGGGATCAGGGCCCACAGCCTAGTAACCTCATATGGTCCTAGGTATACCAGTTATGGCCTGTGTGCTGTGAAAGACTGTGTTGTTATGTGTCCACACCCACCACTGCCATTGGCTGTGGTGTGTCCCCTATGGGCAGTGTTACAGTACCATTTCATACAGCCAACATCTGACAAATAGGTGAGTGGTACTTCAAGTACATGTGGACATTCCAGCAACATCTGTGCTACACAATAACTGAGAGCAGTGCATATGTGATGTAGGGCTTCCCCCTCATAGGTGTCCAACATCTGCAGTACCCAGATGTTTGCAGAATGTGTACATGTGCCTGATATATGTAGACCCCCCCACCCCGCATGACACATCTGAATGTCTGGAAACCAGTTGTACAATATGTAATGGTTGTCCCCAGAGTGTGGGTAATGTGTCTGTGACATGTCAGACCCCTCAGAACACAATAATGGTACATTAGTATCTGGTACTGTATTCATTGTATGCTCAATATGTACGCACTGTTGCTGAGGAAGAGCCTGCCCCCACGACTACAGTCTATAGCCTGCTGTCCTGCTGCAGAGGGTCACCAGGTATGCTAGCCATAGCTGTCAGGCAATGACATACAGGTGTGGAGTGCACAGTGACCTAGCCAGAGTATGTCAGGAACAGTCAGGGACACCTGGACAATGTTTGAACTCACCCTGTATGACATTCACAGACTGAGAGGGGCTCACTGACAGTACATGATGTTACTGTCACTATTGTACAACAGACAATCCAGTAGCATTCGTACTTGAGCAGACCATTGCTGGGGGGCCTCAGTGGCCAGAGCTGTGATCTATGTCACTGCAGACAGAGCCAAAAGGGAAGACTGTAGGCGCTGGACAGCAAAGTAACAGCAGCATGTCATTGCAAGATATGTTGTTGAAACCTGCTGTTGAAATTCCTATTTCCCATGACTGCATCCCCCATCTGCATTCCATTACTTGGTTAATTCTATGACATGCCTGGTATAGTGCTGCACTCCTTTGTGAGCAGATATTCAGTGGTAGTTTTCCTTGGAAATCACAGTCTGTCTTCATGAAGAAAGTCACAGACCTGTTTACGGCAGCAACTTGCCTTTGTAGGTAATGCTCATGAACAGGTGATTGCTTGTGCACCAATCCGTGACTCACACTTGCTAATAGCATCCAGAACAGTTGGGTTGCATTTCCATTAGCCAATGGCGTGGCAACATAGTGCTATAAGTAAGGCCTTCATGTAGGCCTTGGCCCTTTTCCTACCCTGTGAGGAAGACATTATCGAGGTGTGGAAGCTACAGCATCACAGAGGGTAGGTAGAAATACTGTTCACTGTTTGGATTGATGTGGTATGTCCACAGTTTTGCATGCTCTTTTTGGCCATTGTTAACAGACTTTCTGATTCTGTGGCAGGTTACTGTTTAACAGTGTGTGTTGGGGTCAGTAAGGAGACAGGCAGATGTGAGTGTCATACATCATTTTTATCCAAATTCGCATGCTGCTGTAGTTGATGCTGGTCTATCAGCTATGTTTGTTTGTAGGAGGAGACTGTAGCACATGTCCCTGTCACCTGAACATTCTCCCCCCAACCTTTTATGTATGGGTGTTTTGTGGATGCCCTGTCCTAAATGTTTGAGAGGTATGGTAGGTCTGTAGCAGGTAGCTGAACATAGTGCTGCATGTGTAGCAGGCCACAGATGATGCATTCTGGCCAGGGGTCATACTGGGAATTGTGAAAACATTGGGAGACAACAAGCTGTATATGTCAGTGAGGGAGCAGTGTCAGCTCTTGTGTCACAGCATGGCCAGGGTGAGGGTACCCATAACAGTTCATGTGAGGCATGTGCCTCTGGTACATATGTGAAGTAGTAGTGCCATCCAAAGAGGGGTTGGGTACATTTAGGACACATATTCATATTTGTGACATGTGTCCCACCCTCCAGCAGTTTGGCATGCTACTGTGGGTGGCAGAGTCTACAGTAGCAGCAACCAGTTCTGCTGGACATTGCAGGGCTCAGTTATTTCTGTGTTGTATTGTCGTGCAACAGACTGGACTGTGGGCCAGAAATGTTGGTGTCCAGATGTTAGACATGCTGGGAATGTAACAGAGCTACTGAGTCATTATTATGGGAGGTGTAGTTGCAAGACATATGTGCATGCATCCAGTGTTACACAGGATTGGTATGAATATGTGTGTTCAGATGGGTATGATGTGTGACACTGACCTGCCTTTCATGCTTTTGTAACCTCAATCTGCACAGACTTGCCAGTACTTCAGCACACAGGATAGGATTGATGACAACCATGCCATATGTAGGTGGCACAACTGTGGACATTCGGCAACAGTCTGTGCAGTTGTCAGCTCTACCTGATATCATAGGCCTCCCGTAAATCCATCAACATGTCTTTGGCTGTGTACTGGTTCAGTGTCTGCATCACAAGTACGCTGTCATTTATCACCTTATATGTAAGAGCAGTGTGTCACTGGTAATCAGGATATCTTTGTAAAAACACCAGCAGTTCTCCAGAGCTGAGTTGGCCTAGTGGTCTAATGCACTATGCTGTAGATGAGAGGGTCCTGGGTTTGAGACTTGGCAGGGGTGGTTATTTTAATGATATGCAGAGTAGTGTCAGAATCAGATAAGGTGATTAAAGTAGTTTTAAGCAGCTTTAGGTAGGTTTGCATGGGTTTGCGTGATGCGCCGAGATGCAAAGCGGTGCTTAGTCTGACTTAAACCCGCACCATTTTCAAAAAAAGAAAAGAAAAAAGGGGTGATGGGAAAGTGGTGAAATGGGGGCAAGCGGGGAGAAAAACAATATGAAAGGCAGTTAGGGATGTGCAGGATGGGTGTGGGAAAGGACCATAGCTCTCCATTTGTTCTACAGCAAGAGATGTGCATGTTGTGGATCATTTGTAGGAGGGGTGTGGGTGACATAACTTTGTTGATTAATTGCTGGGATTATTGACTGATGGCAGTGTATGTGGGGGCAAAATGGAGAGCTATGTATGGGACAAATTTTTTTTTGCAGGACAGATGCCCCTTTTTTTTAAGGATAGAGTGGAATGTTGGGGAAGGGTTGTAGGTATGTTTGGGGAGTTAATATGGGTAGGAGAGGTTGCATTTCCAGACAGACAAGACCAAGAAGACAGCGGACAGGGGCAGTGTATGACACATGAGGGGGTAAACACCTTGGACAGGGATAGTGTTTGGAAATTGAAGGACCAAGTGCCCCCAGGTGGAAACAGTGGGACGGAGCTCCCCACCCATCACCAGTAAACACTGCCCCTTTATATCCCCGAAGATGGCTGTGCTGAGGGCCAGCCTGCCCCTCCAGGTAAGCCAGTCTGCCCTTGATCTGGCACAGTCATCCAAATCCTGCTGTATAACCCTGTGCACCATACCTGGGAACTGAGTTTGGGTGATGACATCCTCTCTATTCCCACACCTGGGGGGGGTGGGCCCAATCCCATGAGGCCATTCCACCTAAGGGTGGTACAGGACCAGTGGAGAGGCAGCTCCAGGTTGGGTCCCAGATGTGCTGGGACCCAGTGCCACAGCCAGATGAGGTGGAATAAGTGGATCCGCTGGAACCGGCCTGCCCAGGCATGCTATGATGTTGAGGTTTGTCAAAGTGTATTGGTTAGGCATGAACAGAGCATTTCAACATTAGTTATAACAGCATGCATGGGTGTTTCAATTAACCCAGAACAATAGAATTGCATAGCATACAGAACACAGGCATAAATGGAATAAAAAGCATTATTGTAACAGCATGCCAGTAACAGTTACAGCAACAGGCCAACAACATTGGTATTTCAACAAGGTATGTTAGTATGCAACATTTAGAATATATAGCCAATAATCCAACACAAGGCCCAACATTAGGTTTTGAGAACAACATATGTAAAAATGGAACCATACCCATAGTATAAGAATAAGAATTTGTGATGCAGATAAGGGGTGGGAGGAGAGAAAGACATTCCATTACCAACTGTATAGACTATATTTTTCACAACAGTATTGCTCAATATTCTACAGGTCGTCCCTTACTTTATGTCTACAAGTGCCTTATAGCTTCTGTAGCATGTACATACCTCTGAAGCTATTCAGATGGATGGTATTGGCCAAGCTTAACACTTAAAGGTACATAACTACAGGGGACTATTACGTGTCAGGGGAACATATATGACTACCAAGGTGTACTCTGCACTGATGTGTGATTGTGTTACTGGCATACTTCAACTGGATTTATGTCTATTTCCAAGGTGTTTGGCAGCAGTGATCACTATCCGTGGTCAGCGTGACACTTGAGATACATGTATCGTGCACAGTACAGAGAGTTTACACTCATCCTGCCATCATTGGTAGGCATGGGGTGAGACTATCAGCAGACATTCACAGATTCACCAGCCATACCAACAACAGACCATTTAATTTTTCTTATTAACTTGGAATAGTACTGTACTTCATGTCATTTTATTTAATGGAGTCTTATCACCTTGCTGAAAAATGCTGCTTGTGCACTGCTACATCTGGACACAGATATTAGTATACCCTTCATACAGCTACTACAGACATTTATTTACCTGTAAGTCCTGTGGGGAGAAAATCTGTTAACAACACATAACTGTTTCTATAAATAGTTAATGCTACTTGTCTGCTACTATAAATATATTGTAGTGCCTGTCCCCTGGATTCAAACCCTGGTCTGTGTGTGGCAAAATGAACAACATATATATTGCTTATCACACTGAGCTACTGGGCCACAGCTGTATGGTGATTGAGTGATATGTACCTAAAGTTCACCTGGTGACAAAGTGTGACCTGGTAATATGGGTAGATTATCACACAAGACTGCAGTGATAGTTGAACATACATGCATAAGATTCATGCATGACAGTGATAGTAGGTGAACTGTGTATTAATACTTGGAATGCAGGTGTACACAATTAACCCCTAGTGGATGGGGAATATATGTGATCTGTGCAGACCATATCGGAGTGCTGGTTTGCCTACCTGACCCATATACATTTGCAGATGGTATATTTGCAGTCTGCAGCTGCACTTTCATACTTGCCTGCATCAGCGTACCTACGTTCAGGGATGCATATATCTGAAATGCAAAGGTTAACACAAGACAATCCTGGAAGAAACACACTATCATACCTTATTGAGCACTACTCTATGTTCAGATCTTAGTGCAGAACAAATATCATATTGCATTATATCTTGTAGTACAGCTCCACATCTACACTTCAGCGTGACAGTTATTTATTGGCCAACATTCATTCACTTCATGGTGTTATACCCATGTTTACGTCACAAAACCTGCAATATTTGATTTCTTGAACAACAGCCCAGAATACACACAACAATTGGCAGAAGACAGATTTATTGAGGGTGAGATGTCACAGTGATTGGTATACAGCTGGCAGTCTTTATTATTCTAAATTTTGCATAATGCAGGCATTGGAGCACATCTGTTATCACACAGTCTATGCAGTACTACCTTTATTTCTTCGCAATTCTGACTGCAGTTGTACTGTTTTTCCTGTAGACAAGGGATGCAGTTAATTTATTCCCTTTACATTTTCAATGCCAGTGTACTTAATTACCAGAATGTATATTATTAATACAGTACACACGTTATTCCCACACATTAATGCAGTATTAACTTTCTTTACGTAACACTAGCATGTTTCATGCTTTCATCTATATTAAACTGTACCTGGCATTACTCACTTACATCAGGTCAGGTCTATGTACACATTCATTGCAGTACACTCACAACAGACTATACCTACTTGCAGTTACTACTGTACTCTTTCTTAATTCAATTACTATATATTGCAAGATATATCTGTACTCACCACACTCTCGATGCATCCTGGCCAGGCACATTGCATGGGCCTCCAAGTTGTGAGCCCTCTCCTCTGCAGCTGTGAGAAGAAAGGACACCATTATGCATACCAGTCTATCACATATTCATACTACAATTTGGTAAATCAATGGTTCCTATACTTACAAACTTCTAGGGCATTTCAGTCCCAAGCATCTTGGATCCATTGGGCCAAGAGCGGATCTATAGCATGTTGTTGAACTCTTAAAAGTTCAAACGTCATATGGTCGACACCATATGATTGAACTTTTAAAAGTTCAAACATTTCAACGGAGATCTCCGTACAGTGCAGAATGGGAAGAGTTCCCTTTTCTGCACTGTAGTGCGATTTTGGAGATAGTATATTCAAAGAGCGGGGGGGTGTGGGGGATGCAGAGGGTTTTGCTCCCCTGTTTAAACCATTCAGGTAGTTTTTTTCTTTGGTTTATTCTTTTTATTACATTTTTGAACTTTTAAAAGTTCGATCATATGATGTCGACCATATGACGTTCGAACTTTTAAAAGTTCGATTATGTAATATAGACACGCCAAGAGCTCCCCCTTCCTTCACTTCAGGTCATCATAATCATGATGCACCTGCTCACCAGTGCAGGGGATTCCAATTGCAGTGGTGAAGGCACGTGGTAAATGGTCCCAGGCCTCTGACTTGTATTCGTAGTCCTGGTACTGGCTGTGCAGCAGCTTGTCACCATGGTCTTTGACAAGGAGCCCAACCATGATCCTGGACTCCAACATGCCCCAGCGCTGCACACAGAAGCATGCTCCCTTTCCATCTCCAGCCATAGCGCCTCTTCTTCTTCTTTCGGCAGCTCCCGTTAGGGGTCATCACAGCAGATCAACTGTTTCCATTTCTTCCTGTCCTCTGCATCTTGCTGTGTCACACCAACCACCTGCATGTCCTCTCTCACCACATCCATAAACCTTATCTTAGGCCTTCCTCTTTTCCTGTTATCTGGCAGCTTCATCCTTAGCATCTTTTTCCCAATATACTCTGCATCCCTCCTCAGCACATTTTTATTTTATTTATTTTACATTTGTTGACCGGGATCGTCCGACTGGATACATGTCCATTTTCAGCGGAGGCCCGGGGAGAAAAGCTCCACAATGACAGAAGGTTACATACATGTTACAATATTACATATTATTACATTTAGTAGTGCAGTTAAGGAGAAAGATATACAGTATATAGTGTAACAAAAACAGTCTAGCAATAGCTATCACAAAAAATAAAACAAGCACCACGCCGAGCAAACCTGATCAGCTATGCTAAAACTTAATGTCCAAACCAACTTAATCTTGCCTCTCTGGCTTTGTCTCCAAACCTTCCAACCTGGGCTGACCCTCTAAAATACTTACTCCTAATCCTGTCCATCCTCGTCACACCCAGTGCAATCTTAACATCTTCAACTCTGCCACATCAAGCTCTGACTCCTGCCTTTTTGTCAATGCCATTGTCTCCAACCCATATAACATAGCTGGTCTCACTACCTAGACCTTCCCTTTCACTCTTACTGGTACTCATCTGTCACAAATCACTCCTGACACTCTTCTCCACCCACTCCATCTTGCCTGTACTCTCTTCTTCACCTCTCTTCCACACTCACCATTACTCTGAACTGTTGATCCCAAGTACTTAAACTCATTCACCTTTGCCTCCTCTACTCCCTGCATCCTCACCATTCCTCTATCCTCCCTCTCATTCATACACATATATTCTGTCTTAGTCCTGATGACCTTCATTCCTCTTCTCTCTAGAGCATATCTCCACCTCTCCAGGGTCTCCTCCACCTGTTCCCTACTCTCACTACAGATCACAATGTCATCTTCAAACATCATAGTCCATGGGGACTCCTGTCTGATCTTGTCTGTCAACCTGTCCATCACCATTGCAAATAAGAAAGGGCTCAGAGCTGATCCTTGATGTAATCCCACCTCCACCTTAAACGCATCTGTCACTCCCACCGCAGTCCTCACCACTGTCACACTACCCTCGTACATACCCTGTACCACTCTTATATACTTCTCTGACACTCCCAACTTCCTCATACAATACCACAACTCCTCTCTAGGCACCTTGTCATATGCTTTCTCTAAATCCACAAAGACAACTCCTTCTGACCTTCTCTGTACTTCTCCATCAACACTGTCAGAGCAAACATCACATCTGTAATGCCCTTTCCTGGCATGAAACTATAATGCTGATCACTAATCATTACCTCCCTTCTTAACCTAACTTCCTCTTTCGCATAACTTCATGCTGTGACTGATCAGTTTAATCCCTCTGCAGTTAATACAGCTCTGCACATCACCCTTATTCTTAACAATTGGTGCCAAAACACTCCTGCAGTGATTAAACTCCAACAGGTTCTGGCTGTGTTCCCACTTGTTCAGCTTAAATAAAGCTGTTTTCCCACCCTTTGCCACCATTGAACCATTTTTAAAAATGCTAAGCAAAGCTTAGCACTGCGCAAACCTGCTAAGCTTCGCAGAGCAGTGCTTAGCAATGCTTAGCGGTGCACAAACCCGCTTAGCTGAGGTGAGGATCGCTTAAACAGGGATTGCTAAGCAGTGCCCAAACCTGCTAAGCAGAGCTGTGCATTGCTAAGTACTGTTAAAACAGGTCCTGTTTAAGCATTGCTTGGTTTGGCTTAACAATGCTTAGCAGTGCTTAGCTACAGGCAAACCAGAGTTTTAAAAAAATATTGAATGTAATTGTTCATTAATGATACTTTATTATTATGTGTATCTATTTTACTTTATATCTCCTAAACATATGAACTTCACTACATTATCTGGTAGTGTAATTTTTCGAACCCTGCATCTACTGCACACAAGGGCATCACTCTAACCATTCAGCTACCAAGAATATGGTGATTAGAACTATACAGTTCTATATAACTCTCAGTTAGCAAACCTGCTCAGCTATGCTTAAATTTAAACCTTTCTATTAAAATTAAAAGCATCCAATTTCTATTTTTAGATGTCTGGCAAGTGTTCATTGCTAAGTGCCACACCACACAAACACACAAAAAAAAAATTAAAATTAAAAAAGGGAAAATTACACTTTCACATTTATATTTCAGTGCCATCCAGCACTTTGACAATACAAGAAGTGTGTTACGGACACTATAACACAACTCTACATATCACTTTTACTACTGGGCCGAGTACAAGAATTTATTTAATATTTTAGTGCCATCCGGCACTTTGACAGTACAGGGGGTGTGTTATGAACACGGTAACACACTCCCTACATACCACTTCTACAACTGAGCCGAGTACAAGCATTTATTTAATATTTTAATGCTGTCCAGCACTTTGACAGTGCAGGGGGTGTGTTACACATCTCCGAGCAAGCACTGTAACAGACCCCCTACACTGATTCAGTAACCATGTAGATGGCTCTCCCTCAGTAGCATGCCTTCATTAATATGCAAGGTGTGCTGCTGAGGGGGAGCTGCAGACAAGGCCACTGTACACTCTATGTACGGCTTGCACTATTCCTACATGGAGTTTATTAAATGTGTGTGTGTGTGTGTGCACGTGTGTGGGAGAGAGAGACAGAGTGTGAGTGAAGTGTGAAAGCGATCGAACAATCCCTGGTAGCGTGTGTGAGAGAGAGTGAGAGAATGATTCCTGGCCACAGCAGCAATTTTACTTACATCTTCACCTCTTAGAAATACCTGTTATCCTCTTAGCACAAGAAATCTGGACAAAGCCTGACATAATTGGGGGGATGCTAAGAATAGGAACACATTTTAAATATTGGTCTTATAAACTTTGATTGAAAGCTGCTAGAAGAACAGGATTTGTATTGTTAGCATGTATTTTCTGAAGGATATGCAATCTGAAACTCAAATGCATGTCATTATCTAAAGGAAATAAAACCTTGCAAATGTATGTCATTATTTAGTAATTTCTGGCTCCAATGACTGTCAATAAAGCAAACCTTTTAGGAGTAAGGGACCAAAAATATAAAGTAAATACCTGGATTTTTTTAAAGTGTTAAATTTTAGATGTAAAATGCTTCCTCCAACACCATTAACATATACTACAGCAGGTATGAAACATTAGGCGGAGGAACTATTTTACATCAAAAACACAAAAAAATAAAACAGTACTTAAAAATTGCATAAGTAAGGAAAACACAACTTTACAGAGATCCCAATCTCTAAGCACAATAATGCATTCCAGAGTGTGTGTTACTGTATAATTAATGCCCTTCCAGGGGTGTTGGGCCTCACAACACCCCTGGGTTGGCATTAATTACTCAGTAAAACACCCTGGAGGGCATTATTGATTGCTTAGAGGTTATTTTAAGTGGTGTTTATTAATTAGGACATGGTGTAATGGCTGCCTCTCTCTATCAGAGGCAAAGATGTCAGGCCAGGGATGAGTTTCCAGTTTCTCATCCACTGGCCATGTTATGCTTGCATAGGGTTAGGGAAGGCCTCTGCTTCATATGGATAGGAAGCCTATTCCAGAAAATGGGAATTCCCTGAGATTCAATACCCATCCATCCAACATGTCTTATTTTAGTTGCAAGCAAAGTTTAAATCCTTAGATCTAGTAGTTCTGGTGCGATTTGTTTTGCATATATGCAAAAGGTCCATCAGAGCAGGATCTATGGATGCCTTGTATGCAAGGCATAAATTATCTCTCAGCAGTCTGTAGGTAACAGAGTATTGAAATGGGACTTTGAGTCAATCTGCACAGGACATTATGTTTATTCCCTGTATTCGTTTTGTGAGAAACCTCTGTGGACATTCAAAGTGTTGCTTGTGCCCGGTCAGATACATACCAAAGGGGGTGTTGTATTCAATGATGGGTCTGATGAGGGGTGAGTACACTGATACGATGACTTACCTTGGCCTATATGCCTAGATCTCTTCTTACTGCCTTAGACATGTTGGTGAAAAGCCAGGTTACTATATACATGAGTCCCTGAGTACTGTTTCCACTTTTAGGGGAGTTTTATCAGTGAACCAGCAGGTAGTTTTTATGCCCCTGAGTATAGGTGTTGGAAAAAGTTTAGAAATGTAGCAGCTGAGGATAGCACATTTAAGCATATGCAGGTGTTTTAAAATTTTGGAAGCTCACTGCTGTTGATGTAGAATTTGGTAGAATCACTGATGCTGCACATAACAACAACAAAAAAAAAAACAGTGTACCCTTTTCCATCCAAACCTATTTCAGAGTCCAGTCAACCCCTTTCTGGCCCCGGTAAGGATTGTAGATACAAGGATGCATAGTGGAGGAACTGAGACAGTGTGAAAGCTTTTAGAAATTGGGTTAAATAATAATGAATTTATTTTCAATGATCAGCTGGAGTTGCAATGGTTACCCCCATTGCTAATTCATACACTAACATCACACAACCAATGGGAAAATGAATTTGTCTATGCACAGCCCAGGTTATACATACTAAACTCCCTCCAAACCTCCTATATTACACCATCCCCTCAAACATTGAACCCACTCAACAAACACCTTACTAATTCTTATATCAAACTTATTCTGTATCTACTACCAATGTTCAATCGCATTCACAAATCTTTGTTTGAAAACTCTACGTACTGAAATTAAGTACAACCCTTCAAAATGTATTAAATGTTCTTGCTATAATTCCTATTGTTTTTTCACTCCTATGAACCATTACTGTTGTAAATAGTGTTATTATAATTTCCTACTCTGTTACAAAATGTATCGATGTGTTAAAAATGCAGCAACTTAATGTTTTTTAATATGTGTTAACTATACCTTGTACTAAAGAATTTGTACTATTTGATATAGGAGCTTTTCTCCCCGGGCCTCCACTGAAAAAGGACACATGTCCAGATGGACTTTCCCGGTTAACAAATGTAAAATAAATAAATAAATATAATGCTCCAGCTTTGTTTAGATCTAAAGTGTCATTTTTATAAACGTTTTGTGGATGATGTCTTCCTAATTTGGGAGGGTAATCATTCTGAATTGACTGAGTTTGTTGAGTACTTGTGTAAAACAACTAGTTTCTTGTAATTTAAACTTAATTCATCTGAGAATGAACTGTGTTTCTTGGATGTGAAACTGGTTAAGAAAAGCAATAATATCAATACAGGCATTTTTAGAAAAGAAGTTCAAACTAATAGGTATGTGACACTGCCAGCCCAGCTCTCTGGAATTTTGTAAATAATTCTATGTCATTTGTGAATATTGATATGATTATACAGAACTGTATGTTATGTACTGAGCTTCAAGAATGTAACCACATCATACCCTTCTGGAACACAGAAAATTAACTTACAAAACATCAAGAAGGTAAGTTGAAATTAATTGCTTTATGATGTGTATAAACATTAGTTTCAATGCAGCAAGCAGACAAATGTCTAGAGCTAGAAGATGTAAAGTGTTTGATTGCTTTATGTCTTCCTAGCAGCTACACAGTTCTGAGCAAAAATCTGAGAGTTATGTATTTTTTAACACAGAGATGTTAAAATTCTTAGTTTCTGTTTTAGCCTGGGAACAGAAGTCAGGTTACAAAGAGTGATGTCATCCAAGCTAGCCCAACAGTAATGTTTAATATTAATTTGGGAACTCTCTCACAGAGAGACAGTGCATTTTCTATTTTGTCTTTGACCTGGAAACATCCATCATCATCATCACATCTGCATTTGCTGTAAGTACTATTCAGGGCATAGTATTTCTCTTAGCGATAGATAGGAATATAACAAAGATTAGTTTAGATGTTTCCTGTGTTTATTTGAGACTGTCCTGCAATGTTGTTTTAAAATATTTCCTGTGATTTTGAACTCTGAAGTAACTGTGTTTGTTTCCTGAGTATTGTCTTGTTATTTTATTATTTATTATTAAATATATTTAAACCTATTCATGTGGCTGATATTTGTGAGATATATTAAGCATATGTATTTGGTGACACTGTATAGGCAACTCCTAAATAGCCTTGCCAGTCTTGGTCAAAACTACCATTTGGATTAATAGTAACATTACACAGTAGGATTGGACACCCTTTGTAAGCTGTTATAGTAGCTGATAAGTAAGGGCGGCTGGTGGCAGCTGGTACTTACCTTATAGTCTGGGCAGAAGGGGGCATAGCTAGAAAACCTGTGCCAGCCTTCCCCATGTGTGTGAGTGTGTTAGGGACACAAAGCATTTGTTGGACAGAGAGGGTGCTGGAGGTCTTAGCTTGGCCACTCGGCTGAGATCCCAACCCTGTAGCTGTGCCAGTGAGGAGTCTTACTGGGGATCTGGAGAAAGAGGGAGAAACCAGCCCCAGACTGATTGTGATCTCTTTGTACTCTTAAGGGGAAATTGTAATTTACTATGTGTACTTGTCATCCTCCCATTGTGTACATCCCTCATTGTTGTCAGTGGTGAAGATTGAGGCTCCTTGATTACTGGGCCAGTGCAGGGGCATCACAAGGGACATGCACAGATCCAGCATGCATACACCCCATATTTTAAAAGGTATAGTTAAAAGTAAATTCTTACAAGCTAATACTGAGGATAATAAATGCGGTGAACAGATGAATGAGCTGCTAAAAGAGTTTGTAGAGAGAGGTTATAATAAAGAATTTTTGTATGACATTAAAAACACAGGTTATGAATAGTTGAGAGCATTCTGCTGGGCCATATTTTAGAATCCATAATCTTGAGAGTAGAAATTCAACTAGGATGCATAGACAAGAATGCTTACGTTACTTTACAACTTATACTAGGAGAACCAATCAAGTGATGAGGTTTATTGCTAAGAATTGAGGTATTTTGGAATCTATGCCCAAAATTAAAGAAATTATTAGCAAAAAAACATCTTTTGCCTATAGGAATTGTTCAAACCTGAGGAAGCAGTTATGTTATAAAGATATGTCAACTATTGACAGGAATTCACATTCATTTAGACTAGGGACATTTCCTTGTTTAAACTGTGTAAGTTGTAAACATGCATTGACTGATAATTATTTCACACATCCAGTAACTAGAAGGAAATATTTCCATTGCTTTGCAACTTGTAATACAGTTAATATTGTATATTTGTCTACCTGCATGAAATGTACATCATTTTATGTAGGTAAACGCACATGCAAATTGAAGGATCATATTATTGAGCATTGCTCAGAAATATGTAAGAAAATTGCCACAAATGCTGTAGCTAGGCACAGATCATGAGTTTAAGTTTAGAGTTATACAAATTGTGCAAAAGAATATGAGAGGCGGAGATTTAAACAGCAGGCAAGAGTTGTGTGAATATAATTGGATTCTGCATCTGCAGGTAGATTCTGAGCCTGGAATAAATGCTATGATTAGCATTAAACCTATTTTAAAAATGAAACAGGCATGCTTACATTAGCTACAACATGCTGTGTTTTTAAAGTTGTTTAAAAAGTTAGCATTGATAATTATTTAACTACTAGGCAATGTACTGAATACATTATTTTTATGTACTGTGTTTTTGATAATTATTGGGCTGTCTCATATGATTCATTTAAATGTCTTTTAAAATGGAGTGTTTGAAAAAGTTTTTGTTTTTAATGCACTGAAGAAAGGTTGATATACCCAAAAGCTTTGCTTGTGATTAAATATTGTTGCATGGCGTTTCCATAGTCCTAGTTATTTCTTGTTTTGAATGCATTTCACTGTGGACTTGGCTTACCTTAGTGTTGGTCCATTTTGGTGGTTATGTTGTTACAACTGAGCCAGTTTATTTTTTGTTTGGCACTCTCGTCAGCCCTGTTTTGGCTTCACTATCAGTTTTGGCTGTATAATAGTATAGCTCATTCGCTTTATCTTACTGCCTACTTCATGTCATTGTAAACCCCTGCTTTGGGTCAGACATTGGTTATCATCATGGTTAAACTCTTACTTGGTATTGAGGTGATTCTTAGTTTTGGGTTGAATGCCAGCCTTAAGACAAATTTAATTCCGGCTTGAAGTCTAATTGAGAATGATCTCGACCTCAATGTTTTTCTCAGCCTTGAAGTTATCCAGAGTGAGTAACGTCAGCACATACATGTTTTCAGTATTGACAGTTCTTTGTGGCGTTAAACTTGTGTGTGTCAATGCCATCCTTAATTCTTGTATTTGATGCTGATTAACATCTACATTTGATGCTTTTCTGGAGGCCTGCTGTCCTTCTTAGCACCAAATGTACTCTTTCTCAGTATTAAACTTGATCAGGTTTGATATTGTTTAAGGCCAACACCAGTGTAGGCTTTCTTGGATATAAACATCCTTCTTGTCCCCAAAATTTCATCTCCTTCTGTTTGTGTCTTTTTCTCTCTCAGCACTGGCCTCAGTTCTCCAGTTTGGTGTTGATAATGTTCACAATAATATAGCCTTATTATTCTTGGATTTGAACCCTCTGTCTAAACCCCCTGGAGGTAACTTCTATATTAGTAGCCCACGTATTCTTCTAGGCTATATCAGACCCTCCACCCACCTTCACTGTCTTAACTGCAGGTTGAATTATACTCATGAATTCTTCTTGAATCAGGTTTCATACCATCCTACTCCCTCCCCTTGTCAGAATACAAAGCAATATCAGGTGGTATAATTTTTTCAGAGGGCATTCTTAACACTTTGAAGAGGCTTTACCTCTACAGTAGATGAAAGACAAAGAATCTTAGCTTGATATGTAGTTCAGACATACTTTCAGACTCTACCTCTCTTGTCTACTGCCTAGTTAACCCTCATTATAGTGTCTATCACTAGTCAGACTGTCCAGTGAGCATTAATCATGTTAGGGCTTGTTCTTGTCTCTTCTTAGTCTGTTCTATATAACCTCACCAGTGCTGCTAACATCTGCTTCTGGAACAACAGCTGGATAAGAATATTTCCTTTAGTACAACATTTTGTTACTTTTTGATGGCATTTCCTTTCCCCCTCTTTCTGTGAATGGGCATTGAGATATCTACTAACCAAGTGGATAATACACTCCCTTAGTTTTTCCTCTTATGAGTTCTAAGACATTACATGTTTTTGCCTTTGGACAGCTATTTAGAATTACTACAGTCTTCTAATGTCATCATACCTCTCAGTCATTATGGCTACCTCTTATCCAGAAAGTTCTGCTAAGCATAATTTCATTTTTCCATCCATGTTTTGACTTTGTAAACTTCTTGAACTAAATGTTATAGCATATTTTGCATCTGTCAATATGTAAATGTTTTATAGCACACCCTTGTATCTATAAATATGGTTGTTCATTTCCTATTTACCTGAGCTGTGCCTGCAAATGGTCCATTGAGATCAGTGCTCACTACCCCATTAAACAGATACAAAAGTGTGTGTGTGTGTGTGTGTGTGTGTGTGTGTGTGTGTGTGTGTGTGTGTGTGTGTGTGTGTGTGTGTGTGTTTACATAAATACATAGTTTTCTTAGGTCTTCTTATGAATATTCCTGCTGTCCATTTTTCCTGTCTTTATGGACAGGTCAGTTCCTGCTCAGATTCCTTCATGCAATGATATTGTGTTTTTTTAATGTTTTTCCCAGTTTTATCCTTTTTAAGGTCTGAATTTTCCCTTTGCCTTTAAAAAATATCTGTTGTAGAGTTAAAGCTTCCTCTCAGAGTTTTACCACCCTACTCCTTGAAATGGGGAGGTAAGTCACTGCTTTTGCACTTGACTAGATTATACTTCGTGTTCCTTGATTTTTTTTCCTGTTACTTTATCAGTTTGAGGGTCTTTTTCTTCTTTCTTTACTTCTTTCATTTAATGTTGGAAGAGACAAATTTACTTTATTTGTGCTTGATGTGACATATCTTCCTTACATTCTTTAATCGCATCCAGATGGTTCATCTCGTATGTCAATACCCATGGAGGAAGTATGAGTCCACCTCTATCTTACTAATATAATTTGCTGCCAAGTAGCACAATCTGCATTATGTTTGGCATCAGTGTACTTGGAAAATATTATATTAATAAAACATTTTTTTTAAATCTGATATATTCTTATCCTGTTATCCCTTTAAAATGTGCTGAGGGTTCTTTATGACTTTTATCAAACAATCCCATTTACCATTCATCTCCAGACTATGAATTAAAAGTGATATATTTTTCATATTGATCACTGGATTATATTCTGCCAAGGACATAACAGGCAGCTAGCTTCCAAACCTTCAAGGCACCTTTCCCCACACCCAAACTGTCAAGCAGCTCAAGATGAGTTGACTAAAATACAAGTTTGACTGCAAAGCCCTTCAGAGCTTTATTGCTACTGAAGAATACACTCCTCTGAGATTTTGGGGATAGACAGTCACCTTGTGCTTTCCTTTGCTGGGCAGATAAATTCTCTTTGGGGAAAAGAACTTCAATTTTCTTATATTTACTGATGTTTTCTTTCTTTCTTTTTTAGGAAAATTATTTTAAAGTTAGGAGTGTTGTATTTTAATGGACTGTCCTGAGACTGTAACATACTTTTAAACAGAATGCTATTTTTTCTTCTGTCAGTTTAAAGTAGTGAAAACTAGCTGATAACATATTTTCTGTGGAGAAATTGTATTAAATTTTCCATTGTAGGTGTGCTGTAGTGTTGAAAGTGCTTTCCACTTTGTTTTTTCTGTCAAAAAGTAACTTCTGGGGCGGAGCCTGAATGGCCAACTGGTAACATATTTTTTTTGCGCTCCTTATATTACACCAAATTACAGGAAAATAAATAACTCAATCTTCCTGAAAACTGGATAACTATCTCAACAATTAATTTTTCTAAACTTCTACCAACTTTGAAGTATTTATTCAAAAAATTTCCTGTCAAAATACTTTGGAGAAAGAACAACTCATTGAAAATGAGCTGCACAAAGAATTCTGACACATCATTGCAGGACGTATCTCTAAAAATGGACAAGTTCAATGACAGGCTTGAAAGTCTAAAAGAAAACTGTCAAAACCAAACTGACATTTTAAAAGAGATTCTCCATCAACAACAAAGCAAAATATCTGATATGGAAACTTCATTTACTGACATTGATAGACTCAGAGAAGATGAGACCCATGTTGAACTTCTTTCCCAACAAAATAAATGGTTAACTAACAAATTAGATGACCTGGAAAATAGAGAAAGAAGAAACAATATATGAATATTTGGTCTCCCTGAAAAGACAGAATGTGATAACATTATTTTATTCCTTAATTCCTGGCTCCCTGAGTTTCTTGGCTTGAATAAAGGTTTATCTTATGGCATCCTATTAATAGCCGCGTGTCTGTTTAAGTCTCTCCGCCCTTCATATTCATCAAATCTGGGTTTGACATGGCGGCATTGAAAGAGCCCATAGAGCAGTAGGGAAACCAATGCCTTCTACAACCTCTTCTTCTCCAAGATCCATAATAGTTAAATTTCTCTCTTATCAGGACAAAGACCTTATCCTTAAAACTGCCTGGAGGAAAAACCCACTTACTTATAAACAACAGCAGATTAGATTTGATAATGACTATTCTTAAAGGGTATTAGAACAAAGGAAGAAAAGCTGGCCTCTAGTAAAACTGCTGAAACAAAACAAAATAAAAACCCATCTTCTATATCCAGCAAATATAAGGATCTTCTACTCAAATGATAAGAAAACCTTTGACTCCATTGAAGAAACTGTCTATTTCATTAAAAATATCATCATTTCCATTCCGGATGAAATGGAATGGGCAAGTTCTTCTACACTAAAAAGATCTGCTGAGAAAATTAATTGTCAGGAAGTGGGGAAAAAGAAACAGAAAACAGACCTTAAAAGTTATACTTTCTCAAAACCTCTCAAAGCAACTGCTAAATCCTGAGTCGTACCTTTTTGGACAGAGAGATAAAAAAAAGGAAAAAGTGTATGTATTACTTTTTGTTTCTTTATTTAATAATATCCATATTATAAGTGACATTGATCTGCTGTCTTGCCTCATGCCTTTCTCTAGTTATCACATATTTAGCCTATACACATAAAATGCTTTCCCTATCTATCTTACAGACTTCCTTATCTTTTGAATTTGAAAAATGCTTTATTAGTGGAGTTATATGTTACTATTTATATCCCACCGTTCTAAAGTGTTGAATTAGTGAATTTATAGTGTTATTTTATTTAGTTATTTATTTATTTTTTATTATAGTCTTGAATCCTTTAAAGTACCTATGAATGCTTATTTTTAGTAAAAAAAAAAAGAGTTTTGTCACTAACAATGTTATTTAACTAATTCACATCTGGTCATCATCACTAACAAAGTTAGCAAGTATGGGTATTAAGCTATTTCGTTTTATTATTATTTTTTCTACAAAAGGCAGTGAGAATTGAGAAGAAAAAAAAAGTTTTCTTTTCTGTTTGAATTATTGTCTCCAGATGTCTTGTCTCGAGCACATACGCACACCCAAGCTGCACTGACTCTGTTTAAATCAGCTGTTGTTCTACGCGATTCATCACTAATAGTTTATGCAGCTTTATTAACTATGACAACACTTCTCCCAGCTTGGTACTTTCCCCTGTACCATAAGCTATGTAATTCTTCCAGATACTAGTAGACCAAAGTAGGAAATGGAAGAAAGCTACACTAAATTCTACTAAATCAAACTAATGACACAAATCTGAAATTTCCTCCTACTCTGTTGCTCTCGCTAATAATTTTCTCTTTGTTATTCATTTCTTGCATGTACCTGGCTTCTTTTGATGAAATAATTCCACACATGTGAAGTTTAAATGGGATTAACATATGCACAATGGTCGTTTTCTGGTAAAGCAATGTCACGTAACTACGTACCACTCTCACAGCCTCTCTTAAAGTGGAATCACATTTAAATTAACGAACAAATTATGGAAATTATATTCTTTTTATTTAATACTTTTCACTGTGTACTAAAACTGCCATCTATTGTAACTAATGAAAACCGCTTATGTAACAGTTACACCAACAACAAGCCGGAAGTGTATTTTAATCATTATTTTCATCATCTGGTCAATTTTATTCATGTGTTCAGTCAATCAACTATTGTACTCATTGATCTGAAATATATTAAAGTACTGACACTTTTGTTTAGAAAATACTATATGTAGAGATATCTTAACATAAGCCTCATATCTGTTCAGATCTCACCTGTCTGGCTGAAACTGTATTTAATTTATGTATTCAAGCTGTCAGTAATGACAAGGGTGACATGTACAACATTCCCTATTATATGATCTAAAAGCAGTACACTTACAAACATGCTCATTTTGATTTATATTATGTGTTGTTTCATGGATTGTGATATCCCACATTTCCAGCAGTCTCTTATCAACTATGACTCTTTTAAAGATGACCAAGTTTGATACTTGCTTTGCATTGACATTTTGATTGTTATTGTACTAATGTGTATGGATATTAGTTGTCCAAGCATTATACAGAATCAAATCATGCTATAATTTTTTAATGAAACAATGATTTAAGTATATTTTAATTGGTTGCCTAGTTTAAAATAGATGTCTTCTGAATGAAACTTGGGTTGATATTAACTTTAAATATTATATCTTAACTCTTCGCTTCCTAATTTAAACATTTCAAATTCTCATTATGGCATAAAGATACTCAAAGTTTTTTTTTATAACCATACTCAAGTAATAGTAGTGCAATCCGGATGCCATTGATATTCTAACCTTTGTTGGAACCCAGTCTTCAGAATACACTATTTTTTTTTTTTTTTTTTTTTTTTGAGAATGTATCAAGTTTTCAACTTTAATACTAGATTTTAAGTGACATAATTTGTTATAAAAGTCATTTAGTTTACCTGTATGTGACATATTTAATGATTTTTACTTAAATTGTTTGTGAAATTAAGATTTCAGATGGAGAAGCACCTAGAGCCATTTCCTGTGATTATGACCATAGTCTTTCTCCCAAAATAATTAACTAACTTATATGAAGGAATCTGAGGTTGATAGTAGTTTTAAATAAGGACAACATGCAATAAAAAAGTATTAATTAATACATTCTAGTTGATCTTCAGCTAATTATCTACATATTGACTCTCTTCCAACAAAAATTTTAGAAGCTCATAGTCGATACTGGACGCTGACATACACACTCGCATATCTATTGTAACATGTCAATTACAACTATACATACCCATCATTCTTAGTTTATATTAAAATATATATTTATTAGTTAAGAGGAAATGGCTCAAAATTGTATAGATCTGATTATTAAGATATCCTGAAACTCATTACAACTTGAATGTGCTGCAAGAAACTCAATATATTTAAAAGATGTTATTAGATTTCTCCTGTATTATCTTAGGAGTTCAAGCTCGCTTAGTTATTTTCATTTTGGATTGCTGGATAATCTGATAGAGTACTTATTACCTATCAGATTATGGGTAAATTTTACCCCATGTTTGAAGAGGTTTTTTTTTGATCATTTTATTCTTTAAGAAACAGACTTTTAATTATAACCTCTCACTTTTCATAATTAACTGGCCTAAATCAAACCTTCCTTTTTACATGATTTTGGAAAGAATACATACAGAATTCAATTCTTACCCTACTAAAAGTAAATGTGTTGTATCACTACACTCAGAACTGTTTATTTTTAGCATTAAAAACTACTTAAAAGACACAACCTAAATGGAATTAAAGATAATTTCACTAAATGTTAATGGATTAAATAACCCAGGGAAAAGAACAAACCTTTTAAAATATCTAAAACTGAACAAGGCTCAAGTTGTTTTTATACAGGAATCCCACTTTAAGGTAGATGATAAATTTATTTGGAACCCTAATGAATTCTCAATTTTATCACATTCACCTTATAAGAATAAAACAAGAGAAACAATAATACTATGGAAAAAAAGTGCTATTATGCCACAAATTATATTTAAATATGAAGACAAAGAAGGTCTTCTAACCATAGTAATAGTCAAATTTAACAACAGAATTTGGACCTTAGTCAACACTTATTGGTTTTCAGGCATAGGAATATCCACAGTAAGGAAACCTAATTCTGGGCAGTGATTTCAGTTGTATTACTGATAAGTCTGAGACTACAAACAGCAGACCTCTTCGTCTATCATCAATAGGGAAAGCTCTCAAAAACTGGGCGAGCAGTTTGAACCTTATGGATACCTTTTCTTATAAAGGAAACACATCTTTATTATACTTTCATAAAGATCATAGATTCAAATGCAAACTAGAATTGATAAACTATATATATCCCATACTCTTAGTGCAAAAGTTTCAGATTTCATTATCCTCCCATGCCCTCTTTCAGATCATAATTCACTTATCCTAAAAATAGAAACTGACTACACGAGATTAAACCAATTAACCAGAATCCCAGCTTATATTACCACTCTAAAACAGTTTAAACCATGGTTACACTCTGAAATATTTTTTTTAGAAACTAATCAATTAAATGATACAAACTCAGTAATCTTATGGGACATATTAAAAGCATACTTATATGGCAAAATGCTAGCATAGTATAAAAATAAAACCAAAGAATGGGAATCAGTACTGCAAAGTTCAACTTAACAAAGACTATAATGAAGTATTAACCCACAAAACCAATTTAGCCCTATAAAAACTAAGAATTAACTCATTCTCAGTATCCCCAAAACATATGCATAACTTATCAATGAGATTAAAAAAGCAATCAGCTGAGAACAGCATTACAAAAATTATACATGAGGGTAAAAATAATAAATTAGTCTCAGATATTAGTGACATATTAGAAGCGTTTAAACATCATTATTCTATGTCGCAGACTAAAGACCCCCTGAACACAACCATTACAGTTGTATATATAAATATGTTTAATACAAATAAACTTCCAGAGCAAATAAGGTCAGAATTACAAAGACAAATATCTTTAAAAGAAATATTAGATAGAATAAAACAAAGTAAGAATAACAAAGCCCCTGGAATAGATGGAATCACATCTGCCCTGACACTATTCCACAACACACTTAATATTACACACTCCCAACAACATATCCCTCCATCATGGAGATATTCACTAATTACTCCTATTCTAAAAGATAATACAAATTCCATTTTTTGCAGCTCTTACAGACCCATCTCACTTCTTAATAATGACTATAAAATCTTTATATCTATTTTAGTAAATAGAATCAAGAAATCTTTAACAAATAGTATTCATGAAGATCAAGCAGGTTTAATTTATAATAGACAAACCCATGATAACATCCAAAGAATCCTTACTCTCATAGATTTCATTAATAGGGATAATCAAGAAGCTCTTATAATTGCCCTTGATATTGAAAAAGCGTTCAGTACCTTATGGTGGGATTTCCTTTTTAAATCACTAGAAAATTTTAATTTCCCCATCCAATTTATACACCTGATCAAAAGCTTATATACTAACAATATTGCTTATGTGAAACTAGGCCCATTCACATCTGAAGCCATAAAAATTACTAAAGGAACTAAACAGGGATGCCCCATGTCTCCTACTTTATTTGCTTTAGCTATTGAAATATTTGCAATCTCTATTTGTCAATCACCAAGAATATCTGATATTGACATCTATGGACAGTACAATTCCAAAATTATGCTCTTTGCTGATGATATCCTTCTTACTTTAAGAGTCTCAGAAAAATCTCTCAAGGAGCTAGATGAACAAGCTGAAAAGTTCTATCGAATTTCAGGCTTAAAAATAAGCAAAAAAATCCAGATATATGTTATTGAATAAAAAAACGTAAGACTCATCTTTGCCCAAACCATATTATTGGTTCTCTAGTAACATCTGTTAATTATTTAGGAATCACCATATGTGAAAACACAAACGTAACTCTAAATACAAACTATATTAATACTTTGTCTTCTATAAAGCTTTTAATAGACAAAGGGAATAAACTCTTCTTAAAATTTGAAGACAGATTACAAGTAATAAAGATGACCACAGTCCCAAAGATAACCTACATAGCAAGTGCCATTCCTATGCCTCCTAACAAGACAATTCTGAGAGACGTCAACAGAACTTTATTAAAATTCTTATGGTTCCTGAAGAGAACCAAATTGCTTTCCAACATCATATCAAACCCTGGGATCTAGGGGAATTAATTTTCCAGACCTTGATTCCTACACTAAGACATCCATACTTAAAATAATTATTAATTGGTTAGATCCTAACTTTTTGTCTGCCTGGAAATCTCTTCACACCACTATCTTTTTAAATGAAAATGAATCAATTAATAATTTATTATCTGAGAATCAGATTATTAGTTTATGGTATATACTGGGTATTAACTTACAATATAACATTGCAAATCCAACTCAAACAATATTAATACATAATATATAGAACACTTTTAGATCTTTCATAAACTCATATCTAGATATCAAACTCTGGTGGGAAACTCTGATCCCTTTCAAGATTTCAAAAAATTACTCAAACAGACTTCACAAAAAAAGTTTTACAAGAATGGGAATCCAAACATCTCATTTGTTGGTATCAGTGTATAAAGGATCTGACAGTATTACAGTCCCATGAAATAAAAAATTCCTACAATGTACCAGACTCACATTGGATCTTATTACAAAGTATTTTAACCCATGCTCCAGAATTATGCAGATTAATAAACAATTCCTCATTTATTACTGAACCCAAACTGATTTTTCATATCCAAAATGTAATCTATAATAATCAGAATTGTCCAACTTAACTTCTAATCTCTATAAAACATTGATAAATTATAAAACTGCTCCTAATCAAAAACTCTGGAACTATATTGATAAAGACCAGACATCTAATATATCCTCTGTAGCTAAATCTAAAATATTATACTCTGTTAAGCTTACTTCTAAGTTTCAGTGGTGGAAAATATTCACTTGGAAGTTTTTGCACAGAGCTTTTTACACCCCCAATAGAATAGCCAAGATACAATCTTCTGATACCACTATTTGTTGGAGATGTAACCAGGTCTGTTCTGCAGACTGGAATCACGTTTTTTATGATTGCAATAAAATTAACAATTTTTGGGTGAAAATAGGCGGATTTTGTCAAGCTTTATTTTCAGACTCCTTCACATTATCAAAATCTTTAATCCTGTTAAATACAAATGATACAAACACTGTGAAAAGAAGATGTCTTTATCTACTTCTGACTTTGCTTGTGAGAAAATGCATAAGCAGAAAGTGGAAATCATCGGAACCTCCAACAATTCAAGAGTTTTTACGGATACTAGAAGAATCAGCTTCCTTGGAAATTAAAGTTAAAGAAGTAAGAATTTACCCCAGAACTTGGACGGAAAAAAGTTTTAAATTTAATTGAAACTTTCAAAGTAATATATTATTTTTAATCCTGTATAAACAGTTCTGTTCATGCAATTGTATATATGTATTTGTAAACTTTCACCTATTCTTTCCTGTGTAAATTTTTCCTATATTAGGCCATATGTAAATATTGTAAATAGTTAATTAATCAAAACCCAGATTAGAATGCTTATAATATTTTCATGTGTTTACTTATAAAAATACTTGAACAAAAAAAAAGTAACTTCTGTGGATTGGTAGTTTTACTGTAATTTGCTGCTTATCCTCATTAGGAAAGAGGTATTGTTTTTGACTTGTCCAAGGAACAGATTATTGGTCCCACGATCTGTCCTTCCAGCAACAAAAAGAAAAAGTTAAGCAAACAGCCTTTGCCACCATAGCAGGCTAGCAATTTGCCACAGCCACAGGTGGGGTGACTCTTCTATGACCAGTTGTTGCATTTCAGACCCCTCATTTTTTACCCCGAATCCCTCTGGTGCAGCACCTGCAGCTACTATGTCCTCTGCAGCTGTTGGAGTCCCCTCAGTGAGCAAAGGAGTGCTACTTTTGTCAGTCCTGGGAGAGGGAAAAGGGAAGGTTTTCCTGTTATGTCAGAATGCTGTTCCCATCCCTGAGGAAGCAACAGGTGTTGTTAGTAACACAGAAAGTCTGAACCACCATTTTTCTCTTTAGCAACTGATTGTTTCAGACAAATGGGCTCTAAAAATCATTCAACTCAGTTATAGATGGCAGGGGGGATTCCTCATTTCCAGGGGGTCATTCTGCATCCTGCAGATAAGACTCTTCTTTTTTTCCTCTTGTTCTTAACACATGCTGTCCCAAGGAGTGATAGAAACTATTCCTCCTCCCCAGCTGAGAAATGGGTTTTAATCAAGAATGTTCTTACTGCCAAAAAAATGCTTGGAGACCAGGTCTGGATCTTTCTTTCCTTAACCTGTTTGTCATAGTGCACAGATTCAGAATTATGTCACTTCAAACCTGTTATCTCTTCTGCCTCTTTCAAGTTTCCTGGTAACACTAGACTTAAAAGATGCTTATTATCTGTATCCCTATTCACCCAAACTTAAGACATTTGTCAGGGTTTTGTGTGTTTGGATCACATTATCTGTTTTCTGCCTTGCCCTTTGGACTCTCCACTGCACTAAGAGTGTTCTCAAAGTGTCTGACTCCAGTCTAATGTCCTAATGTCCTAACAAACAATCTCAGTTCTGTTAACATATCATTTAAGTCTCCACTGAACAAAGGAATAAGTGAAAGCCCTTTGTTTAGCATCTATATTCAGGCAAACTAAGAGTAAAGTTTGGCAATTTGATTACATTAGAGCTGACAAAACTTAAATCTTCAGTTTCTTGTTCTTTATTCCTGGTCCTACCTTGTTCTGTGGTTTGTTTAGAGTCTTTCCTGTCTTTTCATCTTCCACTCTTGTTCTCAACCATTTTCAGCTGTTGCTGTGACCTCTTACTCTTTCTCTTATTTGTATAGGCTGTTCAAGCTGAAAACACACTGGAGCTAAAAAAATGCCCTTTCATAACATCAGGATCAATTGAATTGGAAGTATGACCTGTTTGTACCACTAGAGGGTTGCTCCGGTTGTTAACAGATGTATCATTCATTTTATCAGTTTTCCTGGACATACTCTCAAAGCTGTCTAAATCATTGACAGCTTCACTGCATTTAACTTGAACAGGCATTAAAGATGAAACTTGTATGGTGGATTCCAGGCTATTGGTCTGCTGAGTAAAACTGGAAACATCAGGGGGGAGTGGTTGTATGTACCATCATGGGTTTAATCTCTCTCGGTCAGTGAAAAATATTCTTAAATTTAAAATCATTTAAGTCACAAAGCAACTTATGCTTTTATAAAACTATAAATCGATCTTCATAAATTTTCAAATTTTCCAGCATAGTATTATAATAAGTAACAACAGAATTAAAATCAGAAGAATTGACAAGTTTATCTTCCAATGTCTCACTCTCCGATGCTAGTTCGGCTTCATGTTTCATAAAGAAGTCATTCATACGCTGCATGTAATCAGCACCAAGCTTCAAACTGAGTTGTTGCCATTTTAGAAGCAAATCTGGATATTTGTTCCCATAGGCTGGCATTTTTGTAATCCTGAGCCCCCTAGAGGACAATACCCAGTTCAAGATACACACAAAAACCTAACCTTTGCCACTGTAGCTTGTTATATTGCTCAGTTTTTACTTGTAGCATTTTAACAATCTTATATATAATTAATTCGTTTCTAAATCATTGGCATTGGTTGTTTCAGTCCCAAAAGAATCAGCATACAAGCTTAAGAGAGGGATTGTACCAACCGCCAAAAACCTTTGTAGTCTGTCAGGGCCATCAGAGCTCCATGAAATAGTATGAACAGTAGCAGTAACAGTATGAGAATGTCCAGGCTGTGAATCCATCGGCTAAATTAATGGACGTGCCTTAAGGAGGGAAAAGGACCATGAATAAATCAAGAAAATCTCTCCAAACTGCTGAAGGACTTCCAAGCAAAAACAAACATTCAGTAACAGAAAAAAACAGAAGTCCAACACCCGATGTAACACTTTAAAAGAGAACCAGCACAGATAAAACCGCAAAGCTTTCCAGTATAAAACAATGCATACAACAAGCTGCATGTTCTCTTCTTTTATATTAGAATCAGCCAATCAAATTAAAAGAACAATCACATAATTATTCACATAAGATGTTGGATAATTAACTATACAATTAACTAAACAACAGACCAGGCATAAATATATATGATAATAAAAAAGCATACAAAAACATGTGTATATGAATATAAATTCACAAAACATCCCATTTATTTTTAGGTACAGGCTTAATACTGTTATTACTATTAAGTCCTGGTAATTTGTCAGCCCTAAAATAATTAATCCATATATATTTCATCAGTTCTGATCTTGTTACCAGGTCCCCCCATGAATATCTTGGGAAATAACTTGTAATATTCTAAATTTAAATCTATGTTCTATTTCTTTACTAGAAATATGTTTAGTACCATATGGAGGCCACGGTGGTGTAGCGGTTAGCGTTGTCACCTCACAGCAAGAGGTTCTCCCATTCGATTCACGGCTGGAGCGCCTTCTGTGTGGAGTCTGCATGTCCTCCCCATGGTCGAGTGATGTATAAAGACATGCAGGTAGGTGCATGCATGAATGGGTGTGCCTTCTTTGAAGGTTGGACGTCAGGCTGGCAACTCGGCACCGTAAGAAACGCACTGTCAATCATTAGCAGACCGGAGTTCCGCTGTGGCCCTAACTGGGAAATGCCGAAAGACTTGTTTAGTACCATATGGAAATGGAAGGAATGGAAAGAGATTTTAGAAACAGGGAGTATAATAATACTCTTACTAAAAGTATTAAACAGTTGGTAAGCCATGAAAGGAATAGTTCAGCTAAACCATATTTATTGGCCCAAAATATTGATACTCATTCTAATAATGAAACTAGTCGTAGTATTACTTATTTAATGAAATATAATATATATATGAAAATGGTCCAACAGATTTGTCAGAAGAATTGGAATATATTGAATTCCAGTTACAAAGTTAGTGAGATTGTTAAGAACCAGACCAAGATTTACTTATAAAAAGGAAAGAAATCTTAATATTTGTGTTATAAATATATGAATATTGGCTCAGAAGGTGGTACACCTAAGAAGAGATATGGTACACTATAATTGCATTTATTGTAAAGATTTTAAAGTTCATTGATCTCCACTTTAAATTCCATTTGGAGAGATGCCTATAGAAGAATATTTTATTAGGATCTAGCCATCACTTGGCACTGTCTCCTGGGGGTTAGAGGAAGGTGGACCAGTTTTGTTATATATGAAAGTTATATAGTTACCATTATGACAGATATGTAGGTCCAGCTCCATCTTCCTCTATGAACCATCATCTTTCCCTGGACTCTTTGGTTTAATGGGAAATTCTTTCACAGAGCCCTGCTTCCTTCAGTTGTTCACTTTTGTATTGCTCTTCTGCCTTAATGGGGCCCTACATAAATCTGGTGAGAGGTCCTTCTTTACATAGGATTATGGGTAAATGGGAGCAGCATTATGTTCTGTGAAGGTTTTAATTGCAAATAGATTTAGTGCTATCAGCTTTGAGGTCTGTGAGTAGAAAAAGATGAACATGGTCCTACATATGTATTGTTATGTAAAGTACATAACTTTCCTTTCCATACACACACAGACTAGAATACAGCAAATGCCCAAGCAGTGAAGACTTGTATAGAAAGCAGAAAATGTGTAATGAGAATCGAGGAAAACGTAAGATTGTAGAATGCTTCCAAAGAGATCATGCCAATCCTGGATTGTCTGAGAGACTTTCAGGGCCTTTTCACCCCACTTTCAGCTGCCTGTCCTCATATAAAGGAAGGTTTGTAATAGATTTCCCCAGAGAAGGGGATTTGTCAGATAAGTTTAAGGAACTAAACTGTGGCACAGTAGTGCAGTTTTTAGCATTATTGCTGTACAGTACCTAGTTCTTCAGATTGGCTCCTGAGTGGAGTACCTTCTTTGTGGAGTTGGATGTTGTCCCTGTGACAACAAGGATTTTTCTGGGATCTCTGCTTTCGTTCTATTTCATTTTATTTAGTTTATTTATTTTACTTACCTACTTACTCTTTGTTGACTGGGTTAGTCCCACTAGGCCTGCATCTTCTTATAAGTTAAGACCTGATGTGGTAGTCATACTGACTGGAGAAATTTGCCAGTGAGGTGTAAATTTTGGGTCAATTCCAAACTCCTTGATCTCCCTCTCTTAAAACCCGATTGCCTCATGGTTTTGGCGTCTTGTCGGACTTGTTGGCTGTTGGTGAAGCACCCACCAAGAGGAGAAAACGCTGAAAGAAGAAAGGAGCCACTTTTGAGATTTTAAGTATTTTGCTTCAGATTATTTGTTAAGTTTTTCTGCATTGCTGCCTACTTTTGAACATTTTCTGGCTTGTTAAACTTAATTTCTGTGTTGGTAACTGTATTTAGAACACAACCTAGAGCTGATTACTGAATTTCCTGCCTGCACTTATTTTTAAAATAGATTTTTTTTTCTTAAAACTTGCATTTTATCTGTCTCTGGCCTAGCACTCAAGTGTGGGGTCATTTACTGCACTGTTCTAACTTGTTGATACTTGTGAACCTCTGCTTTCCTTAAAAAAAAAAAAAACAAATAAATCTTGCTTTTTTCCCACTTTTCTGAGATTTAAAAAAGTTCAGTTACAGATTTGCTGTTCTGAACTGTTTGTAAGTTTCTTGGAGGCCATCGTTTGCTTGGGCTAAAGGGAAGTCTCTGTGTTCATCAGTGGCAGTGATAAACATTGAGCAGCCTGCCTGCCCCTGTGGGAGTGGTTACTGCCTTGAAACTGTAGTTTTATTGGCCATTTTGGGTCAATTTCAAACTCCTTGATCTCCCCCTCTTAAAACCCTCTTTTGCGCGTTTTTGCGCATAGCGCAACATCGGGCAGCGCCGCCTAATTGGGTTTAAACTATTCCTGGCTCCACAAAGTCTGCTCTTCACTTTTTCCCTTAGAACTGCTCTCTCTCTCAAATTAAACACCATATTCCCATTCTAAGGCCCCTCACTGGTCCAAATAAGTAATCTTACAAGTTAGCACTAATAAACCATAAGCACTACTTACTCTTATACTCTCTACGATTACCTTGTCCCCTATTGGTCCATTTTAATTCAGTTCCCTATATTACTCTAGCATGTCCAAAGGTCAGTCAATGGGTTCCTCTCCAGTCCAGCTGGTGAATCTGGGAATTCTGAGGCAATGTTACAACTGTCTCATGTACATGGACAACCCTCTCCTCCTCCAAACAGGTTCAAATATATGTGAGAGATGCAACCATATAGCCAAACTGGAGGCTGAGCTCTCTCATCTCAAAACTGGTGTAACCAGTCAGGAGGAGAAGGTAACCTCACACAGCACAATTCCAGTATCACATAGTCCCACCACAACAGCGAACCAAACACATAAAAACACAAAAACATACTCAGAGGCTCTAAATAAAAATCTACCTAAGCAACAGAGACCTCCAAAGCAGACATCTAAGCAAACGCTACCCCAAAACAAAACACGTACAACACATAGCACACAAAGTCAGTGTGCCAAGCAGTCACAGCCCTTAAGGCTGAATAACACACCTGATACTCTTGTAATAGGTGACTGTATTGTCAGACACACTGACGTCCCACTCACCAGGCTGAATAAAGAGAAGGTCACAGTGAGCTGCCTGTCGGGCGCTATGATCCGCCACATAACGCAAGCACTCAGGTCACTCCAAAGCAAATACAAATATGACTCAGTCATTGTACATGCTGGCATGAATGACCTGAGACGTACCTCCCTCGACTACATGAAAAGAGACATAGAGGAACTCTCTGATCATGTAGCCCAGGCCGGTATGACCCTGACCTTGAGCAGCATCTTACCCTCACCTAGAATGATGCCACAGTATAAAGACAAAATGATCGATTTTAACAATTGGCTAAAATTTTGGTGTCATTCAAAGGGGATCCAGTGTCTGTCAGCCTGGGATGACATGCTCGACAAGCCATGTTGCTTCGCTAGGGACGACTTGCACCTGTCACCCCTGGGCTTTCGGATATTGGCAAAGGCTCTTGCCACCCCCATAGTGCCTTTTTTAGGCAAGGCTCAAAAGTCAAACCCACCTCCATAGACAGCACAGGGAACAAGAAACTAAGGGTAATTCTGCTAAATGCCAGAAGTCTTAACCTCAAGATGCATGCACTCGAAGCTCTCCTCAGTATGGAGAACATCGATATCTGTGCAGTGACAGAAACCTGGTTCAAGGCTCCAGAGAGCACCCCAGCACTACCAGGTTATACTTCATATCATGCTTTTCGGCCCCAAGATCCGGACCGAACCATAAAAGGAGGGGGAGTTTCCATATTTATCAAGGATATCCACACCTCTAGGTTAGTGGCAGTGCACGAAGTATCTGAGACCATCCATGTGCAACTGACAGTGGGCAAGACTGCTTTTCAGTTTATAGCATCCTACAGACCACCCTCTCAAAGTCAGGAATCCCACTTGGCTTTCCTGAAAACATTGGAGAACATGAAGATCTCTTTGAACACCATTATATTGGGCGACTTCAACTACCCAAACATAGACTGGGAGCATTACTCAAGCCCCAGCACCCTAGCCCAAAGGTTCCTGGAATTTATAAACTCAAATGCTATGGAACAACTAGTCACCAATCCCACAAGAGGGGAAAACATACTAGACCTGATCATTACCAACATGGGGACTCTATGCTCCATACCAGAAGTATATCCCTCATTGGTAAGATCAGACCATAAATTAATTTCACTGGATATCCACATCCCGACCCCACCCCCAGCCAGAAAACCACAGTGAAAAACTTCTCAAAAGCGAACTTCACACTTCTCAAAACCGAAGTGGAATCCTTCAAGGCCCCAGGGCCAGTGGAAACTACGGCCCAAACTGCAGAATCCTATATAAATGCATTCTACAGACATCTCCAGGAATGCATGAATCATGCTATCCCAAACAAAATCAAGATCCAATCATCCAAAGGCAGGCGTCCAGTCTGGTGGACCCCAGCCATAAATAAACTGTACAACAGAAGGAGGAAGCTACTACATGATAGAGCAAAATCCCTAAAAGGGAAGGCATCTGTGATCAGTACTAGCAAAAAATTACGATCCCTCATAAAATCCTCCAAGGCCAGCTTCGAGAGAATAATTGCACAGGACACTAAAGACAATCATAAGGCTTTTTTCAGTTATGTTAGGAACCTGGGATGCAACTCCCAGACGTGTTCTGAGTTGATTCTAAACGACAAAAAATACACTGAACCCACAGACATCACCAGTATCCTGGCAGACAGGTTCAGTGCAAACTTCTCCACCCCCTCCCCCCCAAAAGAGCAAGTATCTATCCTGGCAGAATGCAGCCTCCCAAACATCTCTGATGCTCAGGTGAAGGCCGCCCTCCCAAAAGCAAAAAACACTGCTTCCATGGGACCAGATGGCGTCCCGGGTTGCGTCCTACATGAACTCCAAGAAGAACTAATCCCTCAAATAAAACTGCTGTACAATCTCAGCCTCACTACAGGATATGTGCCCAAAGAATGGCGTACAGCAACAGTGGTCTCACTCCACAAAGCCTCTGCGGACCCTGGAAACTATCGCCCCATAAGCCTGACTAGCCTAGTATGCAAGGCTATGGAGAGGATCATCATGGAACTCATAAACAAAGACATTGGGGACCTACAGACACTAGATCCTACCCAATTTGGCTTCATCAAGGGCAGATCCTGCCTTTTGAACCTGGTCGACTTCTTCGAAACAGTCACCAAGGCCATAGATGAAGGGAAGGTAGTCCACACAGCCTATCTGGACCTCACAAAGGCATTTGACACAATACCCCACTCGGGCATCATAGATAAGCTATCCAGCCTAAATATAAACCCCTATGTCACAAGATGGGTCGCAAACTGGCTCAAAGACTGAACCCACAGAGTCAGAGTTGCTGGAGCCATGTCAGACTCGAAACCGGTCACAAGTGGCATCCCACAAGGTTCTGTCCTGGGACCTCTCTTGTTTGGTATTTACTGTTCTGAGGTACAGGCCAACATGGGAGGACTATGGCTCACCAAGTTCGCAGATGACTGCAAACTGGGCGCCATAATCGACTCTCCAGCTGACACAAACATCCTTCAAAAGGTCTCAGAGACAGATAACTGGTGCCAGAGCCATGGTCTAAAGCTAAATGCCAAAAAGTGTATAGTCATACCCTTTGGCAAAAACAATGTGCCCACAAATTACTACATAGTTGGTAACCCATTAAGTACAGAGAAAGTAATTAGGGATCTGGGGACCCAAGTTGATAGCAATCTCTCCTTTGACAACCACATTGCCAAAGTGGTTAGAAAGACCTTCTACATAGCCCACCTCATCATGAAAGGATTCACATCTAGATCAAGAGAGGTAATCGTGCCCTTTATTCATCCCTCATCAGGCCCATCATAGAATACAATGCCGCTTTGGGATGTACCTTACCCGACACCTGCGGCAATTAGAAAGACCCCAAAGGTACCTCACCAGGAGGATCAAGGGACTCAAACAGATGCCATATGCTGCTTGGTTAAAAAACTCCAGCTCTACTCAGTTGCATACCACCTACTTCGAGGTGATCTATGCCTGACATATAAAGCTATGTCCAACCCAGAATTAATGGACATGCTCCACGTCAGTAAATCTAAATCCCTTAGAGCCACGCTACCGGGGACTTGAACCTCAGCACAGAAATAAATAGAACATGCTGGAGGGACAGATTCATAATCCAGAGGCTCCCTTCGCTCTGGAATTGAATTCCAATTCATGTTAGGCAGAGCACCTCACTGACTCTCTTCAAGAAGAATCTTGTTGAGTGGATGGGGGATCGTAGGTTTGTCCCGGGGATTACTTCCGTGTCACTATTAGACAGAGGCACAGTAAACTAAACTTTAAAAAGGGCACAGTATACTCAAATCAAGGGGTGGCTCATGCCAAACACAATCGGGCTAGGCTTATAAATGCCCCAGGCCAGATAGCCTAGTATGAACCTATGAACCTAAATATCGTGTTGCTTTGGATGATGCTATTTCAAAACTGCACTTGTGGGTTAGGGAATTTTCCCCCTTTCTGCGTACATTTGTACACTCTTGGATGTTCTGACTGATAGCAGGGTATTTTTCCACTTTGCAGTAATGATGAGTAATGACAGGCCTAGATAATTATGTAGCTGCCAAACGGTGCAGAACATTCAGCCTGCACTTTATAGTTTGTAGAATGTTAACATATCATAGATATCCCTGTATCAGGCAAGAGCATAGCAGAGGATAATCCCTGTGGCAATATTAAAATTGGGATTCACTGTTTGTTTGGGCATATTGTGCCATACACTGCCATGATGTTTCCTCCCACTTAAAGGACCATTATTAACTGTAGCATTGCAGATAAGGAATTATTACCCTAATCACAATGTTCGTGTGTAAAATGCTTATAATAAATTAATATACCACACAAAGTACTGGTCATAATTTAATTAAGCCCCATATATATTTCCATCACAGAATATACCATTCAGACACACACAATAAAAAGAGTTAACAGTGCTATGTGTTCATTTAAAAACTAAGAACTACCTATTCCAGATAACAGTTGATAATGTCATACAAGCAGTAAAGTGCCTGTGTTGATTATTATAATTGAATATTTTATTCTGTGCCATTATTGTCTTTTTTGCTTTGTGATATTAACACCTGCACTTAAGACATTAAATGGCAAAACAAAGAAATAACAAGGGAAAAGATTTGGTAGTAATGTGTGATAATTTAAAAGTTTAATTGTCTTTTGTTTTAGGGCATTAGTGGGCAAAAAAATTACTGCTGCTAAATACATGATTCCAGTGTTTGTGTTGCTGATTATAGTTAAGTATTTCACTGTGTTTTGCTTTGGGACATTAATGCTTATGCTTGTGACATAAAGGGTCTTACATTTCTGTCAGGAGTTAAAATGAATGAATTCTGTTATTTGAAGAGCGAGTGCAGTTAAAAATGCTGCCAATCAAGTATGCCTGCCCTTTGCCACCATGACCTATGTTTAATAAATCCCAATACTTAATATCACCACCCCTTTTTCTCTGTTATGGATGACTGTGTTTTCAGTTTTGCTTTATGTTCTTAAAGGGAATCTAATACCTCTATCAAGGGATATGGGTAGAGTGTACATGGTTAAATCTGAGGGCAGAGAGTTTTTGATAAGCTATGTATTTCCTTCTCCCAGTATTACAGTACAAGTGGTGGCCTGTAGAAAGCTGTATGCATTTGTTATTTATGTACCTCACAGTAAAACTGTGTCCATTTGAAGTGAAGTTATCTCTGAAGCGTGGCCCTTGTCACAATGGCAGGATACCTTCCTGTAGTGCTGAGAGACTGTAGTGGTTGATCATTCAACTCAATACTTCTTCAGCAAAATATGATTCAGAATGTGTGACAAGTAAGCAAAATGTGAGAAAGGTATTCAGGCAGGAAGTACAAATGGCAGTGATTTTCTACCGACTAATGTGTATGTTCCGAGTATGCCTTGCATGTCTTTACATTTGGTTGCTGAGCTGAAATCCAAAACAGAATGCAAACTAGCATTTTTTTCCTAAAAAAAGATTTAGTCCTATTGAAAAATTGATAGAAGAAATTCACTGTGACAACAGCATCTGTTTCCCTAGTAAAGACAAACATTCAGTATGCTTCTAGAAATCAAGTGTGTGACTCAACAGTTTGACACTCTTAAATGCAGTCATACCTCTCAACCTGGAAATATCAAAAATCTGGACAAAGGTCCATGAAAAATAGGTACAAATCTGCATGCTGATTAACATAAAATTTGCATACATAATTATGTAACCCCACCCACTCATGTGGAATTGTGGGATACCAACTTTCAAATGCAAACGTATCTGAGACCATCCATGTGCAATTCAACAGTGGGCAAGACTGCTTTCGCAGCCATGCAGTATCCTACAGACTACTCCTTCTCAAAGTCAGGAATTCCACTCGCTTCTGAAACATTGGAGAACATGAAGATCTCTCCTAACACCCACATATTGGGCCACTTCAACTACCCAAACATTGACTGGGAGCACTACTCAAGCCCCAGCACCTAGCCCAAAGGTTCCTGGAAATTAAGTAAACTCAAAATGCTATGGAACAACTAGTCACCACTCCCCACAAGAGGACAACATATTTTCAGACCTGACACACCAACATGGGGACTCTATGCCCACACCAGAAGCATATCCCCATTGGCAAGATCAGACCATAAATTAATTTCACTGGATGTCCAACATACCGACCCCAACTCCCCAGGCCAGAAAACCACAGTGAAAAACTTCTCAAAAGCGAACTTCACACTTCTCAAAACCAAGTGGAATCCTTCAAGGCCCCAGGGCCAGTGGAAACTACGGCCCAAACTGCAGAATCCTATATAAATGCATTCTACAGACATCTCCAGGAATGCATGGATCATGCTATCCCAAACAAAATCAAGATCCAATCATCCAAAGGCAGGCCCAGTCTGGTGGACCCCAGCCATAAATAAACTGTACAACAGAAGGAGGAAGCTACTACATGATAGAGCAAAATCCCTAAAGGGAAGGCATCTGTGATCAGTACTAGCAAAAAATTACGATCCCTCATAAAATCCTCCAAGGCCAGCTTCGAGAGAATAATTGCACAGGACACTAAAGACAATCATAAGGCTTTTTCAGTTATGTTAGGAACCTGGGATGCAACTCCCAGACGTGTTCTGAGTTGATTCTAAACGACAAAAAATACACTGAACCCACAGACATCACCAGTATCCTGGCAGACAGGTTCAGTGCAAACTTCTCCACCCCCTCCCCCCCAAAAGAGCAAGTATCTATCCTGGCAGAATGCAGCCTCCCAAACATCTCTGATGCTCAGGTGAAGGCCGCCCTCCCAAAAGCAAAAAACACTGCTTCCATGGGACCAGATGGCGTCCCGGGTTGGCCTACATGAACTCCAAGAAGAACTAATCCCTCAAATAAAACTGCTGTACAATCTCAGCCTCACTACAGGATATGTGCCCAAAGAATGGCGACAGCAACAGTGGTCTCACTCCACAAAGCCTCTGCGGACCCTGGAAACTATCGCCCCATAAGCCTAACTAGCCTTATCTGCAAGGCCATGGAGAGGATCATCATGGAACTCAAACAAGGACATTGGGGACCTACAGACACTAGATCCTACCCAATTCGGCTTTGTCAAGGGCAGATCCTGCCTCTTGAACCTGGTCAACTTTTTTGAAACAGTCACCAAGGCCGTGGATGAAGGGAAGGTAGTCCACACAGCCTATCTGGACCACACAAAGGCATTTGACAATACCCCACTCGGGCATCATAGATAAGCTATCCAGTTTAAATATAAACCCCTATGTCACAAGATGGGTTGCTAACTGGCTCAAAGACAGAACCCACAGAGTCAGAGTTGCTGGAGCCATGTCAGACTCGAAACCGGTCACAAGTGGCATCCCACAAGGTTCTGTCCTGGGACCTCTCTTGTTTGGTATTTACTTTTCTGAGGTACAGGCCAACGTGGGAGGACTATGGCTCACCAAGTTCGCAGATGACTGCAAACTGGGCGCCATAATCGACTCTCCAGCTGACACAAACATCCTTCAAAAAGGTCTCGCAGAGACAGATAACTGGTGCCAGAGCCATGGTCTAAAGCTAAATGCCAAAAAGTGTATAGTCATACCCTTTGGCAAAAACAATGTGCCCACAAATTACTACATAGGTGGTAACCCATTAAGTACAGAGAAAGTAATTAGGGATCTGGGGACCCAAGTTGATAGCAATCTCTCCTTTGACAACCACATTGCCAAAGTGGTTAGAAAGACCTTCTACATAGCCCACCTCATCATGAAAGGATTCACATCTAGATCAAGAGAGGTAATCGTGCCCCTTTATTCATCCCTCATCAGGCCCATCATAGAATACAATGCCCCCTTTGGGATGTACCTTACCCGACACCTGCAGCAATTAGAAAGACCCCAAAAGTACCTCACCAGGAGGATCAAGGGACTCAAACAGATGCCATATGCTGCTTGGTTAAAAAAACTCCAGCTCTACTCAGTTGCATACCACCTACTTCGAGGTGATCTATGCCTGACATATAAAGCTATGTCCAACCCAGAATTAATGGACATGCTCCACCTCAGTAAATCTAAATCCCTTAGAGCCACGCGCTCGGGGGACTTGAACCTCAGCACAGAAATAAATAGAACATGCTGGAGGGACAGATTCATAACCCAGAGGCTCCCTTCGCTCTGGAATAGAATTCCAATTCATGTTAGGCAGAGCACCTCACTGACTCTCTTCAAGAAGAATCTTGATGAGTGGATGGGGGATCGTAGGTTTGTCCCGGGGATTACTTCCGTGTCACTATTAGACAGAGGCACAGTAAACTAAACTTTAAAAAGGGCACAGTATACTCAAATCAAGGGGTGGCGCATGCCAAACACAGTCGGGCTAGGCTTATAAATGCCCCAGGCCAGATAGCCTGGTATGAACCTATGAACCTAAATATCGTGTTGCTTTGGATGATGCTATTTCAAAACTGCACTTGTGGGTTAGGGAATTTTCCCCCTTTCTGCGTACATTTGTACACTCTTGGATGTTCTGACTGATAGCAGGGTATTTTTCCACTTTGCAGTAATGATGAGTAATGACAGGCCTAGATAATTATGTAGCTGCCAAACGGTGCAGAACATTCAGCCTGCACTTTATAGTTTGTAGAATGTTAACATATTATAGATATCCCTGTATCAGGCAAGAGCATAGCAGAGGATAATCCCTGTGGCAATATTAAAATTGGGATTCACTGTTTGTTTGGGCATATTGTGCCATACACTGCCATGATGTTTCCTCCCACTTAAAGGACCATTATTAACTGTAGCATTGCAGATAAGGAATTATTACCCTTATCACAATGTTCGTGTGTAAAATGCTTATAATAAATTAATATACCACACAAAGTACTGGTCATAATTTAATTAAGCCCCATATATATTTCCATCACAGAATATACCATTCACACAGCACAATAAAAGAGTTAACAGTGCTATGTGTTCATTTAAAACTAAGAACTACCTATTCCAGATAACAGTTGATAATGTCATACAAGCAGTAAAGTGCCTGTGTTGATTATTATAATTGAATATTTTATTCTGTGCCATTATTGTCTTTTTTGCTTTGTGATATTAACACCTGCACTTGAGACATTAAATGGCAAAACAAAGAAATAACAAGGGAAAAGATTTGGTAGTAATGTGTGATAATTTAAAAGTTTAATTGTCTTTTGTTTTGGGGCATTAGTGGGCAAAAAAAATTACTGCTGCTAAATACATGATTCCAGTGTTTGTGTTGCTGATTATAGTTAAGTATATCACTGTGTTTTGCTTTGGGACATTAATGCTTATGCTTGTGACATAAAGGGTCTTACATTTCTGTCAGGAGTTAAAATGAATAATTCTATTATTTGAAGAAGCAGAGTACGATTAAAAAATGCTGCAATCAAATGCCTTCCATATACATTTTCATGTTTAATAAAATCAGCACTTCATATGCCACCCTTTTCTCTGCCATGGATGGCTGTGTTTTCAGTTTTTGCTTTATCATTCTTAAGGGAATCTAATACCTCCTATCTAAAGGATTAGGTAGAGTGTACATGGTTAAATCAGGCGGGGTTTTGAAATAAACATGCTTATTTCCTTCTCCAAAGCCTTACCGTACAAGTGGTGGCTTCATGAAGCTGCTTGTTGTTCTTGTGCTCTGGTAAAAACTGTGTCCATTTGAAGTGAAGTTATCTCGGCCATGCCGTGGCAGGACCGCTATATGGTACTGAGGCGGTGGATGTTCAACTCAATACTTCTTCAAGCGGCTTCCATGATTCAAGACAAAGTAGCAAAATGAAAGGTATTCAGGCAGAAATTACCAAAATAGCGATGATTGCTGCATTAAATATCATTCCGCACTTGCATATCTTTACATTTAGTTTGCTGGAGCTGGAAATCCAGAGCAAACCCCAAAGCAGCATTTTTCTAAAAGGTGATCTCTTTCGAAGAAATTGATAGAAGAATTCACTGTGACAACATCTATACTGGTAGAATAAACATTCAGTAGCCTTCCTGAAAATCAAGTGTGAAGGCTCAACGGTTTGACGCTCACCATCACAGTCACTACCTCAACCTGGAAATATCGAAATCTCAGGACGAGATTCGCGCGAAATAGGTACAAATCTGCATGCGTTAAACGGGTACACTCGGTTGTGCCGCCCACCCTCATGTGGAATTGTGGGATATAACTTTCAAATGCAAACTGAAGAACATACAATAAAGCCCCAGAAGTCTCCTGCAGCTAATCCATTGTCTTATTGTGGCTGTTTTTGTCCCATTTACTATAAAACACTGTAATGTGCATACTGCTTTACTTCTACAATGCTTAACGGATTTGATTCGCTTTTGTTTTACGTTTTTATAGCACAAAATCCTAATAGACATCTAATTAAACAAGCAATACAAGATATACGTGAAAATAGAGCGTAGCATTAAAAGCGTCTCTGCCCTAGCAAAACTTCGCATTCAATGAAACAGCATTTGAAATTACATTCAAAGAAAATATCATCTGGCACTAACGAATACAGATTACCTTTAGGCTGTTTTCAAATCATGAACCACTTACCACAACCTACGTGATTTCCTTGATACCTTTCCACTACTTACGTATTAAATTGTATTCCTTGTATAATGCAGCACGCATTGGGTTACATTTTAAATGTGACGAACATTTTCCAGCAAGGAATAGAAACAAAATGCATGAACCAATAATGACCATGGCCCAATTCAGAACATTTCCATCAAAGCAAGAGTATTCTCACGTGTTGTGCTACTAACAATGCAGTAAACTTTGCATATGCAGCACACTAAACTTTTCTTTCTCCTGAAGAACTGTGCGTAAAAAATCAAGAAAAACTTTTGTTATTGAAGGGACAAAATTTACAAGCGGGACACATTTTTAAAAAGCATTGCTTTTATAATCTTGCGAAGGTTAGCTTTAGGAATAAAATATTTAGCATTTGCGGGTGTATTTCTTGGAAAGATAGGAAGACTGAAACTTAATGACGCTATCATTATTTAATGAATTCAGTTCTCACTGGTTGCCAGAAAAGCTTCATTTTATTTACAAAACAAAGAATAATGCTCACTACACTCTGTTTGCCTGATAATAAATAGGAACTTATAAGGTATAAAAACAGGCAAATAGTGGGGTATACTTTATAGTATTTCAATTCAATGTTCTACAAAAAAGGAAATGAAGCTGTAACCTACAAACCGCTTTGCTGCCGAACTCTTAAAATCAAGTAAAAAGAGTCAAAATCACCATAAGGTATTTATTCGATTTTGACTCTTTTTTGGATATATGGGGTCCTTTGATAAGAACTGTTCCTGCTGGCCGACTGACTTGAATTGAACACAGCAATTTCCCTATTTATTATAAATTTTATTTTATTTTTTATTTAACATTTACATTTACCAGAAAAATCGATTTGGAACAAAGCCAATTTTCACCAGTAGGCTTGCAGAGATATGCTCCAGACATGTCTTTTAGCCATCTTGCAGGGCTCAGCGCACCCAGTAAACCCACACAAATGTAGAGGACGCGCAGACTCCATGCAGAAGCCGCTAGCCAAAATTCAACCAGAACCTCTTTGCTGTATGGTGAAAACATTACCTGCACCGTCCACACAGAGATAAAGACCAAAGAAATTATAAACCAAACATTCACATTTCTCCCTGAAAATTTTACATTGCAGTTAAGAGCTAACACGCACACACACACACACACACACACACACACACACCTGAATAGGAAGCATATGACATCAAAAACTAATTCAAAACATCACAGTAGCAAAAACTAATTCAAACTATCACAGTACTTCAAAAAACACAAAAAAATTCTTTTTCTTCCAGCCCAGGTTTATAGAAGCAAACTATTAAAAATTTAAGGAATTCCAATTGAAAAAAAACCCAAAAAAGGTCACATTGTATATCACCATAACAAAATTTTGGGGAATTTCCAAGGAATTTATGACTTTTTTTTTGATTAATTTTAAAAAGAAAGGAAGATTTTAAAGGGACAAAAAAATAAATGGCATTGCATCATTTTTAACCAAATCTTTCTTGTTTTGGACAGCAATAGGGGGATAACGGTTTAAAAATGGTGCCGGGTTCGCAGTCCGATTTTTTGGGGGAAAAATTAAATTTCAAAATTAAAACCCTTTTTTTTTTTAAAAAATGCCCCAGCCTAGTATCAGGCTATGGGACCAGCCTAAACAAAGACATTGGGGACCTACAGACACTAGATCCTACCCAATTTGGCTTCGTCAAGGGCAGATCCTGCCTTTTGAACCTGGTCGACTTCTTCGAAACAGTCACCAAGGCCATAGATGAAGGGAAGGTAGTCCACACAGCCTATCTGGACCTCACAAAGGCATTTGGTACAATACCCCACTCGGGCATCATAGATAAGCTATCCAGCCCTAATGTAAACCCCTATGTCACAAGATGGGTCGCAAACTGGCTCAAAGACTGAACCCACAGAGTCAGAGTTGCTGGAGCCATGTCAGACTCGAAACCGGTCACAAGTGGCATCCCACAAGGTTCTGTCCTGGGACCTCTCTTGTTTGGTATTTACTGTTCTGAGGTACAGGCCAACGTGGGAGGACTATGGCTCACCAAGTTCGCAGATGACTGCAAACTGGGCGCCATAATCGACTCTCCAGCTGACACAAACATCCTTCAAAAAGGTCTCGCAGAGACAGATAACTGGTGCCAGAGCCATGGTCTAAAGCTAAATGCCAAAAAGTGTATAGTCATACCCTTTGGCAAAAAACAATGTGCCCACAAATTACCACATAGTTGGTAACCCATTAAGTACAGAGAAAGTAATTAGGGATCTGGGGACCCAAGTTGATAGCAATCTCTCCTTTGACAACCACATTGCCAAAGTGGTTAGAAAGACCTTCTACATAGCCCACCTCATCATGAAAGGATTCACATCTAGATCAAGAGAGGTAATCGTGCCCCTTTATTCATCCCTCATCAGGCCCATCATAGAATACAATGCCCCCTTTGGGATGTACCTTACCCGACACCTGCGGCAATTAGAAAGACCCCAAAAGTACCTCACCAGGAGGATCAAGGGACTCAAACAGATGCCATATGCTGCTTGGTTAAAAACTCCAGCTCTACTCAGTTGCATACCACCTACTTGAGGTGATCTATGCCTGGCATATAAAGCTATGGACAACGCAGAGTTAATGGACATGCTCCACGCCAGTAAATCGGAGTCCCTTAGAGCCACGCTGGGGACTTGAACCTCAGCACAGAAATAAATAGAACATGCTGGAGGGACAGATTCATAATCCAGAGGCTCCCTTCGCTCTGGAATTGAATTCCAATTCATGTTAGGCAGAGCACCTCACTGACTCTCTTCAAGAAGAATCTTGTTGAGTGGATGGTGGATCGTAGGTTTGTCCCGGGATTACTTCCGTGTCACTATTAGACAGAGGCACAGTAAACTAAACTTTAAAAAGGGCACAGTATACTCAAATCAAGGGGTGGCTCATGCCAAACACAATCGGGCTAGGCTTATAAATGCCCCAGGCCAGATAGCCTAGTATGAACCTATGAACCTAAATATCGTGTTGCTTTGGATGATGCTATTTCAAAACTGCACTTGTGGGTTAGGGAATTTTCCCCCTTTCTGCGTACATTTGTACACTCTTGGATGTTCTGACTGATAGCAGGGTATTTTTCCACTTTGCAGTAATGATGAGTAATGACAGGCCTAGATAATTATGTAGCTGCCAAACGGTGCAGAACATTCAGCCTGCACTTTATAGTTTGTAGAATGTTAACATATTATAGATATCCCTGTATCAGGCAAGAGCATAGCAGAGGATAATCCCTGTGGCAATATTAAAATTGGGATTCACTGTTTGTTTGGGCATATTGTGCCATACACTGCCATGATGTTTCCTCCCACTTAAAGGACCATTATTAACTGTAGCATTGCAGATAAGGAATTATTACCCTTATCACAATGTTCGTGTGTAAAATGCTTATAATAAATTAATATACCACACAAAGTACTGGTCATAATTTAATTAAGCCCCATATATATTTCCATCACAGAATATACCATTCACACACGCACAATAAAAAGAGTTAACAGTGCTATGTGTTCATTTAAAAACTAAGAACTACCTATTCCAGATAACAGTTGATAATGTCATACAAGCAGTAAAGTGCCTGTGTTGATTATTATAATTGAATATTTTATTCTGTGCCATTATTGTCTTTTTTGCTTTGTGATATTAACACCTGCACTTGAGACATTAAATGGCAAAACAAAGAAATAACAAGGGAAAAGATTTGGTAGTAATGTGTGATAATTTAAAAGTTTAATTGTCTTTTGTTTTGGGGCATTAGTGGGCAAAAAAAATTACTGCTGCTAAATACATGATTCCAGTGTTTGTGTTGCTGATTATAGTTAAGTATATCACTGTGTTTTGCTTTGGGACATTAATGCTTATGCTTGTGACATAAAGGGTCTTACATTTCTGTCAGGAGTTAAAATGAATGAATTCTGTTATTTGAAGAGCGAGTGTAGTTAAAAATGCTGCCAATCAAGTATGCCTGTCCTTTGCCACCATGACCTATGTTTAATAAATCCCAATACTTAATATCACCACCCCTTTTTCTCTGTTATGGATGACTGTATTTTCAGTTTTGCTTTATGTTCTTAAAGGGAATCTAATACCTCTATCAAGGGATATGGGTAGAGTGTACATGGTTAAATCTGAGGACAGAGAGTTTTTGATAAGCTATGTATTTCCTTCTCCCAGTATTACAGTACAAGTGGTGGCCTGTAGAAAGCTGTATGCATTTGTTATTTATGTACCTCACAGTAAAACTGTATCCATTTGAAGTGAAATTATCTCTGAAGCGTGGCCCTTGTCACAACGGCAGGGTACCTTCCTGTAGTGCTGAGAGACTGTAGTGGTTGATCATTCAACTCAATACTTCTTCAGCAAAATATGATTCAGAATGTGTGACAAGTAAGCAAAATGTGAGAAAGGTATTCAGGCAGGAAGTACAAATGGCAGTGATTTTCTACCGACTAATGGGTATGTTCCAAGTATGCCTTGCATGTCTTTACATTTGGTTGCTGAGCTGAAATCCAAAACAGAATGCAAACTAGCATTTTTTTCCTAAAAAAAGATTTAGTGCTATTGAAAAATTGATAGAAGAAATTCATTGTGACAACAGCATCTGTTTCCCTAGTAAAGACAAACATTCAGTATGCTTCTAGAAATCAAGTGTGTGACTCAACAGTTTGACACTCTTAAATGCAGTCATACCTCTCAACCTGGAAATATCAAAAATCTGGACAAAGGTCCATGAAAAATAGGTACAAATCTGCATGCTGATTAACATAAAATTTGCATACATAATTATGTAACCCCACCCACTCATGTGGAATTGTGGGATACCAACTTTCAAATGCAAACTGAATAACATACAACCAAATATGGCCCCAGAGTCTCCCTGCAGCTAATCCAGTGTCTTATTGCTTGGCTGTTTTGTCCCATTTACTATAAACACTGTAATGTGCATACTGCTTTACTTCTACAATGCTTATTTGGATTTAATTTAAAACTTTTATTTTACATTTTATAGCACAAAAACTAATAGACATCTGTTAAACAAAGCAATACAGTCTCACAGTGAAAAATAGACGTAGCATTAAAACGTCTCTGCCCTTGAAACTCGCATTCAATGAAACAGCATTGAAACCCACATTCAAAGAAAATGCATCTGGCCACTAACGAATACAGATTACCTTTGGGCTGTTTTCAAATCATAGACCACTTGCACACAAAACATACATGTCAACAAGGTTAAATATGCAAGATCTGCCTTTAACAAAAAAAGACTGGCTTGGTTTGGTCTAGAGTTTGTATGTTATTTATATCCTTATTTAATAATTCCATAATGATCCCTTCCATACCCTTAAAGAGGGTTATCAGGCTTATGGATCTATAATTTCCTGGATCTGCTGATGTCCCACCCTTGGGCAGGGGATGACTGCTATCCACGGCCCCAACCCTCTAGCGAAGCTCATGTCGCAACTATTGATGTCAGAATCCACAAGTCTGAGGACAGAAGATGAACTCCCGCTGGAAATTGGACTCACAGAATGATTAAAGCACCTCAGATGACAGAATCAGAAATTTCTTTGCCGACCCTAACATTCAAATTATCCCATTAAAGTTTTAGTAGTACTCAGTAGCTCCTCCTTGGATGGGTGACTCCAAAAATGAATGATGGGTTTGCTCAATTCCAACAGGCTGGCAGGCTATTCACGGAGCTGACATCATCGCGCATATGATGACATCAGCTTAAGGCTGACAAATTTTTAAAAAGCCGGGAAAATCAGAAATTAAGGGGTGCCACTTGGGAATTGTGGCACCCCATTATTTGGACCTCAAAACTGGTAAAAACCGAGAAATTCGGTACGGTTGAGAGTTATGAATGCAGTTAAAGGTTTCAGTAAGCAAAGGTCACTGGCTGCAGCCTACCCTGAGATCTGACAAAATTAAATGAATCTGAATTAATGAAAATGAAACACTGTCCGTAGCAGGGCTAGCCACCCGGCGGTGCAAAGATTGGGTAATAATAACTCTGTTCCTGCAATACTACTCAGTCTGTAAAGGGATCCTGTGCTTGTAGAATTTAATTTTCCATTGTGATCAAAGGATCATATCAGAAGTGTACCCTGGGCCAGGCTATTAACTGCTCATATATAGTTTGGAATGTTTACTTGAATTAATTCATGGTCACGTTTGCATAAATGTTATTTCTGGGCTTCAAGGTGAGTAAAAAAAAAAAAAAAAAACCTCAGGTCAGTAATACTAACCCTGAATCTCTTCATGGCATTGAAATGCATATTAAATAGAAGTATGCAGCAATGTTTTTGCTAGTTGGTTTTACTTTACTAATACTGTTTTAGGTTTTCTCCAACAATAACATGTTTTTATTTAAGCTCCAGCAACCATATGAGTAAAGTACTATAAAAAAAAATCAAATCATAGTTCTTTTTTTCTTTTCTTTTCCAGGACAGTGTGGTAATTATTCGAGATGGCAAGACGGACATTGCTGAAATTTTATGGAATCCATTACTGGAAGCAAAACATTGTAGGCTTTCAAGGTATATAGTACGGCCTGAAGAACTAGGAGAATTTGAATCACAGAGGTAAGGCTTATAGACATCATTTTGATTCAATTTAATAACAGAAATGTGAAGTTATTTTCAGAAGGACAAAACGCAAGTATCCTCAATGTTAGCATCTGCATCTATCCATTTAATTCCTAGAAGTACTTTCTCTGATTTGGACTATTGCTAATAGTTGTGGCATAGACTGTGATTTAAATAATGGTGCCTTGGGTGCTGCTGCAGTCCTTTTGTTATTTCTGTGGGAGAGGAAATTGGAAATTTGCAGATAATTACATACTCTGTTAATTTTTTAAACAGGTAAGTGACCTTTTCCAACCAAGACTGAGACAAGAGATAGTCAACAAGCATAGGTTCATAGATAGTTACTAGGCTTGCAGTGCAGGGGACCATTAAGGAGCCTAGCCCAAATTCCTACTTATTCCATTGCAGTGTCTGGTCAAGCGACTTGCTCAAAGTCGCACAGTAGACAAATCATGGCTAAGAGAATAAGAAGGATCTGTACTAGAGGACCTACAGCTTACAGCCTTAATCCTTTGTGCCAACTTCCTGACTTCAAAGCAAGAATTTGGGAGATGGGAAGAAACTGTGTTCCCAGAGAAAATACATAAGAATATGGAAAGAGCATACAAATTCCATGTAGATGCTAAATGGAACTCCTAATGAAACACCAGACTGCAATGGTGGGCAGCAACAGGGACCACTGTTTTACCTATGCCACCCCATGTATGTCAGAGTAAAATAAGAATAATGTAGTTAAAGTTGTCATATTTACAGCATAACCTAAAATATCCCTATCATGTATCATGCTGATTAAAGGCTGTAGGTAAGTTTATTGCAGCATCAGTAACTGATTTTTGATATATCTGAGTATGCTGAGATCAGTATGGGCAATATTTTAAAGTACAGAAAAATAAACTGATACACGACATAGCTACATAATTCAAAAACTGGTACATATCACATAGAATAACCTATTAGTTAGCACTTTACCAAGAAGTGCAGTACCAAATATAATGAGAAAGGATGAGCAATGAGCAATGGCAGCATAACTCTAAGGTCTGTGGTTCAGTACTGACTTCCACTCACTCACTGCTGAATGGATTTTGGATGCTCTTTCATTATCATTGTGGGTTTTTCATCAGGTTCTCTGGTTTCCATTTTCTTCTCAAAAACATGCTAGTTATTTGACTACTCTGAACTGCCCATATATATTGGATTTATTCTTGTGTTTGTGAACCAAGCCTTGACTGAAAAGGGCTTGAGGACTAGTTCACTTACCTCTTCATCAGATAAATAAGTCAAAATGAATTGTATCACATGCTACTAAAAGTGCAAGCACTATTCAAAGACAGGGTAGAAGACAATATAGTAACACATTTGGAGAAGTACATTTTTTGGAAAAATGGATATAGATCTTTTTTATTATTGGGATTATAGCAACAAGCTTGCATTTACAGTAGAATCACAAGTTTTGAGGTGGAAGGAAGGCACACCAATGCCAGCATCCTTGCTGAATATTTTGTATAGTGCTTCCTATCTGAGAGCAGTAGGACCATTACTACATGTATACCATAACCTGTACCAGTTATGGGGCATTTGCCTTGAACTGGATCTGTATGGTACGTGTTTCACCAATTTTTCTGCAATCAAAGTTAGGGACTGTACAGATTGCAAGAACACTTCAAAGGACTGCAAGGTACTGCAGAAAAATATCCCAGGCATCAGTCAGCAAATTGCTGGATTGCCAGGTATAATGCACTCTATATACTGAATTCATAGCAACAATTAAGCACAGGCTTACATGAATTAACTGAGGTGAGATAATCTGGAATATAAATAAAGGCTTTATTATAAATGTTTATGTCAAACATGCACAGGCAGTACTAATGATTCCCAGATATGATATGATTGTTTCCCTAACCAGGCATTTAGTGTTGGTACCATATCATATAGTGATTTACTGGTTGCTACAGTATACACCTTTATTCCATAGATGCTGACACCTATATGCCACATAGCAAGAGAAAACATTTAGCCTCACACATTAGATATGAATCAGAACTGAATGTGTTTACAGGCTGGAGGTTGCCTCTTCACTAACTAGCTCTTGGTATAGAAGGATAGAGCCATGACTAGGGTACAGGTGACCAAGTATAGTTAGCAGCTCACATGCCTATAGGAGTTGGCAGGATAGGATGGTAGTCAGCAGCAGCTGCCAGTTTGATGATCCTCTGAGGAGGGAGGTGGCTCTGCCACACCAGAGTAGTCTCTGAGTTCATTCACTGTCATAAACTGAGGGGAGCTCAGCATGGGGAGCATGCTTATCATAAACTGACATCAGTAACAAAGCTCAGAAGAGCTGCTAGGAGGTGCTCCCAGGGTGAAAAGATAGGCTGCTCTGCAGGACCAGCAACTTGGCCCACTTCTACTGCCTGAATTTCAGCAAGAACAGAAGCCCGTTTGTGATTACTGGGCAGGAGCAAATGGGCTGTAGGCACTTGCCTAGCCCAGGAAAGACAGCACCTATCCCTTCCAGACTGAATGGTCTGATTGGAGGCAGGTAGTGGATTCATGCGGTGAGGTCCTGCAGGATGCAAAAGAAAAAAGATGTGTGCCTACCATCTTGATCATTCTGATACATATCTGCATTAAGTCCCACCCTAGGTATGTGCTACATGCTACTTAACATGAAAGTACACACTGAGAGGCACAACACCAAAAGTACCTTGTACAAAGGAACATTGACAAAAGGAAGAAAAACAGTGAGATTGCAAAGAGCAGCCCTCACCATAGAGGTAACCTGATACATGTCATAGACAGACCTGTTCCTGGAAATGAGAGCCACATTCACTGAAGAGTTCTATGGATTTGATGAAAATAAAGCATGCATTTCTTTTGCCATGTTACTGTATAGAAATCGCGTCTGCAAGATCTGAAAGTAACTCATAACAGTCTAAATATCTGCAGTGGATCAGCAGAAATTCCATGCCACCCCTTCATCAAGTCACGTGCAAGAGCAATAGAGGTGTGCACTGTATGACCACAGTCTTCAGAGCCTCATTTTTCACTATTGTAGCCCTTGTGTGGCTGATGTGTGAGCATTTTTTTTGTTGTTGTTATTATTAATGTAGGGTTCCACTTATCCCTGCAGGACAATCCCTATTTGAGCACTTACATCCAGCGTAAAAAAAACATAAAAAATGTTAAATGTCCAGAGATTTTATGTGAAATATATTTCCTAACTTCCTAAATTTCTTCAAACAGTTCCAGAAAGCAATTATTTAGAATCTGAAACACCTTAATATTAAATAAAAGAGCACAAAACTCAAATTCTACGTGTTAACTTTTATTTTGGTAAAAATGTGGAGTCCAGTATAATAAAATCACACTCTTAAGCATTGAAAAAGTAGTAACTGTATTTTCAAGCTCACCTCCAAAATGTCTGTATGTGCGTGCATGCATGCTGCTGTGCATGCATGTGTGTATGTACATGCGTGCATGCGTATGTGTGCATGTGTGTGTGTGTGTGTGTGTGTGTGTGTGTGTGTGTGTGTGTCTGTTTATTTTGTTTATGTATTTATATACCTTGCATACGGGTTGCTGTTTAGGTGTGGAACAGCAGTTAGGGGGTGTAGTGAGGTGCCTCCTCAAGTATAAATATCTTAACAAGGCTGCTTCCCATGTTGATGCCATGGGCTTAAGATGAAGGCATACCACACTTGAGTATATAATTCTGGTCATGTTGGTGCAAAACACTCTTGTGGGGGGTCCAGTTTGTTGGTACCCTTGAGATACACATATGATAGCTGCATGCTGTGATTTGCAGACTATATGTAGTAATGGATCCTTCCTGTAATATTTTGAAAATTCAGGGTATTAATACATCGTAGTTAAGACATAACACTCACAACAAAAGCATATTATTGTATTTGTCTCACATCCAGCAGTCATGACTTTTTATGTGTCTTCCTTGTTGTGCCCAAGGGTATCTCACAGCATACAGCACATGCATTGCCTCATGGGTGCAGTAGAGTCTGACATCGCTTCCTCAGTGACAAGACCCTTCTGCCTGTGTCATGCTGGTGCACCACCAGCAATCACAACCTTATCAGACGGACTGCCTGTGGCTTATGTGCTTTGGCACACAGAGAACACTCTGTGTGGGCAGTTTTGGCTGCAGTATCATGACTTTGCATGCTAGCAAGGGTATGACATCATGTATGAAACCACATGGCAACAATGTCCCAGCGGCAACCTCAGTGTGTGTGTGTGTGTGTGTGTGTGTGTGTGTGTGTGTGTGTGTGTGTGTGTGTGTACCTATGCAGCACCGTAGCAGTGTCCACCTCTGAGAACATACCTTCAGAGCAGGATATTGTATGCAATATGCATGGCTGGCACTGTGCTAGCTTCTTTTGTCCATGCCGTTGCTGTGTATTTCACACTCATCATCAATATTAGAATCCATTCTTATGTTGGCTGCTCACCCTCACCAGCTGTAGACTCATTCTTGACACAGTCTACTTTTTTGCATTCAGTCCTGTACCCTGCAAAGAAACCAGATCACACCTTTTCTTTTAAATCCCTCATTTCCTTCACCCTGAGGGGTGCAGAGGTGCTGTAACCTATGCTCTACTGTGATGTAGTGGGTATATCACTTTGTATGGATCTTCTTCTTCTTCTTTCTGGATGACTTATGTGAGGAGACAAAAATGTTGAAAAAGAAGGCAACCATTAACCCAATACCTTTGTTTTATATCTTATACTTTCCCTACTACCTTTTTATATTGTACAGTTTTTATTACATCTTTCCATACTTGGCTTGTTAAGAAAGTATCATTGTGCCTTTATTTTTGATTTTTTCATTATTTATGGGATCTTTTCCCACTTCCATGGGATAGATATGGTCGTGGCTTGTTTTTCATGTGTTTTCAAAGCTTTGTTGTTATGTTATCCTATTCTAGTTATATATGCATATTTGGGGTTTGACACTTACTAGCACAGAACAAGAGTACCAGTGTAATGCCATGTTTCAGAGTGTTGTTTGTCATCCTATATTCTTTACACACCACTGAAGTTAGCTGTCTGCTCAGAGTACTTTGCTCTTTTCTCTTTAACCACAGTTCTCAATGTATCGAAGTAGTGGCATTACCAGCAGTCTCTCCCTAGCACAATACACTCTCATTTTACAGATATGCAAACTCATTTTATATAACACTGTAGACTTGCACCTTCCTGCGGTACTTTTGTGGCATCACATTGGTGTACTCAGTATAAAGGAGTCAGCTGTGCATTCTTTGATCTTCTTCCTCTCATACCTGTTAGCTTCTGTGTTAAACTTCCACAGTACACATGTAAGTGACTTTAATGGTGGTACGCATAGCTCTCAACTGTCCAGATTTTCACAAAATATCCAGATTTTTGCGTCATATTTTTCATCTTTTCCTCATAAAATTTGTGATTCTCTGGCAATCACTAAATAGCAACATACATTTGAGTTTCAGAGTTCATATGCTTCAGAAAATGTTTGTTAACACAAATCCTCTTACTCTAATGACTTTCTAAGTTTATTAGAACACAATATTTAAAATATGTCCCTGTCTTTGGGTCATTGTCCCTCCATTAGGTCAGGCTTTGTCCAGATTTCTTGCACTAAAAGGTTGAGAGGTATGGTTGTAGGGTAACGGTACTCTCTTCAAAGGTGGCAGACCTGTACTAATACTATATATACCATTGCCACAGTATTGTACTCACTACTAGAAGCAACACACTGAATTCTCAAATGTCTCATTCCAGCCAGTGAAAAGCCTCTTGACTTATTCCCACAGACTAAAGCAGCTCCATATCTTCTAATATTATTTCACTTACTAGACTGTAATTACACTGCTGCTTTCCACATTTTACTCATTTTACTTCCTAGCATAATTTTCTTCTTATAACTGCTCTTTTAGTTATCACTGTTTAACTATCCAACTCTTTCTCTCACATCTTATCTTGTATCTCTTTCAACCTTGCCTCTGTATCTCTAATTTCATCTAAGAAAAGATAAAATACTAATATATCTCTTTTTACTCTTCTTCTCACTCTCTTTTGTAAAATATCCATCAAATCTCCAATTTTATTTTGGCTACTTCTGTTGTGACTTACCTTCATGCAGCAGTTATCATAACTCATATGTCACAGTCCACATAGCTCCTTTCTCCTTCCATCATACCAGTGACATAGTATCCTGGACAATACCCCATGTAACTTCATCACTACATACCAATGACATAGTATCTTGGACAATACCCCATGTAACTTCATCACTACATACCAATGACATAGTATCTTGGACAATATCCCATGTAATTTCATCACTACATACCAGTGACAATGTATCCTGGACAATACCCCATGTAACTTCATCACTACATACCAGTAATAATGTATCCTGGACAATACCCCGAGTAACTTCATCACTACATACCAATGACATAGTATCTTGGACAATACCCCATGTAACTTCATCACTACATACCAATGACATAGTATCTTGGACAATACCCCATGTAATTTCATCACTACATACCAGTGACATAGTATCTTGGACAATACCCCATGTAATTTCATCACTGCATACCAGTGACATAGTATCTTGGACAATACCCCATGTAACTTCATCACTACATACCAGTGACATAGTATCTTGGACAATACCCCATGTAATTTCATCACTGCATACCAGTGACATAGTATCCTGGAAAACACCCCATGTGTAACTTCATCAACCAGTGACATAGTATCTTGGACAATACCCCGAGTAACTTCATCGCTACATACTAGTGACATAGTATCCTGGACAATACTCCGAGTAACTTCATCACTACATACCAGTGACATAGTATCTTGGACAATACCCCATGTAACTTCATCACTACATACCAGTGACATAGTATCTTGGACAATGCCCCATGTAATTTCATCACTGCATACCAGTGACATAGTATCCTGGAAAACACCCCATGTGTAACTTCATCAACCAGTGACATAATATCTTGGACAATACCCCGAGTAACTTCATCACTCCATACTAGTGACATAGTATCCTGGACAGTACCCTGAGTAACTTCATCACTACATACCAGTGACTTAGTATCTTGGACAATGCCCCATGTAACTTCATCACTACATACCAGTGACATAGTATCCTGGACAATACCCCATGTAACTTCATCACTAGCTCTCACTTCTCTTACTTATTTTTTTATCTTTCCCTAATATTATACATCTTGCTTGCATTTCAGCCGTGTCCTAAATGAGTTACGTGCACTTAATGACCAATAATTTACTTAAAATATTATCATATTCCTCCATTAACTTGTATTGTTTTTCTCTCGTCTCTTTCACATCCTGGATTTGTTGTTCTGTTCAAATTACCTGCAATTCTTTTATCTAGTGATACCGAAGAGGCCATTTTAAACATCCTTATTTGAGTGTTTCTAATAACTCTATGCCTAGCATATACTTCTCTCACAGTCATAAGGGATTAAAAAGTAAATAGCTACAATGTAAATAATAAACTACTTCTTATGAGATTGTGTATCTTTAATTTCAAGCCATTCATTACTTATATGTTGGTACTAGGCTATCAGCCCTAGGGCCTGTACAAGCCTAGCCATAACAATTCCCTGGCTATTTCTTCCCACATTATTTACTTTCCTGGACCCCTGTCTAGCAGGGCGACTGACGTGATCCCTGGGGTGAATTTCCTTTCTCCCATCCAATCATCAAGGTTCCTCTTGAAGAGGTCCAAAGAGGCACTCTGCTTGACATGTATGGGCAATCTATTCCAGAGTCTGGGGAGTCTCTGGGTCAGGAACCTATCCCTCCAGCATGTTTTGTTTATTGTGATGACAAGGTTTAGATCACTGGAGCGTGTAGCTCTGAGGGATTGGGGTTTCTTTAAGTGTAGCATGTCCAACAGCTCTGGGTTTGACATGGCCTTGTATGTTAAGCAGAGATCGCCTGTGAGTAGACGATATGTGACAGAGTATAGCTGGAGTTTTTTAAGGCGGTCAGCGTAGGGCATCTGCTTTAGGCCTGTGATTCTTTTAGTGAGGTATTTCTGAGGCCTTTCCAGTTGTTGCAGATGTCTTGAGAGGTACATACCAAATGGGGCGTTGTATTCTATAATGGGTCTAATGAGGGATGAGTACAGTGGGACAATGACCTCCTTTTTTCTGGATGAAAAGCCCTTCGTGATGAGGTGTGCCACATAGAAGGATTTCCTGACTGTTGTGGCGATGTGGTTATCGAAGGTGAGACCACTGTCCACCTGTGTCCCTAAGTCTCTTATCACACTTTCTGTGTTTAGTGTACTGCCACCTATATGGTAATTCATGGATACATGTTTTTCCCAAAGGGATAACAATACATTTCTTGGCATTGAGCTTGAGCCCATGGCTCTGGCACCAAGCATCTGTTTCTGTAAGGCCCTTTTGTAGAGTATCCACATCATTTGGGGATTCAATAATGGCTCCCAGTTTGCAGTCATCTGCAAACTTTGTTAGCCAGAGTCCCTTAGTGTTGACCTGTACTTCAGAGAAGTAGATGCCAAACAAGAGCGGCCCCAGGACTGAACCCTGAGGTACTCCACTTGTCACTTGTCTGGAGCTGGATTTGGAGTCGGCTACTTTTACAGTGTGGGTTCTATCAGTAAGCCATTTAGCAACCCATTGGGTGACATAGGGATTAATGCCCAACTTAGTAAGTTTATCTATGATTCCAGAGTGGGGGATGGTGTCAAAGGCCTTGGCAAGGTCTAGATAGGCTGTGTGGACTACCCCCTTGTCCATGGCTCTGGAGACTGATTCAAAGAAGTCAATCAGGTTCAGGAGACAAGATCGGCCCTTCACAAACCCAAACTGGGTGGGGTCCAGTGTTTGAAGGTTGCCAATGTCTTTGTTTATAAGTTCCATGATAATACGCTCCATGGCCTTGCAGATAAGGCTTGTCAGACTGATGGGACGGTAGTTTCCGGGATCCAAGGTGGATCCCCCCTTGTGGATTGGGATAACTGTAGCTCTGCGCCACTCAGTGGGCACGAACCCTGAGATGAGGCTATGATTAAACATGACACTTAGGTGAGGTGCCAGTTCATATTGTAGTTCATGTCATCTGGTCCCATGGATGCTGTATTCTTGGCTTTAGAGAGTGCGTTTTGTACCTGTGTGGCCGTTATTACTGGAATTTGGCAATCTTCCGGTATTGAGATGGGCCATTTAGGGGGTGAGAGGGGGTGAAGTTGGCACTGAATCGATCTGCCAGGATATTGGCAATATCCTTCGGATCAGTATATTTAATGCCATTCTGTTTTAGCTCAGAGCAGATCTGAGCATTGCCATTTAGATTCTTGACATAGTTATAGAATGCTTTGTGGTTGTCTTTGGAATCTTTGGCAATTTTATTTTCGTAACTAGCTTTGGAGGATTTTATGAGGCATCTCAGTTTCTTACTGAGGCTAGTAAGGGAGTTTTTTGCATCCTGGGATTTTCCTCTTTTCTTCAAAAGTTTATTCCTTTTGTTGTAAAGTTTGTTTATGGCAGGGGACCACCAGATTGGCTTCCTTTTTTTGAATGAGAGCATTTTGGTTCTATTTGGGATGGCACGATTCATGCATGAGTGGATGTGCCCGTACACTGCCTTAGTGTAGGATTCAGCAGTTGAACTTTCAGTTCCTGTCTGCATGGGTGTCATGAAGTTTGTCACTTCTGACTTGAGTAGCAAGAAGTTGGCTTTGGAGAAGTTTTTTATGGTGGTTTCTTTACTGGGGGGTGGGGTGGGATGTGGATGTTAAGGGTGATTAGCTTATGTTCAGACCTGACTAACGAGGGGATGACCATAGGTATGGAGCATTGATTTTCCATGTTGGTAATGACCAGGTCTGGGATATTGGAGCCCCTGATGGGACTATGGATTAGTTGATCCAGGGCGTTGGAATTTATGAATTCCAAGAACCGTTGCGCAAAGGTGTTGGGACATGAGTAGTTTTCCCAGTTAATGGCAGGGTAGTTAAAATCACCCAGTATTAGGGTGTTTGGTTCTATCTTAATATTTTCCAGTATGTTTAGAAAGGTGTAGTGAGAATCTTGGGGTATGGTGGGGGATCTGTAGCAAGCTACAATTTGGATTGCAGTCTTACCAAGTGTTAGTTGCACTTGGAGAATTTCAGACACATTGTGTTGGCCAACTAGCCTGGTGGTGTGAATATCCTTGGTGAATATTGACACTCCTCCACCTTTAGTGTTTTGGTCCTGGTTTGGTGGCCGAAAAGTGTGGTAAGAGTTGTAGCCTGGTATTGCAGGGGTGCTGTCTGGAGCCTTGAACCAGGTCTCAGTTACTGCACAGATATCGATGTTCTCCATTTTTAGGAGTGCCTCGAGAGAGTGCATTTTGAGGTTTAGACTTCTAGCATTGAGTAGCATTACCTTCAGATTTTGCATGCTTGTACCTGTTACGGTGGTGGTTTTGTCCTTTGAAGTTTGCTTAAAAAAGGCACTATAGGGGTGGCAAGAGCCTTAGCCAGTAACCTGAATCCCAGGGCGACAGGTGCAGACCATCTCTGGCAAAGCATCGTGGTCTGTCAATCATGTCGTCCCAGGCAGACAGATACTGGATCCCCTTTGAATGACACCATAAGCTTAGCCAATTGTTGAAGTCAATCATTTTATCCTTATATTGTGGTATCATTCTGGGCGAAGGCAGGATGCTACTCAGGGCTAGGGTCATACCTGCCTGGGCCACATGATCCGAGAGCTCTTCCATGTCTCTTTTCATGTAGTCCAGGGAGTGCGTCTCAAGTCATTCACTCCAACATGGACAATGACAGAGTCATATTTGTACTTGTTGTGGAGTGACTTGAGTGCATGCGTTATGTGGCGGATCCTGGCACCCGACAGGCAGCTGACTGTAATTTTCTCCTTATTCAACCTGGTGAGAGGGACATCAGTGTGCCGGACTATAGAGTCACCTATGACTAAAGTGTTAGGTACATTGTCTTGCCTTAGGGGCTGTTTCTGGGTGGCACACTGGTGTTGTGAACTATGTGACACATTGGTTGTGATTGGTGTTTGTTTGCGTTTCAGCTCCAGAGGTCTTTGTTGCTTGGGCAGGTTACAGTTAAGGGCTTCTGCATATGTGGATTTAGTGTTGTTATATGTGGGTGTTGGTGGTGCGGGTTTAGAAGGGCTATGTGTTGCTTGAGGTGTAGTGTGGGTGTTAACCTTCTCCTCTTGACTGTTTAGCACAATCTTGGGTGGAGAGAGCTTTGCTTCCATTTTGGCTATGTAAGTGCATCTCTCACAGGTTGTAGTGTTGGGTGGTGAGAAGTTAGATGTGAAAGTAGGTAACTTGAGTTTTACCTGTTTAAAAAGTTAAGGTTTAGTGGAGAGTTACTATTTTTAAAACAGCAAGATGGATTGAAAGGGGTGGTCACTTTTGTATTTTGGTACTATGAAATACTGTAGGATGGCCAATAAATTTAAATAATTGAAGGGGTGGGATTTCAAAAATGATGATTTTGTGATTACTCACATAAGCCAGTGAAAGTAGAGAGAAATGAGATATATGGTCAGATTAACATAAGAGGCGGGCAACTAGAAAGACAGTGGTATTTAACAAGGCAACTTTACTGAAAGTTGACTGAAGCCATGTAATACCTTGACTTAAAACTTGTCTTTAAGTATGTATGCCATTTTGTGATAAACCCCTCAGTTCCCATGTAGGGGTGATGCTGTGGTCCTAATTAAAAATAACTTTCATGATGGTCTTCTTGCAACTAGCAGCTCTTCATCAGTCTAAGATGGATAATGCTATGAATCAGACGAGGTATTAAGACCTACATTTACAGTTCAATAGTCTATGTGCTAGCTCTGTCATCTTTAGGTACTCTTAACACCTACATTTACAGTTCAATAGTCTACATGCTAGCTCTATCATCTTTAGGTACTCTTAACACCTACATTTACAGTTCAATAGTCTACATGCTAGCTCTATCATCTTTAGGTACTCTTAATGTACTTATGAGTAGAACTTAAAACATGCATTTCTCAGCATAATTTGTTACAGTTAGATGACCTAAATTTAAATTGGCTAGGACTACTTTGCCACAACATCCTTAACACCACACTCTGCTTGATCTAACACAGGTGATTACTACCCTAACACATCCTGCTGATGACTCTCTACCAGATATTCTACTTGTCATCTTACGAGAATATCAAAAGGTGTAGAGATCTGACAGTATTAACCAACAGTTTCAGCAATCATTAGGAAGGAAGGTTCCTAATGGCATGTATCAGGACAGGAAGAAGAGGAAGGATGAACTCAGCATAGCTACATGGAGGTGGAAACAGAATTTCTGAGAGAAGTAACAATGTAGTGGAGAAATCTTTTATGCTTTACTTATATGAAAGCTTTGGAAGAGTGATGCTAGACTGCTGGGTGTAAATGTAGAAGATGTGCTCTCAGTAATACAAACAGTAATGAAAAACATTTACAATTATGAATGCATTTTGATTTCAGTTTTGAAAAGAAAAAATCTTGATTGTGCTAAAAACTGTATTACAAACTTTTCAAGCTAAGCACACTGAATTACCTTAGCTATAGATTGTTGCTGAAAAGTTTGTAATAAACACATAGAACATTTTTTTTCCAGTTCAGAACGGATGTTATTATGAGAGAAAAGATAAAATCAAAATTGTGATGTTAAAGAACTGCACAGAAGTTATAGACTTACATATAAACTCTTGATCTGCAGTGACTAAGGTAGTAGGATAGGACTCCATATGAAAATTAAAATTAGTAAATATTGTGTATTGTAGAAGACATCTGAAGAGTTGTTATAGAAAAGATGATTAGTAATGAATTGTCCTAAAATTGCTGAGAAAATTGTAGGGAGTATAAAAAATCAAAACACATGTGAAGAGGTAGGTTGGACACATGAAAACAAATTGTATACAAACTTCTTATAATCACAAATAAATGGGATGCATGATTGAATTATAAAATGTTGGAAAAGAATCACAAAATGATATTGTAGTTACTGAAAAAAAGAGTGAATAAGAGAGAGAAGAAAGTGATGGGAACAAATCAGAAGCATTTTGACTAATAAAAGGAACAAACCAAAAGTTTAACTAATACAAACTGTAGCAGACAGAGCCAGATCTGCGGAAGATATTAAGATAAAAATAAGCCTGAAGTCTTATCACAGGAAGGAGAGAGAGAGAAGAGAGGAAGGAGGAAGCATGTATCCATGAGTCTGAAGCAGAAGACAAAGTAATTGTAAGACAAAGAGCTATAAAACAGACAAAGTAATACAGAAGGGATGGGGAAACCAAAATTCAGTTATTATTTTCATCATAACATTATACTGTTAATAACAGTTTTAAAAGGAATGCAGTACTAGAACAGAAGGCTGAAATTACTTACTTGCAAGATATTACATGTTTGTGTAAGTATGACAGCTGCACGGGAAGAAATTTCATAGACATTTGGATGAAAAGACTGCATGGGTGAAACTACTTTTATCAAAAGACGGAGTGGAAGTAAAACTTAAAATAGCGTAGTTCTAGAAGTTAGGATAGGTTTAATTTATGATTTTTGGGTAAAATCGTATGTGTGCATACAATGCTTATGCAGTACTGTAAGAAACAAACATGACAGAATTGTTTCATTAAATAGAACCATGTTTAATGATTGATACAGCAATTTGCTTTATAGGTGATTTCTATTGCTTTTAATTGCAAGGAGAAGGGGATAAAGGAAAATCGGCTTTAAAGGAAGTTGTATAACATTGTGAAATGGTTACTTTACAAAATGCAGAATCTATGTATGAAAAGAAAGTTAGTTGGACAATAACAGATTGGGTTACATGGAATAAATACAAGAGAATGATCATATGACTGTGAAATTAATTCTCAGATCACAGAGATTTAATTATCATACCTGGACAGAATAGCAAGGAACAAGTGAAAAGAAAAGGTATATTTAAATTAAGTGTGTCAGTTATGACATATAAAAGGTAAAAATGAGATATTTCAGTCTTGATGGGAAGATCGTAGGGGAAGGTAGATATATTATAGCACCTGGACTGTGTAATGGTAAGCTTTTAAAAGAAAAGCCAAACTAGATTCTGTAGCACAGGCAAAGAAAATCAAAACATGGAAAGAAAATGAATATGGTCAGGACTTACAGGATAGAAACTCACATGTATAAGAGAAATTATTTAAAGAATAAATAAAATATTAGTTACAAAATCAGAACTGTGTTATTCATGAAAAATGGATGGTGTTGCCATGTTTGTTAAGTTATGTAGTTAAGAAAAGAGATCGATTTATAGAAAGATTAATAGCAAAGGTAAGTTGGGTCTATATTAGATCAGCAAAAAACCTTTTCAGCGAAAAGCACTTTGCTGAATGCTCATTCTTGAAACCTTGCTCCGAACGGCCATTTCAGCAAATTTTCTCCTAATAGAAAAAGTGCTTGGCCAGCATAAAACTTCACAAAATTTAAAACCCTACAAAGTGGGGGGCTTCACCGCACACCACCCAATGTGGGAGGCTGTAGCTCTACACCCCCATAACTAAATATACCAACTCTGAGATCGCAGTACAGTGAAGAAAAGGGCAAATTACCGATGATAGATTTCATCTCTTAAAAGTGATTATAAAATACTTCAAAAATATATGGAAGTAATAGTTAAGAAAACACATGTCTTCAATTGTCTTTAAGTATGTATGAAAAAAGGCATGGGTGAAACTGTTGGTGAATGGAAGAAAGGGATAGAAGATTCAGAAGGTTCAGATGCTAAACCGCGTATGAAAGCTGCTCAGTGAGTCCTGTAATTCATATCCTTGCAGTTAATGTTGTGATTGCAAAGACTAAAGATAATGTAAAGGCTGGGAATGGAAGTACACAAAAGTATTAAATACCTAGTCACATTCAACTAAGCAAATAATTTGATATTCAGCTATGCTGATAATTTGATATGAAGTCAATGAAGAAAAATCTAGGGCATACAAGGTGGACATGATGAAGGTATTTTTACAGAATATCGGTCTAGAAATGAATAAAGAAAAGAACAAAGGTGGTAGATAGAGGGATACAACTAAGAAATCTTTATTTTACTCATGGGCACATGGAGATTTTAGGAATGCTGTAAGGTTCTGAGGATATAAAAAAAGAATGGATAAAACATAGGCCAATAGAAGGTGATAAGTATGGGGGATATAAAACTTAATTGCAGAAAATAATATTTATTTGATTAAATTTGCACTATTGAAAGTAGGAAGCTGTTTTAAATATTTATTTGATTAAGTCTGCACTATTGAAAGTAGGAAGCTGTTTTACAATGGTCTAGCCACTGATGAAAAAGTCTGAAACAGAGTTGGTAGAGATTTTATTTCTGGCTTTGTGAAAGCTATGGTTTGGTCTTGTAAAACTGAGGTACTGTCTAGAAAAGCAGAAGGAGGAAGTTTATTTACATCTGTACATTTATTTTTCATCATAAAGAAAGTATAAGAAAAAATATTTATTAAGTCCATTTCATTAGTGAAATTCAGATATTATGAGCCTGGATTTAGAAGGAAATTAAATAAGAGGATAGATGTCATTGTATGAAGAAGGCACAATTGTGGAATGAGATTAGGGCTCTACCGAACACTCGCTTTGTATTTGCTTTGGTTCAGAATAGCAGGCCGAATAGTCTATTTGTATGGCCGAATAGTGGCGCTCAAACTGAATATGAATAGTGGTAATGTGTCTGCATATCTCCGTATATATAGTCCTGCATGTTAGTAAGCTCAGTGGTGCAACCAGTCTGTAGCTGTAGCAGCAGCGTGGTCTGTGTCAACTGTTGGACCGTTTGTATTCCGTAAAGTTATACCGGTAAGATTTTACCTACCTTAACATGGAATCAATGGGATGCTGTGTAAAAAAAAAAAAAAAAAAGCTATGGTGGAATGTATTGAAGGGAGGCTGGCATCATGTTAGATCTTTTATGCCTGTGCGTGCTAGGCGTGGTTGAGCCAGTGAGCTTATTGATGTACAGGACAGTCATCAGCATATTATTGACACTGTGTTACCTTGTTGCTTATTTTTGTATCATCGTATTATAGCTGTAACTTAAGCGAAGTTTACATTTGGGTAGTTCACTGATGGATAAGCGAAGTCCAATTTGGAATTATTTCAAGATATGTAATGACGAAATGAAAGCAATGTGCCAGTTGTGCAAAGCAGTCATCTCTCGCGGAGGTGGATCAGCAAAGTCATTTACAATATCTCCACTAAATAATCATTTGTCCTATAATCATCCTGAGGAATACAAAGAAGTCGTTAACAAGAAGAAAGCAGCAACAGCAAGTGGGACGTCTGACACTCAGCAGACTGGCAAGGTTCAGCAAACACTGAGCAACATGATTGGCAAGAAAAAAACTTGGTCCATTCATAGTCCTGAGGTGAACAAAATACACCATGCCATCGCAAAAATTATCGCCATTGACATCCAGCCATACTCAATTGTTGATGATAGAGGCGTTAATGAATTGATTGGTGTACTTGAGCCTATATACATGCTACCAAGCCGCAAATACTTCACTGAAAAAATCATACCAGAGATATACAACACAGTGTGGGGCCATGTCCAGACTGCTATTAGTGAAGCATGATTTCTCTCTCTAACCACAGACTCATGGATGGCACAGACAACAACAGAATCTTTCATGAGCTTAACTGCACATTGGATTAATGACACATTTAATGCAGATCTGCCGTCCTTCATTGTCAAAAATTTGATGATCAGCACACTGGATCTTGACTAGCTGATGCTCTACTTGACATGATAAATCGCTGGAATATTGACAAAGAATGTGTCCACTTGGTCTTATGTGATGGAGGTGCCAACATGGTCAAAGTATTACGGGATGCAGATTTGCCCAGTGTCAGTTGTTTTGCCCACACTCTTCAGCTGGCACTGAATGATCTGTTGCTGACTTGATAACATTGTCACAGAAGATTGTGGGACATTTTTGACAGTCTTCAAGTGCTACCTCGTGCCTTTACGCCATCCAAGAAGAACTCGGTGTACCAAAACATCAGCTTCATCAGGACATTGTCACCAGGTGGAATTCAACATATCAGATGTTGGATCGGTTGTTGGAGCAAATGATAGCTGTGTCTGTGTACATTGCTGAATGTGACGACAAGTCCAGCAAGGCACTGTCCCTGACAACACACCAGTGGGCTTTAGCAGCAAGAATTGTTGCAATTCTTAGGCCATTTGAACAACTAATGTATGAAATAAGCTGCAACAATTCTTGTTTTTCAATGATCCTACCAGCTGTTCAGGCTGTCTTGTTGTATCTGCAGAAAGACGTAGCTGATAATGGAATCAAAAAGACGGTCAGCGAACTGATAACGTCCTTAGCAAGGAGATTTTCCAACTTGTATGAAAATGACATTTACACAGTTTTGGCTGGCTTGGATTCACGCTTCAAGATGCATTTCTTGACACCTGTGCAGCAGGTTAAAGCCAAAGCAGAAATTGTTACTGCAGCGTTACTGTGTCAGCCAACGTCAATTCAGCTTACAAATCAGTCATCTGAAGTTGTTTCTGAAGTGACTGAAGTGAATGAACAAACATCAACAAAAAAAGAGAAAGACAGCAGCAGAAGTCATTTGGCCATCTTGGGATCAGTTGCAGTCTGTTCGGGCACTGAACAGTGATAATTCTGTCTCCATAGAAACAGAACTGAGCAATTTTTGGACAGAGTCCTGTGTTCTGAGAGACACTGACCCACTGAATTGGTGGAAAATGAACATGTCCAGATTTCCAACATTGTGTCATATGGCTAAGCACTACCTTTCTGCACCACCTACAAGTGTGCCAAGTGAACGTCTTTTTATTACGGCTGGTGATACCTTCAGTGAAACAAGAAACTGTCTTAATGCTGACAACATGGAACGATTGGTGTTTTTGAAAGCGAATGCAGTATTTCTGAGTTAAATGTACATCAGTAAAAAGTCTGACAGCTATTTGGTAACATCAGTAAAAAACTTTGGCAGCTACTAGGTAATATCAGTAAAAAGCTTTGACAGCTATTTGGTCATGGCTCTGTTGTGGTTTTTAGGTTTTGTGGTGAGTTAAATGTATGTATATGATTATGTAAAATAACAAATTCTTACTTTTAGCCCTCTTCGTAGTGCACAGACAGCAGAACACAGTACAGAACAGTTTGCAAAACTTGACTTGCTGTTTAGCTATTTTGTTTAGTGCTTAGTTTACCTCATGACTTGATAAAAACAACTATTCGTATTCGGCTGAATAGTTGGTACAACTATTCATATTCGGCTGAAGACTGTTAACCCCCTATTCGGTACAGCCCTAAATAAGATATAGCTAAAACATGTACAGAACAAATAAGAATGGTTTGAAAAGGTTATCAAACCATTTTTGTTATATCTGCTTAGAGAAGACTATCAACAATTATTAGGGAGGCAATAGCCAGAAAGTAGAAAATATGAATCAGCTTTGTTGGAGTTTTGATAGCGGCTTTGTCAAGGTAAGTTGTCTGTTAAGGCTGAAATAAGTATAAAGCTTTGCAAGAAAGACTGCACTGTGAGAAAGTGTGATGAAAAAACAATTGAATGTATTGTTAGTTCATAGATTGACAACTTTAGAATTTGCCTGTAAAAAAGCTGCAGAAGGTGGTATTATTAATGTTGAAAATCAGTAATATAATGTAGGAGGAGTTTAAAGCAATACAATGACAATGTGTTTCCATTTATTGTATAGTATGTCACAGGATACTAAAGAAGTGAGTTATGTGATTCAGTAGTGGATGCGTTTAGAAGAAGAAAAAAACAATAGTTATGTCAATTTCCAGTGATGGTGCTGTAGGAAGAAGACATGCTTCAATGTCACATTGATTGTTAAGTTAAATTAGTGGTTTAAAACTAGATTTTTAGAAGTGCTTCAGATTGAAATATTGATACTTATGACACTGAGTGCTGACACACCAAAAAAGACTGAAAATGGAGAAGACGAAGAATGAATATCAAACAGTGCTGTTCTCCTTTAACTTTTTTTTTTACAGTGGGTAAGCATCTTGCACCTCCTGATGTGAGAGGGATAGCCCCCCACACCCCAAAACTTATATATACCAACTGCCATACCTAGGAGAAAAAGGAATTTTCTGAGAACCTGGCCATCTTAGACTTAGTATTACATACATGCATACAAATATTTCAACTATGGTCATTAAGCCTGCCAATGTACCAAAACACTTGTTCCCATAGTAAGTGTCCAGGCTGTTCTTAAAAATATCTAAACTAGTACTTGCTTTAATGTAATTTGGTAGTCTGTTTCATGTATCAGCTGCTGCTCAGAGAACCAATTAGTACACTTCTCATTCCTATAGAATCTTCTACATAGGTTGTCTGATGATTCTCTGCTACTTTTTGATAACCCCAAACATTCCCAGAGATAGTTGTCTCTAAATGCCCTATATACAGTGGGTACATCCCTAGTAAAATGCCAGGTGTTTGTGATATAAAAAAATGAGACCACAATAAATTATTTCAAAACTTTTCCCATCTTTAATGTGACGTATAACCTGTACAATTCAATTGAAAAACAAATCTGTTAGGCAAGAAAATACAAAACATACAATAAGCTGGTTGCATAAGTGTGCACACCCTCAAAATAATACTTTGTTGAAGCACCTTTTGATTTAATTATAGTATTCAATCTTCTTGGGTACACACCATCATGCTGTGATGTAACTTGTGTTAGACCTTCTGCACCAAATCCTTCACTTCACAGGCACTCCATAACTTAATTTTCTATTTTTTTTTTACTTCTACTTTGCTAATCTTCTTTTCTACATTCCCTCTTTGTGATATTTTTTTATTGTGAAATATTCTATGTCTGGATGCCTTTGCCTGTATTTCTCTTCGGATATCTTTGGGGCTGCCTTCTTTATATTGATTAATTTGGCTTTTGCATTTGCATAAATATTGCACCATATCAATTCAGTTTTTCTTTCCCATGTCCATTTTTCTTTTTTAGTCTGTTCAAAAATATCTAGGATTTGTTGTTTATATTTTCGCACTTCCTCAGATGCTCCTTTTTCCAAACAGATCAAGGTTTCTTGGTATATATACTGTTTTTCACAATTCTGTTGTATTAATGACCACAAATTTTTTATTTGAAGCTTCTGACAGTTTTTCTTGTGGAAGTATTTTTCTTTCCTCTAATTTCTTTCTTAATCTTTTGTGTCTTTCTTATCTTTAATAGTCCACTTTATCATCTTTATGGCTGTTCTTTGGCCTATTAGCTTTTCTGATATTTGTGGACTGCTATTTCCTTCTACAACAGGGGGGGGGCATCCTCCCCCTGGGCCTGGCCTGACCCCGCCCCATTGTAGGAATGTTTACGTATTTTGAGGATTTTACACTGTCATTTCTAGTCCTGGCACCAGTGCACCTACCAGGATTGGGCACTTTTTTTTTATCCTGGGTCTTGTGCACCCAGCTACCTTTTTTAATTGCTGACCTACTTCTGTCCATGATATATGCTGTTAAAATGCAGTCTATATATCAGTGTCGTCTTGGTGAGATTTTGTGAAAAATAGGGTCCACCTCATGAAGGTACTCACCAAGACTTGAGGATGAATTCAGTTTCAGTAGTACTCCTCTCCTTTGCTTGCTGACTTATCATGTTTCCATTTGGACCCCAAATTATGCTTAAGTTCTGGCTGAAGTGTTCTCAGGTCATTATTACTAATTCCATCTCTTCCATGTGCTTTGTTTGGATCCAGTTTGTGTAGTTTGTTTTCAATATTATCTTATTTAATTCCAGTACCTGACATTACCTGGATGTCAGTAGGACAACTTATCACGCACTTTCTGGAGCTAAACTATTTTGCATAAGATTTTCTAAATATATCTATAATCTGTTGTGTCTGAGACCAAATTTAGAATCTACACACAGTTTATCAATTTGTATATCTTTACTCCTTCCACATCTTATGTATCTGTAAAAAACGTTTCCTGTTAATGCTTAATATCTTTATATAAATTTTCTTCTAATTTTTCTTGATCTTGTCAAACACTATGCTCAATTTGTTTGTCCATCTTGTTTAGTTCAGTTTTCAAATGTGTAGTTTGACCTGTCTTCCATTTCTTATATTTTTTGTCTTTCACCTTAATCAGGTATATTGTTCTTATGGAACTATATCCCCCTGACATTGTATGCCTAGATCCTGATGTTAAACATAGTTTTAATTTTTTTATTTGCTTTAAAACAATAAATAAACAAATCCATTATAAAACAAACAAATTAATTACATAGGTCTACAGTTGATCAGTACATCAAAGTTATACATCAACAACAATTAATATTTTTCAAGCAAGTCTGTAAGTTTAAGCTAAGATTTATATGAATGTGTAATATTAGAAGTGCTCATCTTTATGGTATGCAATTCACAACTGCAAACAACTTTTGCCATACTAATAAATTCAACACTAGAGGGGGTAACTTTACTTTTCCAACTTTTAGTAATTACTTTTCTGGCTAAAGCAAAGATAGACCAAAGAAGAGGCACTTGGGTTTTTGGAATTATCTCAGGAATCAGAGCATTAAATAAAACTAAATATTTAGAAATATTACATCTATCTGACCATAGAGCTTGAATAAAGTTATTAATTTCTTTCCAAAAAGGGATGATAACTTCACATTCATATACCATATGCTTCCAATCAGTTATTACTTCAGAATCACATCTCCAGCATTTAATTCTATTTGATTTATACATAATTGCAATGTTGGTAAGAGTGACAAAAGCTCTGTCTACAAGTTTCTAAGTGAAAATTTCCAATTTAATGAAGATGTAGTTATTTCTGTAGATTTGTAATATTAATTTCTTGTATTCTTCAGAGAAGTCTTATATATATATATATATATATATATATATATATATATATATATATATATATATATATATATATATATATATATGATTTATTTTTCATTGCATTATTATTGACATTTATTAAGAATTCCAATAATTTGAACAATTTCTTATCTAGTTTAAATATCTTGCTTACCTCTGTGTTCACAAAGTCTCTAAATATTTGTAAAATTAACCAATTCTCAGAATCTTGACTGTATTTGGACCTTAAATTTTCAACAGTATATATGTTGGTACCATTTAAGAATTGATGACAATAAATTAAATTAACTGGTTGTTTCAGTACTAACATTTTGTTGATGTTATGAGTTTCTAAGTAATCATTTGTATATGCAATTGGAAACATAGAAAATATCAAGTCATTAATGCAATAGTTAGAATACATGAACTTTTGGAAAGAGGAAATGATTTTATTTAAATAGAGAATTTCAGAAGTGTGTGTAATACCATTTATGCAAACATCTTTTTATAACCAGATAAAAGCATTAAATACAATTTTTTATGACTGGTTTTGGTATTTTTATTATTTACTAATAATATTTCTTGATGTATTTGTTTTCATTTTGAATCATAAGCTGAATTTATCCACAATGCTATACCTTTTACAGTCATTGAAGTAGCATAGTATTGAATATCAGGGAATCATAATCCACCATTATCCCAACATTTTCTGTGCCAATCAAAGGAAACTCTTGGTTTATTAGGATGCCACAAAATTTAAGTAGAATATTATTTATCTTCTTCATCATTTTTTTAGTGGAGATAGTACTAAAGATTGTAAGACAAACAATATTTTAGGGAGAATTACCATCTTAAGAAGCATTAATCATTCTTCCATGGTAAGAAGAATTTGTTACAATTTGTGACTAAACTTAAAATGCTGTCAACAACCTGTTGAAGATTTGTTTGTATCATTTCTTTACTATTAGATATAATGGCTATACCAAGGTGTTTCATTTGATTGCTATTCCAATTGAAGTTAGAATATTTTTGTATGAATTGTTTTCATTTTTATTAATTAATAATATACTTGGTTTATTATGGTTAAATCTTAAGTTTGAGATTTCTTCAAACTGACTCATATAACTAATTATATGTTCTAATGAATTTTCTATTGTTAGTAAAATATCATAAGCAAAGAGATGAATCTTTAGCTCAAAATCGTCTTTTATTTTGATACTATTAATGTTCTTATTGGATCTAATACTATTAGCAAAGGGTTCTATAGCTAATGCACAATGTAAAGGTGATAATGGATAGCCCTGTTTTGTTCCTTTTTGTAATTTAAAGGAGTTAGAAAGAAAAGAACCTATTTTAACATAAGCATAAGAGTTATTGTTTAACTCAGAAATTAATGGAATTAGTTCAGGTGAGAAATTATACTCTAAGTGTTTTAAACAGTTACAACCAATTATCTAAGACAAGAGCTTTATCTAAATTGAGACTAGTGGTAGAAAGTTATTTTTTTATTTTTATTTGCATAATCTATTAATGTTTGGATTCTTGTTATATTATAGTGTACTTGTCTATATAAAATAAACCCACTTTGATCATTGTTAACTAGTTTAGGCATAAGTAGATTATTATTATAGAGCTGTTAGCTAAAGTGGACATGAACATCTTATAGTCCACATTTAAAAGTGAAATGGGTCTGTATGATGAACACTTTGTAGGATCCTTATCTTGTTTTAAAATAGGTGATATAAGGGAATATTTCATGATGGGGGACTTCAGCAGTTGTTTTTATTCCTCTGTAGACCTTATCTAATATTTTAACTGCATCATCCTATAGTATTTTATATAGTTCTGGTAAAAGAACATCTAACCCCAGTGCCTTATTATTTTTTAACTTTTTTATTTGATCTTTTATTTCTGTTAAAGTGAATAGTCTGTCAATGTATTTGTTGTTTTACTTATTAATTTATTATTTATACTTTTCCTTAGAAAAATTTCAACAATATCATCATTATCTAGGTTATTTGTATTATTATTTATATTTTCATAAAATATTTTAAAACCCTCAAGAATGCCTTTAATATATGTTCTACTTTTTTATGTGTTATAATTTCTTTTATATCATTTAGTTTATTAACTTTCTTTGATCTAAGAGCAAGTTTATGCAAGCTTAAATGGTTTACTGAATATGCCTAAAGTTTAAGTTTTTCCAGGTTTATTGAAACTTTATGATTTAGAATTTCAACTGACTGATAATGCCATTTGGTTTTAGATTTAACTTTAGTGTGTCTATATTGGCCTTTAGTGTATTCAAGTCTTTGTCCCATTCTCTTGTTTTACTAATATAACAACTTGTAACTCTTCCATTTAAGTAAGGCTTTAGTGAATCCCACAGGACAATTCCAGTTACTTCACCATTCATGTTTAGTTATAGGAAATGTTTAATCTCTTTAACATGCCAATCCTTGAATCCTTTTATTTTAATAATGTATGATGGTAATCTCCTGTAATGTATTAGGTTTTCAGTTTTTAAGATAATATTAAAGATTGTATTATGGTCTGATGGTGGGCATGAAACTTCTCTGATAATGATAAATTGTTTGAAACAAAAATTGTATCAGTATTTGTTTGTGTTCCATATCTGTATGAATAATGGGTAAATTCAAGTGAGTTTGTTTTCCTTAACTCATATAAATCCTTAAATTCATTAGATTTACAAAATTCATTAAGTGTTTGGCTGAAGATGTGATTCTCAGCTTTCTATCTGCAGTAGAATCTTTGATAAAATACAGTTAAAATCAGAAGACAGTATGACCTCACCTTTCACGTAATAGGCTATAGTATCTAAGTAATTTTTTGCTCCAACTCTTGGAATGCAATAAGAGGTCACCAATGTATATAGTTTTCTGTTCCACTCATCTAGAACAATGCTTAACATACCATTACTGGTGAGTTCTTCCATAAAATGATGGTGGCTCTTCTTTTAGCTTGAAAGCCAGAACCTGCAAAAAACAAATAATTCTTTAATGAAAGCTTATTCATGTCTTTATTAAGTAAATGTGTTTCCTGTAGAAATACTATTTGAGCTTTATATAATTGCAAATATTTGAACAGACTCTCCTTCTTTACTGGATTATTCAATCCATTAATAGATTTGCATTTAAAATCAGACATTTATATAAGAGAGAAAAAAACAAAGGTATGATGAAATTGCATTTATGTACAGAGCCTATTACATACTTTATATATTTTTGGATTTTATGCACTCAAGCAATTTCTCTTTCAAAACTGTCCACCTTCCATCTGCAGTTTTTCCACTGAACACATCACTCCAGTTAGTTTTACATAGTGACCATTTTGCTTCCATATAATCTGTTATTAATCTTATATGCATTGGTTTAGATTTCAGTTTGGCAGAATTATCTAGCAACAAATTAACCTTTATAACACCATGATCACTGCAAGTCATGGGTGGTAAAACTTGACTTGAAGTAACAGTAATTTCTTTAGGAACACAAACAATGGTGGAAATTTAATAAACTCCATGTAGGAATAGTGTAAGTCCTACACGGAAGGTACCATGGCCTTCTCTGTGGCTCCCCCTTGGCACCACACCTTGCTTATTAATGAAGGTACGCTAATGAGAGAGAGATGTATAACACGGTTACAGAATCACTGTAGAGGGTGTGTTACAGTGTCCGCAGATGAGTAACCCACCCCTGCATTGTTAAAGTGCCGGATGGAACTTAAATATTAAAGTTAAATATGTTTGCATTTTTCTTTTCTTTTTCTTTTTTTTTTTTGTATTTGCGTGGTACAGCAATTAGCAATGGACATGTGTCAGACATTTAAAAATAGAAACCAGATACTTTTAATTTCATACAAAGGTCAAGTTTAAGCATAACTGAGCATGTTTGCATGGTGCGGCGCAGTGCTTACACGTAGCTGAGAGTTATATAGAAATGTATACCAGTTTTCATCATATCTGCATAGCTGAATGGTTAGAGTCACAGCCTTGTGTGCAGTAATACCTCTCAACCTCTTAGCACAAGAAATCTGGACAAAGCCCAACAAAATGGGGGACAAAGGCCCAAAAATAGGGACACATTTTAAGTATTGGTCTTATAAACTTAGAAAGTTGCTAGAATAACAGGATTTGTATTAACATGCATTTTCTGAAGGATATGAAATCAGAAAATCAAATACATCTCATTATTTAGTGACTTTAATCCTTAGATCACCCAGTGAGTTGTCAAAAAAACACAATTTTTAAGAGGAACAGACCAAAACTTTGAGGTAGAAATCTGGACATTCTGTGAAAATCTGTACAGTTGAGAGGTATGCATGGTTTGAATACACAGATAGGCCATTCAGCTTTTATATTTGATAGCAAGATTATATAAATTATTTAAATTTTTATGACTGTATTTATTGATATTTGTTAACTGGGTTAGTCCAGCTGGGCCAGACGCCCATTGTCAGTGGAGACCCAAGGAGAAAAGCTCCAGTTACACAAGTTTACAATACATAATCTTCACACTCCAAGATAAAAGACATTAAAATGCATAAGGTCAGGAAATATAGAAGTAAAATACATACACATAATAATAAACTAGTAATAATGAACAAATAATTTTATTTTATTCTTTTTTTTTTTTTTTTTTTACATGTGGTTCAGCACTGCCAAGCCAAGCAGTGCTTAAACAGGAACCATTTTTACAATACTTAGCAACCCGCAGCTCTGCTTAGCTAGTTTGGGCACTGCTAAGCAAACCCTGTTTAAGCACTGCTTGGCTGAAATCAGCGGGTTTGCGTGGTGCTAAGCAAAGCACCACATTTTTAAAAATGGCCCAATGGTGGCAAAGGGTGGGAAAACAGCCTTATTTAAGTGCAACAGGTGGGAATACAGCCAGTATCTGTTGGAGTTTGATCTTGGCAGAGACTATGGCAGGAGTTGGAGAGGGTGCATGCTTCCAGGCACAGTGGTGGGGCATTCTGGAGTCCAGGGTCATCACTGGACTCCTCTTAAAATGCCATGACATCCACCTGCTGCAGGGCCAGGACCAGAGGTCGGAATACAAATCAAAGGCCTGGGACCAGCTGGCATGTGACCTGACCAGTGCAACTGGTATCCCACACACAGATGAGCAGGTGCATCATCACTATGATGACCTGAAGCGTAGGAAAGGGAATCTATTGGCCACTTGAATTCAAGATGCCTGGTATTTCAATGTCCCACAAATCTGTAAGTATTGTTAGCAGGATAGGAACGGCCAAGGTAGTGTGTATCTCAGGATTGTCTCCTTTTAACCATTGCATTTCAGATATATTCATTCCTGATGTTAGTTACACTGCTGCAAGCAAGTATGAAATTGTAATAGCTGTAGACTGCAAATATACCGTCTGCAACTGTATATGGGTCAGGTAGCCAATCCAGCACTCCAGTATGGTCTGTTCACATCAAACATAGTTCCACCCACTAGGGGTTAATTGTCTACACCTGCATTCCATGTATTACTGCACAGTTTACCTACTGTGTCTGTCATGCATGAATCTCAAGTGTCACTGCAGTCTTGTATAACACTCTACCTCTCCTACCAGGTCACAGTTTGTTACCAGGTCAGCTCTAGGCATATATCAGTCAGTCAGTATTCAGCAGTGGCTCAGTAGCTTAGCTTAATAAACACTAGGTATGATGTGCATTTTGTCATACACAGAGCGGGGTTCAAATCCAGGGACAAGTACTACTACATATTTATAGAAACAGTTATGTATTGTTAACAGATGTTCTCCCCACAATAATTACAGGTAAATAAATGGCTGTAGTAGCTGTTCGAATGGGTTACTAATTTGTGTGTCCAGATGTACCAGAGTGTTAACAGCATTGCTCAGCAAGGTGATAAGATCTCAGTTATATTAGAAGTCAACAAGTACAGTACTAATACAGACTGATAAAACAAATAAAACTGTTTAATCTTTGTACGGCTGTATGCCTCGCGAGTCTGTGAATATCTGCAGACAGTCTAACCCCATGCTTGCCAAGGACAGCACAGTACTGTGCACAATATATGTCCCTCAAGTATCATGCTGTCACAGACTGTGATCACTGGTGCCAAATCCCCTGGAGACAGATTTAACATACACTTGATTTATGTCACTAGCATAGTCAGACTACATCAGTCCACAGTACACCTTGGTACTCATATATGGTAAAATGATCAATGGTAAAAGTTATAGGGCCATTGATCATTTTGATTGTAACTCCTTTGGAGTTATTTACGTGATCAGCTGTAACTGTCCATCACCAAAATGGTACATTGGACAGACTAAATGTAAGGTGAAATTGAGAATTATGGAACACCTTGGTGATATAAGAAATGGTAGGATGGACAGCCCCGTAGCCCAACATTTTCATATTAAGCATGAAGGCCTGGCAGAAGGTTTTATTTTTAGTGTAATTGCTAGACCTTATGGGGTGGGGATAAGTAATATTAATTTTTAACAAAGATTATTGAGAATGGAGTCCAAGTTTATTATTAATTATAATACTAACCGGGAAAAGCCGAAAGTCACAAACTCTTTATCTCAATGGCATGAATCTTGAATCATAGACATAGGAGCATTTTAGGTGAAATTATTATGTATTTTTGATAATGTATTGTGATAATGTATTTGGGGTCAATGAAGTTAACAATGAATTATATATTAAAAAATGTTTAACAAATGTTTAAAAACTGTTAAAGAATGTGGTAAAATGTCAAAAGTTGTGAAATGTAAAGGGATTGAAATGAATATTTATTTGTTTAAATATTTAATTATATAATTGGTTAATTAGGCATCATTAAGTTGGTGTATAAATAAGGCTGCTTCTGTGTGTAAAGTATTCCATGAGAAGGTAAAAGCCGAGGTACCAGAAACAGTAAAGGATTATTTCCTGCAGTCCCTGCTGTTTTCCGTGTCTTTGTGTGTTCGTAATTTGGTTTGCAGCTTTGGCTGAGTTGTATTACTCATATATGTTCCCCTGACATGTAATAGTCCCCTGTAGTTGTGTACCTGTAATTGTTACAGCTTGGCCCATACTGTCCCATGCAGATAGCTTGAGAGGTATGTATGTGCTACAAAAGCTATAGGGCACTTTTATACATAAAGTAAGGGCAGACCTGTAGAGTATGTCAGAGTACTGTTGCAAACAATATAGCTTATACTGGTAGTTATGGAATGTCTTTCTCTCTCCCCCCAACTCTTATCTGCATCATAATGTATTATTATTATATATCGGGTATGGCTTACTTTTAACATATGTTTTTCTCAAAACTTTATGTTAGGCCTTGTGCTTTATTACTGTTATATATTACAATTGTTGCATACTAACATTGTTGAATTACCTCTGTTGTTGGCCTTTTGATGTAAATGTTACTGGCATGCTGTTACAATACTGACTGTTGTACCACTTATTGTGTTTCATATGCTATGCAATGTTATGTTACTGGGTTAATTGGAACAATCTGGCATGCTTTTATAGCTAACATTTAAATGTTCTGTTTATTACTAATCTGTACACTTTGAAAAAAACCTCAACATCATAGCTTGACTGTGTAGGTCAGTTCCTGTGGATCCATGTACCCTACCTCAACCGGCCATGGCACTGGGTCCAAGCACATCTGGGACCCAACCTGGAGCTGCAGCCTCCACAGGTCCTGCACCACCTATGGGTAGAACCATCTCGGGGGATGGGGACTGTCCCCCCAGGGAGCAAGCATGGAGAGGGAGTTGTCATCCAGCAACAGCTACCAGGCATAGTGTGCAGGATCATGCAGCAAGGATTTAAAGATTGACTGTGCCAGATTGAGGGCAGGCTGGCCCCAACACCCAGTCCCCAGCACAGCCACATTTGGGGTAGTGAAGGAGCAGTGGTGACTGCCCATAGGTGGGGAGCTCAGTCCCACTGCTGCCATCTGGGGGAACTTGGTTCTCTGATTCCACAACACCTTCCCCGTCCAAGGTGTTTACCTCCTCATGTGTCATACACTGCCCCTGTCTGCTGTCGTGTCTGTTTACAAATGCTACCTCTCCTACCCAACTTACCTCCCCACACATACCTATATCACTTCCCCAACATTACTCTCTCTCCTTAAAAAAAAATGGGCATCTGTCCCACATAAAAATATTGCCCCATTCATAGCTCTCCATTTTGCCCCCACGTACACTGCCCACAATCATTACAGCAATTAATGAACACAGTTATGTTGCCCACACGCCTCTCTCCGGAATGTGAGGCTCCAAATTCCAAATTGTCCACAACCTGCACAGCTGTTGCTGTACAAGAAATGGAGAGCTATGGTCGTTTCCAATACCGATCCTGCACATCCCACCTGCCTTTCACATTGTTTTTCCCCCTGCTTGCCCCCATTTTGCCACTTTCTTATCGCTCCTTTTTTCTTTTCTTTTTTTTTGGAAATAGCACGGGCTTAAGCAGCACGCTGCATCTTGCAAATCAACTTAAAGCTGCTTAAAACTGCTTTAGTCACCTTCTGTTTTACTGACTTTGTTATGCACATCTGCCAAGGTGTTTCCATAGCCATATCTTGAGTATCAGTGATGCACATCAGCAAAAAATTCAGTGCTGCCAAGTCTCGAACCCAAGACTCTGTCAACTACAATATACCCTGCCAACTACAGCATAGTGCATAAGCCCACTAGGCCACTCAGCTCTGAAGTATGACAGGTATTTCCATTCACATATCCTGAGTGCCACTGACACATTGCTTGTACATATAATGAGAAAAATGACAGCATACTTGGAACTTTGATGTGGACAACAAACCAGTACACAGCCAAATAACTGTTAATGGATGTACGTGAGGCCTAGGATAACAGGTACAGCTGACAACTGCACAGACTGTAGCAGAATGTCCACAGTTGTGCCACCTACTTTTGGCATGGTTGTCACAAAACCTATTCTGTGCTGAACTACTGCAAGTCAGTACAGACTGAGATTAGAAAAGCATGATAGACAGTTCTGTCTCACACTTCATACCCATATGAACACACATGTTCATGCCAGTCCTGTGTAACAGACTGTATGCATGCACATATGTCTTGCAAATGTACCTGCTATAGTATTGACTCAGTAGCTCAATCTGTTGCATTCCTAGCATACTTTACATTTTGCCACCCACAGTCCTGCCTTCCATTCCACTCTGTTGCATGTCAAGTACATGCTTGTCAAAACAACAAAGAAATGACTGAGCCCAGCAATTTTAAACACAACTGCTTGATGCTACTGCAGTCACTGCCACTCATATTAGCACATCAAAGGCCTGTAGGTTGAGAAACACTTCACAAATATGTATAGGCATCCTAAATGTCGCCTACCACTAACTGGATGGCACTATTACATAACATATCTACCTGAGGCACATGCTTCACCTGGACTCTTATGGGTACCCTCACCCTGGCTATGCTGTGACAACAGAGCTGACACTGCTCCCTAACTGACATATACAGCTTGCTGTCCCCAATGTGTTCACAATCTCCAGTATGACTCCTGGCCAGAATGCAGCAGCTACAGCCTGCAACATATGTGGCAGTATGTTCAGCTACCTGCTACAGACCTACCATACCTCCTAAACACCTAGATCAGGGGATCCACACAACACCCATATATGAAGGGGTGGGGGGAAAGGTCAAGTGACAGGGACATGTGTCACAGTCTTCCCAAACAAACATACACAGCTGATAGACCAGCAGCTACTGCAGCAGCAACATGCATATTCTGATGCAAAGGATGTATGACACTCACATCTGTCTGTCCCCTTACTGACCTCAACCCACATTGTTAAACAGTAAACTGCCACATAATCAGAAAGTTTGTTCACCATGGCCAAACATAGCATGCCAAACTGTGGACATGCCACATAAATCCTGACAGTATAAAATATGTTTACCTACCCTCTGTGATGCTGTAGTCCCCTCAACTCGATAATGTACATCTCACAGGCCAGGAAAAGGGCCAAGGCCTACATGCAGGCCTGAAATATAGCACTGTAGTGCCATTCCATTGGCTAATGAAAATGCAACCCAGCTATTCTGGATACAATTAGTAAGTGTGAGCCACAGATTGCCGCACAGGCAATCACCTGTTCATGGACATTACCTAAATAAGGCAAGCTGCTGTCTATGGTAAACAGGTCTGTGACTTTTTTACGAAGACAGACTGTGAGAACATAAGCATTATACTACAGGATTTCTGCACATACAGGAGAACAGCACTATACCAGGTATGTAATAGAAGTCCCCATGTAATGGGGTGCAACTGGGAGGATGCAGTTAGGGGACATAGGGATTACAACAGTCGGTCTGTAGTACATATCTTGGAATGACATGTTGCTGTTAGCTGTCCAACAACCACAGGCTTTCCTGTTGGCTCTGTCTGCTGTGACATGTGTCTGAGTGCCTCCAACAATGTTCAGATCATGTACAAATGCTACTGGATTGTGTTGTACACAATAGTAACACTAAGTACTGGTGGATACAGCTGGCATATCACGATATACTGTCAGTCGTCTCCTCTCAGTCTGTGAATGTCATCCAAGCATACTTCAGACATTGTGCAGGTGTCCCTGACTGTTCCTGATGTACTCCGGCTAGGTCAATGTGTACTCCCCACCTGTATCTCATCGCTTGAGAGCTATGCCTAGCATACCTGTTGACCGCCTGCAGTAGGACAGCAGATTATAGCCACTAGTAGTGAGGGGACACAGGCCCAGCCTCAGCAATAGAGTGTACATTACAAACATACAATGTAAGGGAATGACTACAGCAGCAGATATTAATGTACCATGACTGTTTTCTGAGGGGTCTGGCATGTGACAGCCAGATTCCACACAGTCTGTGAACAACCATTGCTTACTTTCCAACTGTCTGCCAGACATCCACATTTGTCTGGCAGAGGGTCCACGTATATCAGGCAGATGTGCATATTCTGCAAACATCTGTGTACTGTGGATGCTGGACACCTACAGCGAGGATACCCTACCGCATGTTTGCAGTGCTGTCTGTCATTGTGTCACACACATGTTGCTGGACTGTCCCCATACACTTGTAGTATATCACTCACCTATTTATCAGATGGTGGCTGTATGACATTTTTTTATTTACACATTTTTGATAAGCTGGAGTCATGTGGATGCATCCTTTTCAGTGGAGGCCCGAGGAGAAAAGCTCATTTAATAACATAGGGTTCCTGTTATATGTAGCCCATAGGAGAAGCACCACAGTAGATGGCAATGATGGGTGTGGAGACATAACAACACAGTCCATCACAGCACACAGGGCCATAACCGGTATATTTAGGATCATAGCAGGTTACTAGGCTATTGCCCCTGAGGCCCACATAAGCATAGCCCAGAGTTTAGCCCATGTTTATGCAAGTCAGCACCTGATGCCCCAGTCCAACAGCGACACAGGTGGTATCCCAAGGGTGTATGTCCTGTGGACCATACAGTTATGCAGGTGTTGCTTAATAAGGTGTAAAGAGGTACTCTGCCTGATGTAGACAGGGTGTCCATTCCACAGGTGAATGAATGTATGGGACACACATCTGACCCTTCAACAAGTCCTGTTGATGTCACAGACCAGGATCAGGGCACGTGTGCGGGTTACTTGAGTGAAGCTTAACTTGCAGATGTGCATCAGTCCCATCAAGGTGGTGTATGTGATCACCTTGTATGCCACACAGAGGTCACCTCTGAGGAGACTGTATGAAACTGGGTAGAGGGATAGGGCTTTTAGCCTATATGTGTATGGTAGATGTTTGAGGCCCTGGTATTCCCTGGTGAGGAACCTCTGTGGTCTCCCCAGCTGCCGCATGTGCTTTGCGAGGTACATAACAAGAGGGGCATTATACTCAATAATGGGCCTTATTAGGACGTAATACAGGGATGTTCTGACCCCCATGTCCCTGAATGAGATACACTTACATATGAGGCGAGTCATGTAGAAAGCTTTCCTTCCATAGGAAACAACAATGTCATGGTGCCATCAACCTATGTGTCCAAATCCCTTACGACTAATTGCATGCTTAGGACGTTGTTAGTAATGTGATAATTTGTGGCGACATCACTCGCCACAGAGGGGATGACACTGCATTTTGTGATATGCAGCCTGAGGCCATGTGACTGGCAGCACTCATATGTCTGTGTAAGATCATTTTGGTGGATGTCCACATCACTAGGGGACTTGGTGACAGAACCCATCATCCACTTTTCTGCACACATGGTCAGCCATAGGCCACTGGTTGTGCCCTGCACCTAAAAAGAGTAAATCACAGTAACAGAAACCCCAAGACAGAACACTGGGTTATGCTACTAGTTACAGGTCTACCGCTTGAGGTGGCTTCCCTATATTGAGTAGGTGGGTGCTGTTAGTGTGCCAGTGTACTACCCATCTGGCCACATATGGACTAATGCTTAGTTGTGAGCGTATATCTATTATGGCCAACTGGGGAACACTGTGTAAGTCTTTGGCCATGTCAAGGTAGGCAGTATGCTCTGTCTACCCCTCTTCCATGGCTTTGGTGACTGTATCAAAGAAGTCAACAAAATGTAACAGACATGACCTGACAAAGCCATACTATGTGTGATCGAGTGTGGGGAGGTCGCCAATGTAATTCTTAATGAGGTTCATGATAATCTGTTCCATGGCCTTGCAGATCAGGCTAGTTTGGCTGATGGGTCTATAATATGCCAGATCAGTGGATGCTCCACGTTAGCGTAAAGGGATGACAGTTGGTGTCCTCCACTCAGCTGGGACAAAGGCGGTAGTCAGCCTTTGGTTGAATACAGTGCCTAATGGTGCTGCAGGCTAATGCTTGAGGTCATGTACGATGCATCCTGTGATGGGATTGTGTCCCATGGGGGCTCTATCCCATGACTTTGAGTGATGGCCTGTTCCCTAGATATAAGGGGAAGGTGGCACGTACCGGGGATGTCCTAATATATTGATGGGGTGACAGAGGGTGAAGCTTTCACTGACTCTGTCAGGCAGCAAGTGTGCTATATCTACAGCACTTGTATATCTGGTGTCCTTGACCAGCTCCTCTGAGCAGATCTGGGTGCTTTCTTTGAGGTTGCAGACGTATATGAAGAAAAAGATGTGACTGTCTGTAGTGGATGTCACCAATGTGGGCTCAGAGTTTGCTTTGCAGGATTTCAGCAGTGCTCTTATTTGCTTGTTCAGGCTAAGGAGATATTGCTTCAAAGTGGACACCTGCTCCGTCATGGTTTTGGACAGCAATATTTCACTCCTGTTCTAGAGTCTATTTATTACAGCTGTTGACCAGACAGGTTTACTTATCCTTGCATAGGATGATGTAGTCCTGTCTGGTATACCTGACTTCATGCATCTATGCAAATGCATGTATAGTGCTTTGGTGTATTTGTGGATATTGGTGCCAGTTCCTGCAGAGGGGGAGGAGGCTGTAAAGGTGTTTATACCATCCCTCAGGAGGCTGTAATTAACTTTGGAGATGTTTGTATGTCTGATGCTAGCTAGATGTATGTTTATGATTGGTTTTACCATGGATGATTCTGTGGGGATGCTGCAGTGGTTACCATTTTTAATATCAACTCCAAGAGATGTTCATCTCATTTGTGGGTAGCAACTAGCTGTTCTAAGGTGTTTGCATTGCCAAATTCTATGAGTCTCTGGGCATTTGTGTATTGGCATGAGTACTTCTTCCTGTCTATGTTTGGGTACATAAAGTCACCCAGGTTCAGAGTACAGAGTCAAATCCTGATAGAACTGAACAGGTCCATATAGGCAGAATGGACTCCCTGGTCACATGTGGGGGCCGGTAGCTAGCTATGATTTGAATAGGGGTCTTGGTAATGGTTAACTGTACCTGGAGTGTCTCCTGTGTGTCTTACTATTTGACCAGCCTGGAGGTGTGTATGTCTTCCATATATAGTGAAATGCCACATCCCTTGCCTTTACTGCCCACACCTTGGGGTCTGACTGTATGATAGAATGGGTGACCATGTAAGGCTGGGGTGCTCTCTGCAGCCTTGAACCATGTGTCTGTGACTGCACAGATGTCAGTATTGTCTAGGGTAATGACTGCTTGCAAAGCGTGCTGATTCGTGTTTATTCTCCTAGCGTTTAGCAGCATGGCCTTCAGTTTGTGATATAAGTTTCATGTTGGTAGTATTAACGTCACCACGTTTCCTAATAAAGGCACTATGGGGCTGGCAAGAACCATGGCCTGAAGCCTGAAGGCCAGGTGAGAGAGATGGAGGCCATCTCTGGCAAAGCATCATGTTCTGTTGATCATATCATCCCAGGGTGCCAGGTATTGGATCCCTCTCAAATGGCACCAGGAACCAAGACAATTGTTAAGACCAATCATTTCCTGATTGTATTGTGACATCATTCTGGGTGATGGCAGATTGCTGCTTAAGGCTAGGGACATACCTGTCTGGGACACATAATCAGCAGGCTCAATCATGTCTCACGTCATATAGTCCAGGGAGGTACGTCTCAGGTCAGGCATGCCAACATGGACTATGACAGATTCATAACTGTACCTATTGTTGAGAGGCAGCAGTGCATATGTGGTATGGAAGATTCTGGCACCTGACAGACAAGTAACTGTGACCTTCTCCATATACAGCCTGTTGGGATGCACATCTGTTTGTCTTACAATGGAGTCCCCTATGACTAATATGTGTGTTTAGGGGTTGCCGTTAATGTGGTAAACAGTGGGGCTGTGTCTTTGCCTGATGGTATGATGATACAGGTTTTTGCATTTAGCTTTAGGCCAGGACCTTGGCACCAGTCCGTAGTTGATGTAAGACCCTCTTACAATATGTTAACATTTTGGGGAGTCACTGACAGATAGCACCCAACTTACAGTCATCCACAAACTTGGTCAGTACCTACAAATCTTGGTGGTGGCTGGTAGCATTCATGCCTCTGTACATGTGGGTTATTTGAGGGCAGAAGCTACTCACAGGGCCTCATAATGTATACATGTTTCACACACAGGCAAGACAGACTAAGGTTGCCAACCTATCAAATGCCCAATGTGGGACACGTTTTGTAGTAACATGAGAGCCAGGAGAAACCATACCCATGGCAAGTGCAACAAACACAACCTCACTTTTTTTGACAATATAACAGCTTAGTTTTGTAGCAATTGCCTAGATTATGCTATTTCTCATAACACTTAGGTGTTTGTGCTGTAAAATTACTGTTTTATGAAACTATTAGAATAATTTAGGAAATGTCTGTTGTCCTACACTCTTGGGACATTTGTATTGTTGTCAATTTACAGGACACACCTGTCCAAACACACACACACACACACACACACACACACACACACACACACGAGAGCCACACTGCTACAAGGGGATATGCTTACACACAGTCACAGAGTTGCCAGTTTTGAGAGTAGAACCCCTACCTAGCTAGTTATATAAACTATAGTACTACGTATTTATCACATGCACCATGGAGCTATTGTGCCTGAAGAGTGTCTCACTGTGCTTATAAGGTGGATGACATCAGCAGGCCCTGTAAAGTATTCCAATGTGGGGGTTAACAGGTAGGCACGGGCCTTAAAATGTATTAGCATTGCGCACACATAGGCAAGACAGACACACTGCTGCAAGGGGATATACTTACACAGATTCAGAGAGTTGCCATTAGAACCACTACCTATCTAGATGTATATACTATAGTGTTATATACTCATCACATGCGCCACCGAGCTTAAGTGTTTGGAGAGTGCCTAACTGTGCTTCTAAGGCGGATGACATCAGCAGGCCCTGTAAAGTATCCCAATTTGGGGGTTAACAGTTAGGCATGGGCCTTAAAATGTATTAGCATTGCACATACATAGGCAAAACACACACACTGCTACAAGGGGATATACTTACACACACAGAGTTGCTGCTGTTGGGATTAGAACGCCTACTTATCTAGTTGTATATACTACAGTGCTACATACTTATCACATGCGCCACTGAGCTTATGTGTTTGAAGAGTGTTTCAATGTGCTTCTAAGGTGGATGACAGCAGGTGGATGACATCAGTAGGCCCTGTAAAGTAAGCCAACGTGGGGTTAAGAGGTAGGCATGGGCCTGAAAATGTATTAGCATTGCACACACATAGGCAAAAGAGACACACTGCTGCAAGGGGACATACTTACACATACACACACTCACAGAGTTGCCATTGTTGGGATTATAACCCCTACCTATCTAATTGTAAAGAGTATAGTGCTACGTACACATTACATGCACTACAGAGCTTATGTGCTTGGAAAGTGTCTGCCACTACTGTTGGGGTGGATGGTATCAGCAGCTGTTGACAGGGAGGCCACTGTTGTGCAGGATACTAGTCACAGGATTATAAAATGATTGACCATTGCACAGACATAAGCCTGCTGGGCATATGTATGATGCTGTATGGGGAGTACCTACACACAAACACACACACACACACACACACACACACACACACACACACACACACACACACACACACACACTGGCTGATGTGAGATTAGAATCCCTAACTACCTACTAATACACACTATAGCCCTCAGTACTAGTTGTACACATCACTGGTAACAATTGGTGTGCAAGTGGCTGCAGCACTACATCACTCTATACCTTTTTGTGTCTCTCTCTTTCTCTCCCCCTGTGTGTGTGTCTCTCTCTCTCTCTCTCTCCATATACATATATATATATATATATATATATATATATATATATATATATATATATATATATAGGTATCTATAGAAAATTCTCTAGGTACATATATATCCTGTATATTCCACATACTGCACATACTGATAGGTAAGGGTAATCATGTCTGATGGGGACAGAGAGAGACAGTTAGGTATACATAGCTGTCTGTATGCACAGAGTTATATTGACATCTCAGTTCTATAGGCAGATGAGGCTTCAAACATGGGCTGAAATTAGCTAAGTGTAGGAGCATGCCCAATGTGACCATCAATAGTTACAAGGGGACTCCAGTCCAGACCTACCTGTACTCCAGTCCGGGATTTTGTATGTTAGAGCCAATTGGCTGCTGCACCTGATTACACAGTCCAGCACCTCCCTGATGTAATGCCCAAGGGATTCCCCCAGCTGTGTGCTGGCTATAATATCTGTCTCATACTTAGGCTGTGTGCAAATTGTATTAGACTGAACAGGGTTTTTCATCATATGTTTAGTGCATTTTACATAGCAATGTGATTTCCTGGTACATTAGTGGCAGATCATTATACACTGACGTGAGGAACCACTGACAGACATTTGAGTTACTGACTCCATACACAGCAGGGAACCCATGCTACTGCACAACCTGTTCTACTCTCCACTTTCTACATTTGTCTGGCCAGTAGTTCATCCTTCTCCTTAAATGTGGGCATTTGTCTCGTTCCTGTTCCTGGGTTTGTCCACAGTTGCAGCTCTATGTAGTTGTAGGTATGCTGTGACTGGGGTACAAGATGTAGCACCACACACAGGGTTACAGACATCACACCTCTGACTGTACCTGTTATGTAGAATGTCCGGCATAGCACCCCATATGTCTACTCTGGTCCTCAGACAGTTTGTTTTGTATTGGTATTATAATTCTACATGGTGCCCATACCTCTCAACTTGTTAGAGCAAGAAATCTGGACAAAGCCAAATATAAAAGTGGGACACAGACCTAATACTAGAGATACTTTTTTTAATATTGCTCTTACAAACTTAGACAGTTGGTAGAATAACAGTTTTTTTATTAACATGAATTTTCTGAAGGGTATGAAGCCTGTATCTCAAATGTCTGTCATTATTTTCTAATGTCAACCTTTATTGATTTGCCAGTAGTTTGCCAGAAAGCTGCAATGTTATGAAAAATGGACCAGACATATGTGACAAAACTGTGGACATTCTGTGAAACTCTGTACATTTGAGAGGTATAATGGTGCCCACTGACTTGTTGTAAATACTGATACAGTTATGTGATGGCCTTGACATCCTGTTGCTACTCTGACTTGTTGCAACCTGCTGTTTTACTAGCCACCGTGTCGATTACTCAGAGCTATGTGTGGCCCCCTGTCCCTCCATTATCTCTGTCTTTGTCCAGCTTTCTTGCAGTAAGAAATTGTGACATATGAACAGTCTGTAGAACTCCTACCATAGGTGTAGCTCACATGCAGAATAGCAGCATAGCCAGTCTCGAACCATGAACACCATCAACCATAGTAATGTATTTAACCCACTAAGCCACAACAACCACCAGACAGTACCATTTAATTCCTGACACTATCAAGCACAGACATACATAGCACATTGGCCCCTGCATATTCTGGAAATGGAACATGCTACCTAGTTGATTGAGGCAGCCCTGGAATTGTGTGGTCTACTGCTATTACCTTGCAAACATACTGTTACGGCAGTTGTATGGGAACACAGGTGTGTTTGGGGTAGGGGAGTCTAGCATCTGCCCTATGACCCCACTGTTTGTTATTTCCCTCGATTAGTGCAGTGGGTTTTGCTGCCTTGGGGCCTACTGCATATTATGGGGCAGCCAGTAATGGGCTGAGAGCTCCTGTTGTCCCACATAGCTGTCAGTTGTCTGCAGGTTTCCCAGTAGCCCACTCTATTCCCTAGAATACATGCAGCAGGTCCATACATATGCTACCAAAGTCTAGTACCCCATATATTTGTTGTAAAGAAGATTGACTTACCTTGTACCTGCACCAGTTGAGATCACAGTGCTTCAGGGCTGACTCTGTCAGATGCATGCACTACACAGCCATATATGGTAAGGTACAGGTTGTTTGGTGTGGCTGTTATCCTTTTTACTATGTATGTAAGTCGGAGTGAGGTGTCAGGCCCTAGGTCCCTAGGATGTCAGTGCATGTGCTATGCATTGCCTCTTTGCCAAGGCCAGGGCATACTGGGCATGCCTATGTTTACCTACAGGAACAGGCTCAGGAGGTTCCTCCTACGAGTCCCTCTGTGGCTGTGAGGACCTAGGCACTTCTGGGGTGCTGTGTGTCCCTTCCTTGTAATGTTCTTGCTGCAGCTGTTTTTGCAGGAGGATATTGTGTAGCATGGCACATACTGTGAACATGTGTGCACATGTGACTGGAGAGTACTGCATGGCTCCTGCAGATATATCGAGGCAGCGGAACCGTGACTTAAGTAGTCCAAACACATGCTCTATGATGTTCTAGTGCGTGTGCCTCATTATGACGTTCTTTGGTAGGTGTGTGTGCATTTCTGATGGGTGTCATCATCCACAGTTCCAGTGCATAGCCAGCATCCCCCAGTATATGGCTGTATGGGATGTCCCCCCTGGGAAACGTCTGGTACAGCTGTGATGCATACCAGATGTGGGAGTTGTGATAACTACCAGGGCTGCCAGCACACATATTCATTCTAATGCCCTTTGAATTGCACACGACCTGGCAGTTAATGGAGGGATACCTCTTGTGTTGAAATAGACTTTACCCTCATCACCAGGTGATGCTTTGATCTAGACATAAGTGCAGTCTGTGGCACCCAGTACCTCTGGGTAGTGTGCTTCATGGTGGAAGAGATGCATATTTCTGTCCCTCTCCTCAGGGGTGTGGGGTAAATATATGTGCTCACTGGCATATGTTGGCATGGCAGCCAGGAACTGGTGGAGTATCCTGGATGCAGATGCCTATGAGACCCCCATCATGTCCCCAGTAGGTCTTTGAAAAGTACCTGTAGCTAGTATTCTAAATGCTACACATACCTTTGTTTCTACTGGGATGGGTTCCCCTCTGTTGGCTCTGGGTCTGAGTTGGGGTCAGCAGATCTCAGTGAGTTCTTGCAGTATGTCCTTATCCACCCTGTAGCGCTCTACAATCTCCAGCTCATGTAGCTCCTGGAAGGTTATCCTGGGCCTGAACACTCTTCTCCTTCTCTGTCTAGGCCTATTGTCAGCAGCAGCATCAGCACTGACCTCAACCTCTAGCACATACAGATGTAGCAAAGCAGCAGCAGTCCCTATCATTTTGTCAGTTAAAATTCCCAAGTGTGTACTCCAGTGGTGTAGAGTATGTGGGAAAAAGTAGATTGAAGGGTGTATGCATACTTTATAGTGGTGTGCTGCAGATGCAGCCTGTGTGATTGGCTGACTATGATGCATTCCACCTGCCAGATCTATCATTGCAGGTTGTGAATGGCCCAGTGTCAGTGGAACAGGGTTTATCAGTCATTTATACTTGATTGGTTTTCCCAGGCTATTTCCTTGTATTTTTTTTATTTCTTTCACTGCTAAGCACTGGGGCATGGCGTACAAACCTGCGGCACTAGTATAAACAGTGCTCAGCACTTTAGACACACCCCTATAAACAGGCAGACTCAGCTTTTCTTAAACCAGCTAAAATACATGCCACAGGGCTAAACACAGCTTAGCAGCACAGGACACCCCCCCACACTTAGCTGTGCTTAGCTGAGTGCAAATGGGCACCACTGAGCTTCAATCCGCTGAAACATAGCATGACACACCTTCTTTTGATGTCAGCTACCTATTCTACTACTACCTACACAGTTATAACCCTACCATGGGTTGTATCTCTGGACACAGTAGCCCTTTTTGCTATTAAGTAACCCCAGCTCATTTGCATACAGCTACTTGAATACACCCTGGATACTTCACTACTCCAGTGCCTGCCTCCTTAGCAGCCACTGAAATCTGCCATTATACACTCTGCATGCAGGGCACCAGAATGCATTAATTTTGCAAATGTCTTATTTTCAGCTTTTCAACATTTTAATTTTTTTTTTTTGCATAACAGCATGTTTGCGCATTGCTGAGTACCGTGCAAACGTAATACATGTATTAAAAAAATATATTATTTTATAATGATTTGCATTGTTTTTTGGATTCACTGGCCATAGTTTAGGCCATTTGCATGCCTAGCATGCAATATCCAACCTTTTTTGGGGGGCTTTTAGAGCCCCTGTTTAAAATTTACATTTTGGTACGTTTCTTTTCCATGTACATTTCTGACACCAACACACCACCTATACAGGTGCCTTTCTGCTTATTGGATTGCAAATCAACCTCATTTGCATGGATTTCATTAGCTTATGAGGTGATTTGCATTCCACAGACACTTCCATCTCCGCACGCTCATGCATGCCCCTCTGCTCTGTTTATTGCATTGCTCGCCAGCCGGTTTCCGTGTTGGGGCCATGCCACTATGTCTACATGTAAAATCACTTTGTGTAGGCTTTATTGAATTCTCGCCAATGTCTAGTATGCTCCATTCCCTTGTAGTTTTTTTTTCAATCTGAAGCAATTGTTGTTCCTAAACATGCATTCTAAATAATTTCATTACTAATGTTGCTGAGTCAATATTATTCCAATCTGTTTCTGGTAAATTTAAGTCCCACACTAATATTATTTTCCCCTCCTATGTTTCATGCAAGAAATGTATGAATTCCTGTAGGTCATTATCACTTGACTTTGGTGGTCTATACACTCCAACAATTGTTATATGTTCCAGGGTTGTCTTTATTGTCACAGTTACAATCTACAGTATTGGTGTTATCATTGAACATGTAATAATCACAAGTCTCATAGCTATCTTTAATCCCTATCATAACACCTCCACCTGATTTTTTGTTAGAATGTCTGTTACAGTAAAAGCATTTATACCCTGACAGAACTGGTTTCCAGTCATTGTTCTATAACCATGTTTCACAAACAATAACAACATTAATCTTGTGGAAACATAGCACATTTTCCAATAAAAAACTATTATTAATGCTCTTAGCACGAACAACCATCAGAAATGCATCAAATGTTGCCATCTGTAAAATGTTAAATTTTTGACCTGGGAAATAATCCTGCCCAGTGTTTGTCAAATATTGCAAAATATCTGCTGCAAGAATTCACTTCCCTGATATTGACAAATGGCGACCTCTAACCGGGAAAAGCCGAAAGAAGAAGAACAACACCATCCTGTTTGAACACATGTGCCCAAAACTAGGCTTGCATGCTCTACACATTTCCGTTTTTTAAAACAGGGCATTTTATCCATGTAGGTATTTATCCAAAACATCTTTTAATTCACGATGACCTGGCAATCCTTCCTATATGTGATTTGTGAAAAATACATCCTAACACCAGTACAAGCTACACTATCTAAGAGGGCTGTAATTTCCCTACTAACAGTCAGAGAGTCCTTGTGGATGAGGTTATTTGTACTGACATAAATAAAAACAGATCCATACTTCCTTACATTAAGGCATTCCAAGACTTATCTCACATCTTCTATTTTTGCTCCTGGCAAGTATAACACTATCTGATGTTCATTATTATCTCTGCAAATATAAGTATCAGTTCCTTTAATAACAATCTCCAATTACAAGAATGTCTTTTCTGACCAGATCTGAAGAATCTTCAACTTCTAATACAGTAATATCTGCTCTATCAGTGGTTACAAAGGTTAGATCTTCATCACCATTAGTCTTATTAATCCCGCTGTTTTCATTGCATATTAAATTCTCATCCAGCTGGTATTGTAAATCCACAGCTTGAGTCATGCAGTCAACATCTGTCTTTCTCTTCTTATTTCTTATAGTAATATTTTTAATCCTTTCACGTTCAGTGTTGATTTCTTCCTTTTCACCTGCCCCTTGCCTCTTTTTTCTACCTTCTCTTTTGAAAAATGATCCCTTTTTCTGTAGACTGAAGGGTTTTGGATAGAAAAATGTTATAATTCCATGTAATCCATGTGTTACATGACAAAGCAGTGTCTTTTTAGTACGTATTCTCTTCTTCATTTCTTTCTTTTTTTTGTTTCCTTCTAAACACTAAATCCTCAGATTGCTTAATACCAGAATTCCAAAGTTGTCAGGGACATTCTCTTGTTTCATAAGGGTTGAATGTTCTTTACAGACAATAAACACATTGTTTCCTAAATGTGTTCTATTTGCTCTTTGCCTAATGTTATTTATCTCACCAGTCCAGACATTAATATATGTAACAACAGTTCTTCAAGCCGTACCAGTTGCACAAGTGCAATCATGATCAGTAAGTCTAGATTCACTTCTAATAATGGGAGCTAATCATCCAGCTTTTTACATGAGGAACATATATCACCAGTGTTATCAGGTGTTACCTTTAAATATGCATAGCATGTATTACACTGCAAAATATTTGTGCTTTAGCAGATCATTAGTGGCTTACTTAAGGAATCCATTTTCAGCTTCAAACAAATATAAAATTATAAAAGAAAAGAATAATCTAAATCAGTAACTACAGAATTCAAAGAGAACCTTAAATGAAATTGTATGAGAAAAATCACACAAGCAATGTACAACTAAATTGTTGTTTGTCTTTCGGCTTTTTCCCGGTAAGGGGTCGCCACAGCGGAACTCCGGTCTGCTAATGATTGGCAGTAGATTTTTACGAAACACCAAGGTGCCAGCTCGATGCACAACCTTCAGTGAAGGAATGCCCATTTACGCACGCATGTCTTTCGAATGCTACCCAACCGTGGGGAGGACATGCAGACTCCACAACTAAATACTAAAGTAACTACAGTAAAGCTTTTGCTCTAACCGTACAAGTTCTGAAAGTCAGACAAAAGCTTTTTTATGTCACTTCCAGTAGTATTTTTTATTTTAATTGTAAAGATCAGTAAATCACAAACCAAGATACAATTGTTTAGATAGGCTCTGGATTGTCTTCTCTGCAGTCTGCATGAATTTATAGCTGAGTAGGCCCCTTGCCTGTCAAAACGTATCCCTTTCTAAAAACCAGTAGTGAAAATTAAAGGTAAAACAACAAAATATAAATCAAAGTAAATCTTCTCATCTACAAGCTATCCCTTCCTTCCTGAAAACAGTGAAAAACTGTGGTAAAAAATAAAATGTAAATTCAAGTAAACCTCTATTACCAGTCAACAAGTCCACAGCAAATCACAAACCAAGGTAGGATTGTTTAGATAAGCACTGGTATTTGCAAGCCCTTTTTTTCTGCCATTCTGTCTGTATTTTGGGAGTTAATCATGCAGGTCCCATCATCTCAAATGGTTATCATTCTGAAGCCATATAAACAGGTGTGTGTGTGTCTTGATATAGGATTGGAAAAGAGCTTTACATTATATAACTGTGGGAAATATAAAAATAGAAAGTAATTAAAGTAGTAAAATCGAGTGTGTCAGTAGAGAGAGAATCCAGGATGAAACATGAAAAGCAGTGGCCAAAATCTCAGGACACTAAGCACATGGATACATGTGAAGCAAAAGTGGTGGAGGTGATCTGGGCTGATACAAAGGAGACAATTTAAAGTAAAATTAAGAGAGTTGGCACATAGCTGGTGAAATAATGTATAGAGGTGAAGGTACACGAGTTAGAGATGGTAGCTGCTATACATTTGCAAACTGATCAAACTGAGAAATTGCAAATACAAAATTTGGATTTCAAGAAGAAATATGACAAGTATGATATTTTGTTGAAGGAATCAGAAATATTGAAATAAAAACAAGTGTATTATTATTATTATTATTATTATTGTTATTGTTATTATTATTAACATTTCTTTACTAGGATAGTCCAACTGGGCACAAGGCTCCTTTTTTATTTTTATTTGTGTATTTATATTTGTTTACCAGTGTAATCCATTGATCTCAATGGAGCAGCCTGGGTAAATAGGATCACATAAGAAATCTACAAACATATATACATATACAAGAAAATGCTATAAAACGTATACATATTTACTTTCAGCAAAAGTAGGAAGAACACAGAATACACTGGTTAAGGCTAGAAAAGGTTGTAGTAAGAAAAAGGAATACAAGTCTAATAAAAACTTTCCAAACAACTATTAGTTAATGATTAGAAGAGAAAATGTGTATGTTACAGCAGTGAGTAGGAAGTTTTAACTATTAAACCAAAACAGAAAAGAAATAAGATCACTTGAAATTTAAGAACAGTTGGACAGAACTTTTTCAGTCCAGACATACCTTATTTGCATTGTACATGTTACAGACATGGCTAACAACCTGAAATAACTGGCAACAAGGGAGAAAAGAGTAATATTTGAGAACAATTAACAGCAAATAAGTAGAGCAGTACAGTGTGTCTTATTAAAACTGGTTTCTAGGTTCAGGCATATACACGTCATAGATAAGTGATTTGGCTGCGATAGGTGAGGTGAAATAGATGCACGGAGTAGTTTGTAGGGTACAAAATAATGGTGGGTTTCTGAGTCATAAGGTAGAAAAATAGTTTGTGAAATACAGTAGAATGGATGTTTATAGATGCAGATATAGTGAGATGAAAGATAAAAGGGCATAGGGAAGGAAGTCTGATGATTTGTGATGGAAGGAAGGTATAATACAGGGGATAAAAGAAAAAATATGGAGGGGTGGCTAGAAAGGATTCATAGGTAAAGGGCAAGTAGGCAGAAGAGGGTAGATTAAAAAATGACCGTAAGAATTATTTTGTGTTGGTTAATATTTATAATATTTATAGGATGAAGTTTACTGTGTATTACATTGTTAAGGTTTTATCGTGGTGAACAGCAAGAATATGACCACGTTTCCATCAGATGTTGTTTAACATGTGATTTAAAGGCTATGAGATTATGGGTTTGTTTTAGGGTGAGAAGGATATGGAGTTACAGATTTTGGATACATAGGAGGAGAAGAGGGAGACACTTGCAGCTTTGCTAGGTGTTTGCTGAGCAGAGGGCTCTATTGGTAGAGTAGTCATAAATTATACTGCTGGTGCTAGGGTATTTATCTGATTTATAGATAAGGTTGTGTGTGGTACTAATTGAGAGAGGATTACGGTGTGTTGCAGTTCAGTCCACTGAATTTGCTTTACAGCTAAGCAGTGGTGTGTTCTGCATAAGATTTTAGCAGGATGTTTTCTAATTTATTCTAGCATTGTTTGAGTAGGTGGGATTGGATACCTTGCAGATTTTGAAAAGTAGGAGCACCATATACAAACATGGGGAGTAGTACATTACAGCAAAAGTTTTCCTAGTGTCATCTTTAAGATAGGGCTTTATGTTGTAGAGAGTACCAAGTTTTTTTTCTTTTTTCTGCTTGTTTTAGATTAAAGACAAATGTTAAATTTTTAGCAATTGTAATCCCTAGAAGTTTTGTATAGATTACACGTTCAATTTTGGTACTGTTAAGAGGTTATGTTGAAGGTATTATTCTGCTGAGAGAACTGCTTGGGGGTAAATAGAACTTGTATAGAATTTTGAGAATTTAGGAGCAACTATGAGTCTTGGAGCCAACTTTCAAAAGATAGTAGGGATCATTGGGTTATCAGTTTTGAAATTTTAGATTCTTGGCAAAGCAGATTAGGGTTGAGTCATCTACATATTGGATGATGATAGCATGTTTACTTGCAGTGTGGATGTTGTTTATAAATCTATTAAAACAGATTCGGTCCAGAATAAACCCTTGGGAAAAATCCAGTGCTGCAGTTAAAAAGGATATTTGTTTGCTATTTCTTGGCCTATTGTCTGCCAAGGAGATAGCTGTTAAATTAGGAGAGAACTGGTGGGTCTATTGCTAAGCCAGAGAGCCTATGTAGGAAAATTTGCTACATAGAGTATTGAAGGCATTAGATAGGTTTAAGAATATTACAGGTAACAAGTTTGCTTTTGTTTCTGGGGATGGAAGTGGTGAAATTAAGAAGGGCAAAGATAATACTGTCATGTGGACAAAATCCATGCTGTGTGTGAGTTCATTATCAGAGAAAAGGTTAATTAGTTGGGTTTGGAAGCATCTTTCTAGTACTTTAGAAAGAGCTGACAGAATGTAGATGGGCTGGTAATTGGATGGATCTGTGAGATTACCAACTTTATGCAATGGTAATATATAAAACGTTTCCCAGAGCTCTGGGACATAGCTTTCTTTGATTGAGCAGCTGATTAATATGGAAACATTTTAGGCAACTGCGTCAGCTATAGACATGAGGTATCCCACTAGTAGGTTGTCTGGGACACGAGTGGTAGGTTTTAGTTTGGTGAGAAGTCTTTCAATAGTGGATGCAATTACAGGCTGGAAATACAGTTATTGGTGTGTTGAGCAGGTTCAGGTGATGGGGAAGGTTTGTGGCTATAGTTTTTAGTAGAGAGGCTACAGCACTGATCAAATGTGAGTTGAATTGGCTTGCAATGCATGTATAGTCATTACGTAGAGAGGAAGTTGGTTGAGTAGCTGGACCTGGCTGAAGGAGCTGATTGACTGAAGATCAAAATAGTTTAGGGTTAAACTGAGTAGAGGTATTTAAGTTTATGTGATTTTTTTTTTTGTCTAATTTGATTTTGCTTTTAGCTGAGATTCTCAGCTGTCTGTGTTTTAGTAGGTTGTCTTCACTTTTGTAGTAGCACTAAGTCCTATCCCTTTGATTCATTAATTGCGAGTTAGTCTCTGTAGTCATGGAGCTGATTTAAGTATTACTGTTTTAGTTTTGATAGGGACCAGTTTATTCAGAATATTTAGAAAGGTGATGTTGAAAAAGGATACTGCTGCACCTCATTGTAGGATATATAAAGAAATGCAGTTGACAGAATTTAGATCAGAGATTACAGTGTCTGTTTGGAAGGTGAACTGGTTATGTACATGATTGCATCAAAAGAACCTGTGGATCGTGAGATGCACTATGATAGTGAAAGTGTGGAGGTGGTCACTTAGGTGTCATGGAGTGAGCCTGTGGGAATAATATTCCTTGGGTGGGGGATTAGTTACTGTATTTGTTGTATCTAGTTGGTGTAGAGACTAATTGATAGGAGTAGGAAAGGTTGATTTCTTTGTTATAGTTTGCCAATCAATGTTGAAATCACCTAGCATAAAGTTTACTGAGGGATGAAAGTTGAGAGACAAGTAAATAGTTCTTCAGCTGTATCAGTGTTATTAACTCGGGGTAAGTATACTACAACTATATCTATTGTTTTGCATTTATTGAGTTTCAGTGAAGATTTGAAGATTTCATCATTTTTGGTTCTAGGGCAGTTAATGGGATCAAGACATGCGTTAATATTGTTTGTGTAATATCTTGGCAGTCTGCTTGCCCTACCCTGTGTGTGTCTGATCTGATGACAGTGTATCCAGGTAGAATAATTTCTTCACCTTTTATATCTTCTTTAAGACATGTTTCTGTAACTATAATGACATCTGGGGACTCCTCGGTTATCCATACCTGGACTTCAACTATCTTGTTTTTAAGTTAACATTTATATAAAAAGTAAGCCATAGATGCTATAGTGGGCGTGGATTTGAATGGACATCTCTACAAAGGGTGGTAATCAGAAGGAAGTATAGGTGGTTATAAAGCTAATTTTGTGTAAATTTAAGTTTAAGCCAAAGTTTGTTAGGGGGAGATAGTTAAGTGAATATTGAACATGTTTTATCTTGTAGATGTGAATAGCATGAGGGAATAGGTTGGCAGTTATGGAGAAGTGTCAGCAAGAAGTGTTTGAAAAGACTGTATATGAGGTAGGGGGAGGTAGATTAGATTATGGTATAGGATGTGTCTGTGGAAAGATGATAGATCTACAAGCAGTGATAAGGCTAGTACTTATAGTTGTTGTTGTTTTTCTTTCGGCTTTTCCCAGTTAGGGGTCGCCACAGCAGAACTCCAGTCTGCTAATGATTGGCAGTCGATTTTTATGGTGCCAAGGTGCCAGCCCGACGCCCAACCTTAAATGAAGGCACGCCCATTCACGCATGTCTTTTGAATGCCACTCGACCACGGGGAGGACATGCAGACTCCACACAGAAGGCGCTCCAGCCGAGAATTAAATGGGAGAACCTCTTGCTGTGAGGCGACAACGCTACCGCTGCACCACCATGGCTACAAGGCTAGTACTTATAATAATTTTGTTAATAACACGGTGAGTAGAGGACAGAAACTGTGTGGTAAGTTAGATCTTAGGGGTATGTGGTAGCAGAAGGAAGTAATAGATGAAACAGTAGATGGTGGGAGAGATAAGGTTTGTAAACAACAAAGAGCTAGAAAAGAGAACTAATATGCTAATGGGAGAGGGAGATTTGTTTAATGGGGAGAAAAAATATGACTTTAAAGTGGTATAGGTTTGTGTAAAGATATGTATGGAGAGAAGCAATTACATAAGTGATTACTTGTGGGGAGGCATGGAAAGTGATGGTGGGAGTAGAGCAAAACAGGAAAACCTCTCAAGATAGTAGAAGGCAATCACTGTTTGCATGCACACTTTACTTAGCTTTTCCAGTGTACGAAATCACTTACCTCTAATCTGTTATGCTTTCAATGTTAACTTTTTATGTAAGAGCTTGTGGAAGCTTGTAGAAAGAATAGTCATATCATTAAGGTTCAAGAGGGAGAGATGAAGGCCTAGATTGTATGTATCATGTCCAAGGTAAATTAATGGTTTGAATTTGCCTATATTTCATACAGAGTAAAATAGAGGGATTCACAGACTGCTGACACAAACTAGAAAATATAAAACAACAAAGACATATATTGATGGGATTTGAGATTTGTAACCTTAATGACCAAGTCTGGTCATTATTCTGGAGGCAATGAAAGGCATACAGAGAGGGATATAAGATACCATGTCTAATCAATTCCTACAAGAAGGCAGAGGACACCGTTTGTGATACAATGAGGGGCTGTAGAGTGAAGAGGCTTATATTTTGCTTGCTTTTCTGTTACAAGTTTTTTTGCCTAAATGGCTATAAGAAGTGTACTGAATTGCAAGAAACATTTTTAAACACCTGTATTAATCAAACTTTAAATTATACCATGGGTTCACACACATTAATAGAATAGAAAACAAACAGCAATATTAGTTTCCATTGTTATCATTATGCAGTTTACATGTTTTCTTTTTAATAATTTAAGGCACTCCATTATTAAGATAATTGTTCAGTTTCTCCCATTCCTTAAACTTCACTCCTACTTAACATTATTTTGCATGTATTACTCCCTCTAACAGAGGTGGTCCTTACTCTGTGACTTTACTCTGTTATCTGCCCTTGATAGTGATGGCAGTGTTTAATCTGCAGTCCTAACTTATACTTAGCCTCATCCCACTCTGTAAACATTTACTTTCTCACAATACCTTCTTTTTTTTGCTAATTTACTCCGGTATATTCCAGCTCTTTTTCCATATTTTCTATAACCCTGATTGCAGACATCCCTTTTGCTAAAAACTCCTTTATCCATTTCCGTGCTACCTTAGTTCTTATAATACTTTTGGCTACATTATCAATCCAAAATCCTAGTCTATGTTTTTCTCTTGACCTCTCCCTCATTTCATTATCAACTTTTCCAGTTTGATTTATAATCTTCTGTTTGTTTTATGTATATGACCCTTTACTACATAAACTTAAAGTACCCTTCAAATCAGTAATGCTAAACAACCTTATTCCACTGAAAGCATTAGCTTATCCCACTTAACACTTGCCCTGTTCTCCTCTGAAAAAAATTCCTTCAACTCTGCATCTCAGATTGATAAAAACACACCTGACCTGTATATCCGACTTAATGGGCTAAAAACATTTTCTCTCTGATTGATAAAGACACACCTGACTTGTATATCCAACTTAATGGTCTAAAAACATTTTTACTGCCCATATCTTACTATCCACATCCATAATCAGGAACCTCCTGTTTCTAAATTGTTGCATCATCTTCTATTTAATCTCACCACATATTCTTAGTTGCTGTAACATAATTGTTTTTAATCCATGCAACTAAATCCTTCATTTTATCCCACCCCCAGAGATATGTGTAGTGCTGAACCAATTCATGCATGGGTGCATAGTTTATTGTTATAGCTTTTTTTATCTTAATTTATATTATATCACAGATAGACTTGAGAATATTTCAAAATGTTCCAGCACAGTGAAATTATCATATACATCTCCATGGATGTTTTCCTTTATAACCTACTTAACAACAGTATCATCCATCAATATCATTACCATATTTTAGCATCAAAGTTTCTATATTATATGTATTCCTTACCTCAAAATCCAGATAACATCTGCACCAATTCATCCTTAAAGCTTGATGGCCTTGAACAAGTCCAAAAAAATACTCCCTTGTCACTAATACCCCTTAACCACACCTCAAACAATTTGCTCTCACACTTGGAAACATTGTCCTCTTTCTTTGTGGCATGTAAAGCAATTAAATTATATTAAATTAATGTAAAACAATCTGTAATGACACTTCCGTGCAAATATACTAAACTGTAGTGATTTTGTACCATATCTGGACATTTAACGTATACTGTTTCATTTTTTTCATCAATTTCTTCCACCAGGATTTGCTGCCATTACCTCCATAGCTTATCCCCATTCCTACGGTCTAATTACCGTACTGCTTTATATGATCTCCTCATTAACATTTATATATATATATATATATCTACCTTCTTTCAACAAAATCACTTTTCAACAAATGCTACTTACCTGATTCCACTTCTCCGAAGCTGCATTCATCCGAAAGCACGGGCTGCAAAAATCCTTTCCCTTTGAAAGGAACCACTGGGCATCATGGGAATAAACCTAAATGGACCAAAAGTAAATCCACCAGTGTGGGGGGCTTTGCCCCCAACCCCCAAATGCCTCCCATGTGGGGGGCTTTCCCCACCTCACCCCCCTACTTAAATATACCAACTGCGAGATCGCACTACATTGAAGAGAGGGCAAAGTTCACCATGGTGGCCAAGTGGTTCCTTTCACAGGAAAAGTATTTCTCTCTCTCTCTCTCTATATATATATATATATATATATATATATATATATATATATAGAGAGAGAGAGACAGCTTCCATTAATAACACTAGCTGCAGAGGTTTAGAAGAAAATATGTGTTAGTTTCATATTTAGTTTTGCGTTGATTATGCATTTAAAGTTTATTAGCAAATATCTAGGAAACCCAAACTTCTGCCTCATTTGCTCACAACAGGCCCACTTCCTGTAAGTCTTCAGTTGCTCCCAGTATACTTTCATTTTTCTTCATGTCTTTCTGGAACCTAAGGCCCCTTTTCCTTAGGTAATCCTACTCTACTCTCACTAACAAAACTATCTTCAAAATGTTATCAGACGTCTGCCTAAAAGCTGCAAATGTACACTAATGACTATATCTCAAGTTCAGTACTTGTTTCACTACATCTTCAGCAGTACTACTGTAAACAGCTTATAATCATTACTTAAACCAAATACCAGTCTTTATAATGAAAAAAAAGACTCTGAAGGAAGACTTTGATTCTTCTGCCATCTGCTTAGTCTCAAATACAATATTAAGTAAAAATACTAACTCAGGCCTTGCTTCCTCTGACTGCAAACTCCAAAAATTCAGTTAACCATCACTGTCTTGGAGATTCTCCTCAAGCTTGTCCCTCATATACTTTGGTGATCTCAATTGCTTCCTCATTTGTAAGTCTTGGTAGTTCTAAATTTTACAAAAAATGAGTTTACTCTCCCATGCCCCCCTCCCCACCTCCACCACACACACACTCCTTATTTGAGCTTCATATACTGTTTCACAATATAGTTTTACAATAGTTGACTATTAACGCTGGGTCACTGCTGATGGCAACAGTTTCAATCATTAGTGTTTGCATGTAAGCTGCAAGAGGGAAACAAATTCAAATGACTATTGCATATAAATATGTGGGAATCATAGATTTCTTGACAGAATGGCTGCTTTGACAATATTAACATGAAATGTAAATGGGCTTATAGGTATAGACAAAAAGCAGAGTACTGGATTATATTAAGAAGTATAGCATAAATATAACACTGTTACAAGAAATGCATAGAAATGAGCATGTGAATTTGATAAAGAAAGAATTACAGGGTAGAAATTCAGCAGACAACCAGGGACAGAGAAAAGGAGAATAGTAATACTGATAGTGAGCGTCTTCCCAGTATTGAAAGAAGAGGAAAATGGGTAATAATGGTATATTTGTGGTAGTAAGGAGTTGCTGCCAAGGGAGGAAGATTATGCTGACATGCATTTATAGTCCATCAAAAACTAGTATTATGGAGCTTAGTAAAATTTTTGACAGAAAAAGTAAACTTTCTGTTGGGACTATTATTTATGGATTGGGTTTGAAACCTGATTTTCATAGTAAGGGTGTATCAGGGACCCAAAAGGCCAAATATTACAAAAGAGGGTGGATTTCTGAAGTGCATAATAATAAAATATTTTCTATCAAAGTCGTGAATTCCATAGTAGGAACTTGGCTAGAAGTTACATATTATTCCCATAAGATATAATAATCAAGGTAGACTGGATAGAAATTATATTTAAAAGAACCATGCATATTTTACTGAAAGCTTTGAAAAACTACATCAGATCAAGCACCAATAAAAACTATAATAAAAAGATACAGCAAACACTAGTACCTTCCTACTTAACTTAAAAAAGATGTATTTAATAACTTGGGGAGGGTATGTTTCAGTAGTTATTAGGGAAATTAGAAATTACTTCAGAAGGAATGTAGACTAAAAACTATCCAAAGCAAATCTGTAGAAGAAATGGGTGACTAGTGAATCTGACAAATGAAACTCTAGTTTGAAAACATGGTAAAACTAACAAAAGAAAGAGATATGGGAAAGCGGTGATATAAATTATTTACAAGGGCTGGAAAATGTTAAAGTATTGCAGAAGAAAAGGAATCTAACAGGAAAAAAAGGAGGCAGAACTGGAAAGGTCTAACAGGAAAATATGTACATGAGTAAAGGTTCCTGTTAAGTAATTGTTTTTGATAACGAATTGTGAGTTCAAAAATTTTAAGCACAGTGACTTAGGCAGCAAAAAACAGAGTGAGCTGTGACCAAACGTAATGTGTGTCTGACAAGAAAAAAATAGCCACAGATGCTTTGTAGATATTAGATATATTTGAAAAAGGTGTATTAAAATCTGTGTGAAGCAGAGGAATTGGGAAACCAAGAAAAGACACACATTGAAGTATTTACAGAAGACAATTGGTAAGAAAAATGAGAAGAAATGAAATAAAAACAGTGATGCATAGTCACTCATTAAGTAAGTCTCCAAGAACAGATTGTATTCTTGTAGAAATTTAGAAGCTAGGAGAGAGAGAGTGATAAAGATTTGGAAGGATTTTTAACAATATCTTAAAAGGAGAAAAATGATCATCTTAGAAGGAAGCTGTGGTGACTGTATAATCCGGTGACTGTAGAAACCATTCAGATCCAGCTTTATGTATACAGATATGGATATTTTAGTATGGTTATGTTTATATTAACTAAGAGAATGTCAAGGGTATTACTGACTTGACAGATATTGGTCAATTTTGTTTTGTAATACAAAGGCAAAGATCTAACAACACTAATAGAACAAAGATGATCCAGAGGTAAGCAGAGTGTAAGAAAACTTTGGCTGCTAAATGCTAGGAGTCTAAACATGAAATTGCACTCATTGCAAGAATTCTTAAGCCTGGAAGAAGCTGACATTTGTGTAGTCACAGAAACCTGGTTCAAAGATGCGGAGAGCACTCCAGCCATACCAGGTTACTCATCCTATCATTCTTTCTGTCCTCAAACCGTGGGCAGCAAAACAAAAGGAGGTGGAGTTGCAATATATATATATATATATATATATATATATGAAAACCATACACACCTCTAGGCTGGTCAAACAGTATGATGCACAGGAAACACTACAGGTGCAGTTAACAATTGACAAGACTACCTATTCAAATCATAGCTAGCTATAGGCCTCCAACTCTGACTCAGGATGCCTACTCCACCTATCTGGACCTCTTTGAATCGATCAGTATTCAACCCTTTACCCTGATCCTGGGCGACTTTAACTATCCAACCATAGATTGAAAGAAATACTCATGCCAAAACACAAATGCCCAGAGATTCCTTGATTTTGTCAATGCAAATGCCTTGGACCAGTTGGTTGACACCCCCACAAGAGGTGAAAATATCTTGGACTTGGTATTAACCAACATGAGTAACCACTGCAGCATCCCTACAGCGTCATGATCCCTTGTAAGATCCGACCACAAAAACAGTCATTTTCAAAGTAAAAAAAAAAAAACTTCTCCAAAGCTGATTACAACCTCCTGAGGGAAGGTATAAACAGCTTTACAGCCCCCTCCCCCTCCATAGGAACTGGCACATATGTCCAGACCTACACCAAAGTACTATATGAGCATTTATATAGTTGCATGGAATCAGGAATACCAGACAGGATGAAATCCTCCTCCTCAAGGAAGAGTAAACCTGTCTGGTGGACATCTACAATAAATAAACTCTATAGTAAAAGGAAAAAAATTGTTGTCAAGGACCAGGAAGGAGCAGGCACCTAATTGGAAGCAATCTCTCCTTAGCCTGAACAAGCAAATAAGAGCACTAGTGAAATCCTCCAAAGCAAACTTCAAGTCCATACTGGCCACGTCTACTAAAGACAATCATAAGGCCTTCTTCACATATGTCCGCAATCTCAAGGGAAGCACCCAGATCTGCTCAGAACTGGTGGTCAAGGACACTACATACACAAACGCTGTAGATATAGTCAACCTGCTGGTAGACCGGTTCAGTGAAAAGTTCACCCCTCTGCCCCCCCCCCCCCAGTAAAACAGGACATCCCTAGTACCTTCCCCCCTCCCCTTATCTCTAGAGAGCAAGTCATCACTGCCCTCTCAAAGGCAAAAAATACAGCCTCCATGGGACCCGATAACATCCCAGGCTGCATCCTACATGAACTCAGTCAGGAACTTTCAGCATCATTAGGCACCCTGTTCAACCAAAGCCTGAATACAAGATTCATCCCAGCTGAGAGGAAGACAGCTACTGTCATCCCTTTGCACAAAGGCAGAGCATCCACCAACCCAGGAAATTATATACCCATCAGCCTAACTAGCTTGATCTGCAAGGCCATGGAGCAGATTATGATGGACCTCATTAACAAGAACATTGGCAACCTCCAGACACTTGATCCCACACAGTTTGGTTTTGTCAAGGGGAGGTTGTGGCTGTTAAATTTGGTCGACTTCTTTGAGACAGTCACCAAGGCCATAGAAGAAGGGAAGACAGTGCACACCACTTACCTTGACCTGGTTAAAGCCTTTGATACTATTCCTCACTCAGGTATAATAGATAAACTCTCTCTCAACTAGGCATCAATCCATATGTTACCAGATGGGTAGCAAACTGGCTCACTGATAGAACCCACCTAGACAAAATAGGGGAAGCCATCTCAAGTAGTAGACCCATAACAAGCAGTGTACCCTAGGGATCCGTATTGGGGCCTCTAATGTTTGGAGTATACTTCTCGGAGATGCAGGCCAAATCTAGTGGGCAGTGGCTTACCAAGTGTACAGATGACTACAAGCTGGGTGCTGTCATCAATTCCCCCAGTGATATGGACATCCTCCAAGAGGGACTCACGCAAACAAATGACTGGTTCCAGAAACATGGCCTCAAACTGAATGCCAAAAAATGCATCATCATCCATTTTGGGGAGAGTGATGTCCCCACAAATTATTACATTGATAATAAGGTACTAAGCATGCAATCAGTCGTGAGGGACTTGGGCACCCAGGTTGATAGCAATCTGACTTTTGACCACCATATTGCCTCCATTGTACAGAAAGCTATTACAAGGCTCACCTCATTAGTAAGGGTATCTCATCCAGGGACAAGGTGGTCATAACATCCCTGTATTCTTCCCTTATAAGATCCATTACTGAGTACAATGCCCCTTTCAGCATGTACCTCACAAAGCACATGCAGCAGCTAGAGAGAACACAGAGGTTCCTCACCCGGAGAATCCAGGGCCTCAAACATCTACCTTACACAGATAGGCTAAAAGCCCTGTCCCTCTTCTAAGTCTCCTACAGACTCCTCAGAGGTGACCTCTATCTGGCAGAAAAAGCAATCTTAGACCCTGCCCTGATGGGACTGCTGCATATCCGCAAGTCAAGCTCCACTCGAGTAATCTGCATGTGTGACCTCAACCTGGTCTGTGACATCAATAGGACTCGTTGGCAGGACAGATTTGTGTCCCAGAGACTCCCCCCTTTTGTGGAATAGACTCCCTGTCCACGTAAAGCAGAGTACCTCATTAAACCCTTTATAACTGGATAACTGGATGGGGAACAGAAAATGCACCCCTTGGATTCCACCTGTGTCCCTGCTGGATAGTGGCATAGGGTACTGACTTGTTGGAACATGGGCTAAATTCTTGGGTAGGCTTGTAAGAGCCTCAGGGCCAATAGCCTAGTAACTTCCTATAATCCTATTGTCACTGAGTCTTGATGCAGAGAAAACATTCACTGGAGTCATTTGGGATTGTAGAGAAAGTGCAAAACCAGCATTTGCATTCCCTGATAGAATAATAGGGTTAATAAGGTTATATATGAAAGATCAGAGGCAACCCAGCCACTTGGGATGCACAAGCCAGTGCATTTCTTTGTGCCGGTCCCAAGCCCGGATAAATGGGGAGGGTTGCGTCAGGAAGGGCATCCGGCATAAAACTTCTGCCAAAAATTACTGATGTGGAGAACTTTTCATAATTGTATACCGGATCGGTCGAGGCCCGGGTTAACAACGACCGCCACCAGTACTGTTAGCCAACAGGGTGCTGGCGGAAATTGGGCTACTGTTGGCCGAAGGAGAAGAGGAGGGTGAAGGCATGCCAGAAGGCAGGAAGATAGGAGAAAGGTTAGGAGTGTAGCAGTGAGGGTAGGAACTTTGAATGTTGGCAGTATGACTGGTATAGGAAGAGAGCTAGCTGATATGATGGAGAGAAGGAAGGTTGATATATTGTGTGTGCAAGAGACCAGATGGAAGGGAAGTAAGGCCAGGTGTTTAGGAAACGGGTTCAATTTGTTTTATCATGGTGTGGCTGGCAGGAGAAATGGGGTAGGGGTTATACTAAAGGAACAATATGCCAAGAGTGTTTTAGACGTGAAGAGAGTGTCTGACCGAGTGATGTTTATGAAGTTCGAAATTGATGGTGTAATGATGAATGTTGTTAGTGCATATGCTCCACAAGTTGGGTGTGCGATGGATGAGAAAGAGAAATTTTGGAGTGAGTTGGTGAGTGTACCCAAGGGTGAGAGACTAGTGATTGGAGCGGACTTTAATGGACATGTTGGTGAAGTGAACAGAGGGGATGAGGAAGTGATGGGTAGGTATGGTGTTAAGGAGAGGAATGCAGAAGGTCAGATGATTGTGAATTTTGCGAAAAGGATGGGCATGGCTGTGATGAATACGTATTTTAAGAAGAGGGTGGAGCATAGGGTGACGTACAAGAGTGGAGGAAGATGCTCACAGGTTGATTATATACTATGTAGGAGGGCCAGTCTGAAGGAGATTGGAGACTGTAAAGTGGTGGTAGGGGAAAGTGTAGTTAAGCAGCATAGAATGTAGAATGACGTTGGTGATCAAGAAGAGGAGGAGGAGTGTGAAAGCTGTGCCAAGGATTAAATGGTGGAAGTTAAAAAAGGGTGATTGTGAAGTGGAGTTTAGGGAAGAGTTAAGACAGGCACTGGGAGGCAGTGGAGAGTTACCGAATAGCTGGGTAACTACAGCAGAACTAGTAACGGTGACTGCTAGAAAGGTGCTTGGTGTGACATCTGGACAGAGGAAGGAGGACAAGGAGACCTGGTGGTGGAATGAGGAAGTACAGGAGAGTATACAGAGGAAGAGGCTGGCGAAGAAGAAGTGGGATTGTCAAAGAGATGAAGAAAGTAGACATGAGTATAAGGAGATGACGGACATGGGAAAGAGAGAGGTGGCAAAGCTAAGGATAGGGCATATGGAGAGTTGTGCGAGAGATTGGACACTAAAGAGGGAGAAAAGGACCTGTACCGATTAGCTAGACAGAGGGACAGAGCTGGGAAAGATGTGCAGCATGTAAGGGTGATAAAGGATAGTGAGGGAAAGGTACTCACAAGAGAGGAGAGTGTGTTGAGTAGATGGAAAGAGTATTTTGAGAGGCTGATGAATGAAGAGAATGAGAGAGAGAGAAGGTTGGATGATGTGGGGATAGTGAATCAGGAAGTGAAACAGATTAGCAAGGAGGAAGTAAGGGCAGCTATGAAGAGGATGAAGAATGGAAAGGCTGTTGGCCCAGATGACATACCAATGGAAGCATGGAGGTGCTTAGGAGAAATGGCAGTGGAATTTCTAACTAGATTGTTTAATGAAATTTTGGAAAGTCAGAGGATGCCTGAGGAGTGGAAAAAAGTGTTTTGGTACCTATCTTTAAGAATAAGGGTGATGTGCAGAGCTGCAGTAACTACAGAGGGATAAAACTGATTAGTCACAGCTTGAAGTTATGGGAAAGAGTAGTGGAAGCAAGGTTAAGAAGGGAGGTGATGATTAGTGATCAGCAGTATGGTTTCATGCCAGGAAAGAGCACTACAGATGCAATGTTTGCTCTGAGAGTGTTGTTGGAGAAATACAGAGAAGGTCAGAAGGAGTTGCATTGTGTCTTTGTAGACTTGGAGAAAGCATATGACAGGGTGCCTAGAGAAGAGTTGTGGTATTGTATGAGGAAGTCGGGAGTGGCAGAGAAGTACGTAAGAGTGGTACAGGATATGTACGAGGGTAGTGTGACAGTGGTGAGGACTGCAGTGGGAGTGACAGATCTGTTTAAGGTGGAGGTGGGATTACATCAAGGGTCAGCTCTGAGTCCTTTCTTATTTGCAGTGGTGATGGACAGGTTGACAGATGAGATCAGACAGGAGGCCCGTGGACTATGATGTTTGCAGATGACATTGTGATCTGTAGTGAGAGTAGGAATCAGGTTGAGGAGACTCTGGAGAGGTGGAGATATGCTCTAGAGAGCAGAGGAATGAGGTCAGCAGGGCTAAGACAGAATATATGTGTGTAAATGAGAGGGAGGGTAGAGGAATGGTGAGGATGCACGGAGTAGAGTTGGTAAAGGTGGATGAGTTTAAGTACTTGGGATCAACAGTTCAGAGTAATGGTGAATGTGGAAGAGAGGTGAAGAAGAGAGTACAGGCAGGGTGGAATGGGTGGAGAAGAGTGTCAGGAGTGATTTGTGACAGACGGGTACCAGTAAGAGTGAAAGGGAAGGTCTACAAGAGGGTAGTGAGACCAGCTATGTTATATGGGTTGGAGACAGTGGCATTGACAAAAAGGCAGGAGTCAGAGCTGGATGTGGCAGAGTTAAAGATGTTAAGATTTGCAATCGGTGTGACTAGGATGGATAGGATTAGGAATTAGTATATTAGAGGGTCAGCTCATGTTGGACAGTTTGGAGACAAAGCAAGAGAGACGAGATTGCATTGGTTTGGGCATGTGCTGAGGAGGGATGATGGGTATATTGGGAAAAAGATGCTAAGGATGGAGCTGCCAGGTAAGAGGAATAGAGGAAGGCCTAAGATAAGGTTTATGGACGTGGTGAGAGAGGACATGCAGGCGGTTGGTGTGACAGAGCAAGATGCAGAGGATAGGAAGAAATGGAAAGAGATGATCCGCTGTGGCGACCCCTAACGGGAAAAGCCGAAAGAGAATGATGATGATGATGAAAGATCAGAGGCAGGAATTAAGGTGTGAAAGTTTCTCTCTGACAAGTTGGGTTTGAATGCATAGACTATGCAGTGATGCTGTCTTTAATCTCTGTTAAGTCATTTGCTTTATATTTAGAGATATTATTAAACACATGAATTCAAGGATATCACTGGTCTGGTAATTAAGAAAAGTTAGCTTAAATTGTAGGAATGGCAGTGTTAAACCTGCAGTCCAAACTCCGGTTTAGCCTCTTCTGGTGCTAGGATATGTTAATGAAATAAAGTATAATAAAATGGAAATGACAGTTATTAATTTTGTGATGTTAGCATCTAAACTACAGCTTTAACAAGGAAATGGAAATCTAGAGGAATCCTGAAAGGGTTACCTTATGAATGGATGAGATTGCAGTGCAGTAGATTAACAAAGAGAACATCTCTGATGCCTCTGCACTGGCCCAATAATCAAGGAGCCTCAATCCTCATCACTAGCACCAGTGAAGGACGCGCGCATTGGGAGGATGACAAGCACACACACAGTAAAGTACAATTTCCCTTAAGAGCACACAGAGATCACAGTCAGTCTGGGGCTAGTTTCTCCCTCTTTCTCCAGATCTCCAATAAGACTCCCCACTGGCACAGCGATAGGGTTAAGATCTCAACCGAGTGGTCAAGACAGAACCCCCAGCACCCTCTCTGTCCAACCAGTGCTTTGTGTCCCTGCCCAAGTAGCTGACACACACACACACACACACACACACACAAAAATGCACTTTGAGACTTGATATATACAAACACACAATAAATATATTTAATAATAAATAATAAAATTACAAGAAAATAATCAATTACTCAATACAGTGACAACAGAGTTCAGAATCACAGGAAATATTTTAAAACAACATTGCAGGACAGTCTCACATAAATACAGAAAACATATAAACTAATCTTATTAAGTTCCTATCCATCTCTAAGAAAAATCACTGTAATCTAAGTCTTATTTACAGAGCAGTACTCTGGCAGAAATGCTGGGTCAATGATTCTTCATCCAAAGACAAATACAAAATGCACAGACTCACTCTCTGAGATAGTTCTTAAATTACTATCAAACATTACTGCTGGGTTATCTCAGATTACACCATTCTTTGTCATCTCTGCCTTCAGTTCCCAGCCTAACAGAAACTTAAAAATTTAACACCTCTGTGTCAAAAATACTTATATCTCAAACGTTTGCCTAGAACTGGAAGTCATAAAACAGTTAGATTTTTTACATTTGAAACCTATAATTATTTATGTTTCCAGACAATAGAAAGAACTCCTAGCTGTAGACATTCTGTCTCCCAGCTGAGATAAACACAATTGTAAAACTCTTTGCTTTTCTTGAGAGTTTGCAAGTTAACTCTGTATATTCCAGCCTTTACCATCAAAACATACATATGCATAGGCATATAGTTTATACACATATCTACTCTTTTTCAGCAGGGTACACTGTGCATTCTTGAAGCTCAGTACAGAATATACAGTTCAACACACACTTCTGCAATAGTAGTTTAATGTACACATATCATATACTTTTCTTACATTTATAAGACAAGCATACACATCATATTACTATTCACAAATAACAAAATCATTTACAAAATTCCAGCTAGCTGGGTTGGCAGCCTTCACAATCCCCCCAGAAAACTCAAGCTAGTTTTTCAAGTGACCCTTGATAAATGTTGCTTGAGAGCATTTAGTCTATCAGGGAATATATTACTCCATTCCCTGTCTTGAGAGCCCATCCGCGTTGGCATTGCTAACCCCACTGCAGTGCTGCACTGTCATGTCATATGCTTTCAACCCTAGGGGCCACCTCAGTAACTTGGCATTTTACTGGCTGGCTCAATGTAACCATGTTAGGGTGTGGTCTGTAAATACAGTGAATTTTCTTCCATACAGATAAGGGTGAAGTTTCTGCAGTGCCCAAACTATGACTAGACATTCCTTTTCTGCAACTGCATAACATTCCTCCCTGGGTTGGAGCCTACAACTGAGATAAACCACTGGGTGCTCTTCTCCTTCTGAAGAAGTCTGGCTAAGTACAGGCACCACCCCATGGTTTGAAACATCCACCTGCACAACAAATTATTTGCTGTAATCTGGACTGGCTAACACAGGGGGTCCTCCCAAAGCTTCTTTAATCTTCTGGAATGTCTGCTCACATGCTGTGGTCCACACTACCTTATCTGGCCTGTTTTTCCTTGTCAGGTCTGAGAGGGGAGCAGCTATGGTACTATAATTGGGGGCAAACTTTCTGTAGTACCCTGCTGTCCCTAAAATGCCCTCACCTGCTTTTTGGTAACAGGTGCAGGCTATAGCTTCCACTTTGGCAGGTTCTAGCCTGATCTTACCACTCCCCACTCTATGTCCAAGGTAGGAGACCTCTGCCATACCCACATGACATTTGCTGGGCTTAATGGTCAACCCTGCCCTCTGTAGTCTGCCCAACACCTCTGTGACATGTTGAAGGTGCTCTTGATAGGAATGGCTGTAGACAGCAATATAATCTAGGTAAGCAAGGGCAAAATCTCCTGCTCCTGCTAGGATTTGATCTGACAGCTTCTGGAAAGTCGCTTGAGCATTTTCCATCCCAAAGGGCATCTTTGTGAACTCATACAAGCCAAAAGGAGTCATACTGGGAGTCAAAAGCACCTGCCAATAACCCTTTGTAAGATCAATGGTGGTAAGATACTTAGCCCCACCAAACTGCTCTAGGGCTTCATCTGTCTTAGGCATGGGATACTCATCTGACTCTGTGTGGCTATTTAATTTCCTGTAGTCCACACAGAACATGGTGCTGCCATCCTTCTTTGGTACCAGCACCACTGGGGAGGCCCAGAGACTGTTGGACACCTGAATTACCCCTAGTTCCAACATTTCCTGTATCTCCTCTCTCAGAGTCTGTTTGACTATCTCAGGCACCCTATAAGTGAACTGCTTAGTAGGCCTTTGGGGTCCTGTATCCACATGGACCTACACCAGGTGGGTGCACTCTGGTTTTCCAGTGAAAATGTCCCAAAACTCCTGTAACACTGCTCATATCTCTCGAACCTGGGTAGGGGATAGCTGCTGGGACATTGCTAACCCTTCCACTGAGGTGTCAGTCCAAGCCTCACTGAGGAGATCAGTCACCAGAGCCCCCTCAGATTCCTCCTTCAATCCACTGCAAATACCCAGCACAAGGACCTCCCTGTCATCGTAAGGATTCATCATGTTAACATGGAACAGTTTGTGTCCCTACCTCTTTCCTAGCAGTTTTACTATGTAGTTAACATCACTGACCTTCCTTATCACTTTGTAGGGTCCCTCCCAAGCTGCCTGCAGCTTGTTGTGTCTGACAGAAGTGAGAACCATCACCTACTGCCCTACATCATACTCTATTTCGAGCATTCCTGTTATACCAGACCTTTTTCTGCTGTTGGGCTTCTGCCAGGTTCTCCTGGGCCAAGCCCATGAGTTCCATGAGCCTTGTCCTGAGGTTTAGGACATATGCCACAACAGACTCCTTGGTAGGATTCACACTCACCCTCCCACTCATCTCAAATTAAATCTAGAGGTCCCCTCACCCTATGCCCATACAACAACTCAAAGGGTGAAAAACCTGTGGATTCCTGGGGAACCTCTATGTAAGAAAACAACATATGGGGCAAATATTTGTCCGAATCCCTCTTAAACTGGTCTGCAGATGCCCATAGCATTGTCTTGAGTGTAGAGTTTAACCTATCAACAAGACCATTAGTCTGGGGATGGTAGAGGGTGGTCTGTAGGTGCTTCACCCCATAGTACTTCCACATACAAGTCAGCAGGTCTGACATGAAATTGGCACCTCTGTCAGTCAGTATTATTTTGGGAACTTACCCTGATGAAAATCTCTACTGCGGTGATGGTGCTGCAGTAGCGTTGTCGCCTCATAGCAAGACATTGTCCCGTTCGATTCTCAGCTAGTGCGTCTTCTGTGTGGAGGCATACGTGAATAGGGTGTGCCTTCGTTGAAGGTTGTGCGTCAGGGCTGGTAACCCGGTACGTAAAAATCCATTACCAATCATTAGCGGACCGGAGTTCCGCTGTGGCGACCCCTAACCGGGAAAAGCCGAAAGACACAAACAAAACCCTGCTGAAAATCTCTAACAAAGCATTTTCCACCTTTTCTGCCTCAATGGAGGACAGAACCACTGTCTCAGGACATCTGGTAGCATAATCTACTACCACTATGATATAATTTTTCCCTGTGAAACTTGGGGTAATCAGAGGCCCCACAATATCCATAGCTACCCTCTGAAATGGCTCTTCAATCACAGGCAAAGGCATCAAAGGAGGTTTCACCTTGTTTCCTGCCTTGACTATTTTTGGCACTGCTCACAGGTCCTGCAGTACCCTGTTACATCTCTGGAAATCCCAGGCCAACAGAAGTTCTGCATAATATGCCTCTTTGTACGTTTTATGCCCATATGACCTGCATAGGGAATATCATGGGCTATGGCTAGAAGTGCGAAACGACAGGCTCTAGGCACTACCAACTGGTGTATTCTCTCACCCTCTAGCCCTCCCTCATGGGTCCACACTCAATACAGTAACCCTTTGTCCCAGTATAGAGATTCCACCTTCCCTTGAGAATCAGGTGCCTGACTAGCTACCTCCCTCAGGCCTTGTAATGTAGGGCCTGAGAGCTGAGCCTGTCTCAGCTCTAACTTGGTAACCCTTCCCAGCTCCCCTTCCACAGGAAGTCCGGTATCCTCTGACAGTGGTGCCTCACTGTCAGCCTGGGTACTACTACTCACCTCTGCCCTTGCAGTCACTCTGCCCAAGGGAACATCAGTACCCCCAAGCAGCTGTGGCTCACCTTCGGTCTCACCACTACAGGGTAGTTCCCTCCCTGATGTAACCACCTCACCAGTCCTTCCTGCAAGTGTGCAGTTTGTCTGGGTCTCCCCCAGGCTACCAGACCCACATGCTTGTCTCCAAGCCTGCCTGCATGTAACTGCATGAACACATGGCACTGCATTATCAAAATCACTCCCTATTAGGACATCTGAGGGATATCCTCAAACACACCTACTTACTTGCTTACTTTTCCACCCTCCCAGTCAAGGTGAATCCTACCCAAAGCTATTTGGAATGGGGTCCCTCCTAAAGTTCTGACTGGAGTAGATGGCCCACGCAAGTGTTGCTCCTCTGTAACCATTGCAGGCTTCACAATGGTTAGGTCAGAGGCTGTGTCCCTCTTAGCCATGGTCTCTTTCCCATTCACTAACATAGGATATAACCTCTTGTGGTAGTTTGGTACCCTTGTTGCCTCGAGGCAACTTACTGTTGGCATTTTGTCATTCCCACTTACTGGCTCTCCCACCTTTAGTTCCCCATCTTGCCTCCGTGGACATCTGTATGCTACATGGCCCCACTGGTTGCATTTAAAACATTTAACCCTAGGCCCTAGACATGTACCTGGACTAGTGGCTTCCCCTGCTACTGGCAGACTCTGTTGGGACAGTCTGGGCTGCCCACCATGGGTTCCCTTAGACCAATGAGCAGCACTGGGTGTCCATTTCCTGTGTAGTGATACATTGCTTGCTAGGTATATGTCTCCTTTCTTCCTCAACTCATCTGCAGTAGAGCATTGTCTATCAGCTAATCAGATTCTCATGTCCTCAGGCAAAGTGCTAAGGGCTTGTTCCCTCACCAAAAGGTCTACCAGCCCTTCAAATGTGGTGACCTGACATCCACTCACCCACCTATGAAAATAAGTGCTTAGTTCAGCAACATATTCACACACACTTTCATATGCCTTGCATCTTATGCTCACGAAACTTTTTCCTATAAGCTTCAGGTGTTAACTTAAAAAATTCTCGCAAACAATTTTTTACAACATTATAATTTAAGCAGTCATTATCAGACAGTTTGGAAAGAACAGTTATAGCTTTACCATGGAGTAAAGGGGTCAGGAACTGTACTCAGAGCCCTTGGTCAACATTATACTGTTTACATACCCTCTCAAACATATGAATGAAATTATCAAAATTATCCCCCCTCTGTAAACTGTGGAAGAAATTTACTGACTTTTGTTGATTCTGGAGTTTGGTTACTTCCTTCCCCATTACCTCCATGACTCTGGCAAAGAGTCAGCATCTCCTTTTCATGTTGCCTCTGCCTGTCCTTCTCCTCAGCTTCCAGGCGTAGCAGTTTCTCATTTTCCTCTAGATCCCTCAGTCTCTCTCTGCTGCCTCTATTTCCAAATGCTTGGCCTCTAGCTCAAGTCTCTTTAACTCCAGACAGATTTTTAAGTCTTCTGTGGAAAGGCTGAGTTGTCTACTTTCTGAGAGTTCTACATCTCCACGGCCAGTCTGATCATCCTTTTGGTTGCTATTCTCTGATGCAGCTGTGACTAAAGCTGCAGTCATTTATTTATTTATTTTATTTATTGACATTTGTTAACTGGGTTGGTCCAGTTGGCCTGGGGCTCATTTTCAGTAGAGACCCAAGGGGAAAACCTCCAGATACAAGTAACAATATCACAGAAGCATCCCCAAAAAAATATCACAAAAATAGCTATGTTTACAATGATATAGTTTCAAGTAGTTATACATTGGAGACACATTATTACACAGTTTTGTTTAAGATGCAGAAGAAGAAAAAAAAATTCAGTACATAACATCAAATAAGTTTGATATGCCAAAAATCTACAGGTAACAGCTGGAAACTCCAGGTTTAGCAGTATTTACAAGAAGCAGGGGGTAGGGTAAAGAAAGTAAAGGGAGGTATTAGAGAGATAAGTAGAAAGAAATAAGATATATGCTTAGAGTGAGAAAGAGAGCATTAGAATATCAGGTAGGAGTTTGACATGGACAGAACCAGGTGTTTAGTAGGTACTTTTTAAGCTCATGTTTAAATTTGGCTTTATGAGGGATGCTTCTTATATTAAGGGGAAGGGTATTCCAGGAATGGGTGACAGAAAATTTATAGAGGGACTGGCCAATATTTTTAGCAGGTTTGTAGATGTCTAAAAGATGTTTATCAGATGTGTGAAGCTGACGTGTGGGGTTATAGGGTAATATGATGTTAGAAATGGAGGGACAGGAAGTGGGGTTGTAGAGTATGGAGTATGTAATGTGCAGTTGTGGCATAAGAAGTTGTTTTTGAAATTCAGGCCATAATAAAGACTTAAGGGCGAGACATTGGTGGGATTTATATTGTTGATTGGAGGCAAATCTAGCTATTTTGTGGTAGGTTTGTTCTAATTTAGAGAGGAGAGATGACTGAAGGTTTGTAAGGATTGGGGCTGCATACAGAAGGCAGGGTAAGAGAAGTGATGCAGCAAGAGAGGGTTTAGTGGAGGGAGAGAGAAGTTTGTGATTACGGGACAGAAGTCCAAATTTTTGGTTAGTTTTTTTAATGCACTGGTTGATGTGGATGTCAAATTTTAGTTCATCATCAATAGTTACACCAAGTAATTTAGTGAAGGGTTCAGGTGTGATGATAATATTGTTGAGAGAGGTAATTGAGAAGGAAGGTTTAAGGTGTAACATTGTTTTAGGCAGGAATTTTATTTATTTTTTTGTTAGCTTTCTGTCTGCTTTAGTCAGGTTGGTAGGCACCAGTCCTTTAGCCTGGCACATCTCAGCCAATTGGTTCCTTGTTAGCTTGCCATACTCCTCTGCTGACATGCTTGCCTGCTCCCCTGTCTAACTAGGCTAACAAAAAAATAAAACAATTGTGTTATGAACTCTGAATGTTAACTACGTGGCTGATTTAGAGTACAAGCACCTTCAGTGACCACTGTACACAAGCTACAGGAATTCAGTATCCACGCCACTACAAGCCAGTTAATATGTCATGTGGCTCTCTCACCAGTATCAACCAATTAATATGTGATGTGGCTATCCCACCACTACCAAACAATTAATATGTGACGTCCCTGCACTGACTCAGTAATCAAGGAGCCTCAATCCTCACCACTAGCATCAGCGAGGGAAGTGCACATTAGGAGGATGACTAGTACACACACAGTAAAGTACTATTTCCCTTAATAGCACACAGAGATCACAGTGAGTCTGGGGCTGGTTTCTCCCTCATTCTCCAGATCCTCAATAAGACTCCCCACTGGCACAGCTATAGGGTTAAGATCCCAGCTGAGTGGTCAAGCCAAAACCTCCAGCACCCTCTCTGTCCAGCCAGTGCTTTGTGTCCCTGCCCAAGACACATACACACTTCATAGGTAGGTACTAGGCTATCGGCCCAAGGGCCTACATAAGCCTAGCCAACAAGGTTCCCTGGCTTATGCCACCCAAGAAAGATATTTTCCTGTGCCACTGTCGATCAGAGACACAGAAGTGATCCCCGGGGTGTATTTCCTATTTCCCATCCACTCATCAAGATTTTTCTTGAAGAGTGCTAATGAAGAACTTTGCTTGACATAGATGGGTAGCCTGTTCCAGAGTATGGGAAGTCTCTGGGACAGGAATCTATCCCTCCAGCATGTCCTGTTTATTGTGGTGACAAGGGGTAGAGTGTGTAGCTCAGAGGGATTGGGATTTCTTTAGGTGTAGCACATCCAACAGCTCTGGGTTTGACATAGCTTTATATGTTAGGCAGAGATCACCTCAGAGTAGGCGATATGCTACTGAGTAAAGCTGGAGTTTTTTGAGGCGGTCAGTGTAGGGCATTTGTTTGAGGCCAGTAATCCTCTTTGTGAGGTACTTCTGTGGCCTTTCCAGCTGCTGCAGATGTCTTGTGAGGTACATTCCAAAAGGGGCATTGTACTCTATAATGGGTCTAATGAGTGTCGAGTAGAGGGGAACAATGACCTCTTTTTTCCTGGATGAGAACCCTTTTTATGATGAGATGTGCCATGTAGAAGGACTTCCTGACTACTGTGACGATGTGACTATCAAAGGAGAGACTACAGTCCACCTGGGTCCCAAGGTCTCTTATCACACATTCGGTGTTAAGTAGATTGCTGCCTATGTGGTAGTTCATGGGTACAGAGTTTTTACCAAAGGGGATGACACTGCACTTTTTGGCATTGAGCTTGAGGCCATGGCTCTGACACCAGGCATCTATCTCAGCGAGGCCCTTCTGTAGGATGTCCCCATCATTTGGTGACTTGACTATGGCTCCTAATTTGCAGTCATCTGTGAACTTCATTAGCCAGAGGCCTTCTGTGTTAGCCTGTACTTCAGAGAAGTAGATAGCAAACAGGAGAGATCCCAGGACGGAACCCTGTGGTACTCCACTTGTCACTGCTTTGAGGTCAGATTTGGAGTCTGCAACTTTTACAGTGTGGGATCATCAGTGAGCCAGTTGGCAACCCATCTTGTGACGTAGGGATTTATAACTAGTTTAGTGAGTTTAGCTATAATTCCAGAATGGGGGATGGTGTTGAAAGCCTTGGCGAGGTCAAGATAGGCTATGTGAACCATCTTACCCTCATCTACGGCTTTAGTGACTGCCTCAAATAAGTCAATCAGGTTCAGGAGGCATGATCTGCCTTTCACAAACCCGAACTGGGTGGGATCCAGAGTTTGGAGGTTACCAATGTCTTTGTTTATGAGTTCCATGATGATATGTTCCATGGCCTTGCAGACCAGGCTCGTCAGGCTAATAGGTCGATAGTTCCCGGATTTTGGATAGATAGATTGAAAAAATAGATTTTGATAAATCAAACTTTGAGATTTGATTTGTATACAAGCAAACAGACACTCCTGGGGAAGGCTGGCACAGGTTCGTTAGCTATGCCCCCTTCTGCCCAGACTATAAGGTAATACCAGCTGCCACCAAACACTCCTTATCAGCTACTATAAGGCCCTTCCCAAAAGGTGACCAATTCTACTGTGTAATGTTACTATTATTCAGATGGTAAGTGTGACCAAGACTAAGGCTGTTTAGGAGTGGCCTATACAGTGTCACCAAATACATGCAAGTACTGTAAGAGCTTAAATATCTCTAAACAAACCAGCCACAATTAAAAGGTTTAAATATATTTAATAAAAAATAATAAAAGCACAAGACAATACTCAATAACTTAATACAGTGACAACAGACCTCAGAATCACAGGAAATATTTTAAAACAACATTGCAGGACAGTCTCACATAAATACAGAAAACATCTAAACTAATCTTACTAAGCTCCTATCTATCTCTAAGAGAAATGGCTGCAATCTAATTATTGCTTACAGAGCAATACGCAGGCAGAAGTGCTGGGTAAATGTTTCTAGGTCCAAATACAAAATGCACAGATTCACTCTCTGAGACAGTTTTTAAATTACTATCAAACATTACTGGGTTATCTCAGATTACATCATCCTTTGTCACCTCTGCCTTCAGTTCCCAGGCTAACAGAAATGTAAGTATTTTTGATACAGAGGTGCTAAATTTGTATCTCTAAGTAGTTTGCCTAAAACTGGAAGTCATAAAACAGTTAAACACTTTTACATTTGTAACGTGTAATTATTTCTGTTTCCAGACAATAGAAAGGACTCCTAGCTGTAAACATTCTGTCTTCTAGCTGAGATAAACACCATCATAAAATTCTTTGCTTTGCTTGAGAGTTTGTAAGTTAACTCTGTATGTTCCAGCCTGTACCATCAAAACATACATTTTCATAAGCATATAGTTTATACACATTTCTGCTCTTTTCCAGCAGGGTACACTGTGGTTACATTCTTGAAGCTCAGTACAGAACATACAGTTCAACACACACGTCTGCACCAGTAGTTTAATATACACATAACACATAGTTTTCTTACATTTGTAAGACAATCATACGAATCATATTACTATTCATAAATAATATAGAACTATTTACAAAATTCCAGCTAGCTGGTTGGCAGCCCTCACAACATCCATAGAGAAATAAGTTGTTAGAGGAAAATATATAGGGAATTAATTGGGAAATGATACATTAATGAGTTGGGTTCAAGCCATGTAATGCATATTGACTATATTAAGTTTTTAAATAATAATTACTCTGTCTGTTAGCTTTCACAATTAACAACATTTGTGTAATTAAAAGTGGGATCTGTGATATTATGAAGGACAGGGCACCTTCCTCATGCCCAAACCATTACTGAGCTCAAGCTGAGCTGACTAAAAAGACAGGTTTGGGTGCCAAGCTCTTCAGAGCTTTTCTGCCACAAAGAATATGCTCCTCTGAGGCTTTTGAGGCTCGACAATTAACCTGTGCTGTTCATTCTCTGGGCAGATACATTCTCTTCAGTGAAAAAAACTTTTTATTTAAAAAAAATATTTGCTGATGACACTTTCCTATTCAGGAACATTATTTTAAAGCTAGGCATCTGTGTTTAAATGGACTGTCACTTAAACTGTATTGTACTTTTAAACAGGAGCACTATTTTTTCCTGTCAATTTAAAACTTAAAAGCGTTTTTTTTTTGTGCAGAAATTCTTTTTATTTGGAGCTGCCAAAGTACTTCCTATATTTTTCTGTGACTTTTGACTTATATTTTTACTAGCTCTTGCTGCATGTTATCCTCAGGAAAGAAGCACCATTTTTGGCTTGAACGAACTCTCAGCTTTATGGTCAGTCCTTCTTCCAGCCACAAAAAGAAAAAGTAAACAGCCTTTGCCACCACAGCAGGCTAACAATTTGCCTAATTGCAGGTGGTTGACTCTGCTGCAGCCATTAGTTGTACCTCAGACTACTCATCTTTCACCCCAGATCCCTCTGGTGTAGCACCAACAGCCACTACTGACCAGGGGTTAGCCATGTCCTCTGCAGCTGTTGGGATGCCCTCAGTAGGCAAGGGAGAGACCCACTGGTCCATCCTGGGAGAGGTAACAGGGAATGCTTCCCTGATTTGTCAGAATGTTGTGCCCATCCTTGGGGAAGTTGCTGTTGCCAGTAGTACCACTGTTGGCCCAATTTCCAGTCAAGAAAGAACATAAAACTAAATGTGTTTTCTCCCCCTCAAAATTACTTGGACAGGAGTAATTTACTGGGTCTGGCACAGGGTTTAAATCAAGCTATTGATCCATCTTAAAAAATAGTTTCTGGTAAAATAAAGAGGGGTAGCTCTTTTACTGAAGTGATTCAGGATTCTGATTCAGACTCTGAGAAGAGCTCAGTTTCTGATTCCCCCATGGGAGGTTTATCTTTCTCTGAGACTATTTCAAGAATCTCACAGTGTTCTCAGTGTCCCTCAGAAAATACTATGAACTGTTACAGAAGGAATTTCCAGAATCTTCACCTGTTCCAGCAGTTCTGTCAACTTTGGAGGATGTGTATGTTACTCCCTCCAATTTCCTGATAATCAGCCAGCTGCCCGTAAAAAGGCAGACAGGATATATAAAGTTTCTCAGTCATTTAAGTCTGATAGGATGTATAAAGTCACTCAGTAATTTAAGTTTTTATATACTCTTCTCTAACCTGACCCAGCAGAAATAGCTTTAGTTAATCCTACTTCTGCTGAATATTTAGTTAATTGCAATCCTCTTCTTTCTGATAAGGATGGAAAGATTACTGACAAGTATGAAAAAAAAGTGTATGCGTCTGTGACTTTGATTTTCAGAATTTTGAATTGTCAGAAGACCTGGAAGGTATATGCCTTTTCTTTTCCAAGATTCCAAGGTATCAACCCTTATATCATTAGATGGGTTGTTAACTGGCTCACTGATAGAACCCAGATAGTCAAAATAGGGGAATCCACCTCCAACAGCAGACCTGTAACCATTGGTGTTACACAGGGATCAGTCCTAGGACCTCTACTCTTTGAAATCTATTTCCAAAGTACAAGCTAAAACTAAAGGTCTGTGTTTGACAGAGTTTCCTGATGACAGCAAACTGGGAGCAGTCATAGAATCTCGTAATGATGTCAACATCCTGCAAGAGGGTCTTACACAAAAAAATGGTTGGTACCAAAGTCATGACATTAAATTCAATGCAAAAAAAGTATTATCATCCCTTTTGGTAAGAGTGATGTTCCTGCTAACTGCCCCATCAATAACAACACCCTATGTATGCACTCAGTGGTGAGAGACCTGGGCACACAGGTTGACAGCAACCTTACCTTTAATCACCATGTCTCCACGGTGGTAAGAAGAGCATTCTATATTGTTCATCTCATAAGTAAGGGCACTGCCTCCAGAATAAAAAGAAGTTATAACCTCCCTGTACTCTTCCCTCATCAGGCCAATAACTGAGTACAATCACCCTTTTGGTATATGCCTTTCCAAGCACCTGCAGAAATTGGAGAGACCACAAAGGTTCCTCACAAGGAAAATTCACGGTCTTCAGCATCTCTCCTATGAAGATCATCTGAAGTCAATGTCACTTCATTCTTTTTCATACAGACTACTCAAAGGTGATCTCTGCCTTGCATATAGGGCAATCTTTAACCCTGATTTATTGGAAATGCTGCATATCTGCAAGTTAAATGACACACGGATTACTCTCTCTAAAGGCCCTAACCTGGTATGTGAAATTAATAGAATCTGCTGAAGGGACAGATTTGTCTCCCAGAGGTTACCATACCTTTGGAACAGACTCCCACTTCATGTTAAGCAGAGCACCTTATTGGCCCTCTTCAAACACAGTCTGAACGATTGGATGGGTAACCATAAATTCTCCCCGGGGTTCCACCTGTGTCCCTTTTGGACAGGGCAATAGGTGCTGATCGTGAAAATAAAGGTCAAACTTGGCTAGGCTTGTAAGGGGCCGAGGGCCATTAGCCTAGAAACCTCCTCTGATCCTATGATCCTGTGGTGACTTCCTTCTGGCCCAGACAACAGTGGTTCTCCCTCCTTTTTGACTTAGCTAGGGGTAATCCCTGCAAGCTTCCTCGCAGACTGGATGAACTCACACAAGATCAGGGGTGTTTGATATACCACAACACCAATCAACTGCAATTTACGGCCTGGATAATAGGGTCTTAATTCTCTTTAGGCAACTGTTTACTAAGGATGTGCAGTCAGTACCAATGGAAGCAAGAAAGCCAGTTACTATAAAATCATATATTTGCAAATGGAAAAGGTTTTCTAGTAGGTGCCAAAATAACCAAACACACATTAAGGGCTAGTTTTTACAATATTTCTGTGAATTGCTATCCTGTGGCCTTTCTTACCATACTTCTCAAGCTCTTAGTGCAAAATTCTGGAAAAAGCCTGACAGAATGGGAGGGCAAAATAGGGACATATTTTTAAATAGTGCTCTTATAAACTTAGAAACGCGATTCAAAGGCAGTGCCTCAATATTCCCAGGTTAACCAGCTGAGCAGGAGAGGACACTAGCAACTGATCCTCGACATGCTAGAAGGAATAGACAAAAAACTTTAAAAAGATTCCGGGGGACGTGGGTGACCGAGAAATGGGGGGTTGCCTTTTGGGGGTACTATCTATGACAAGAGTGCCGTATCAAGGTAATAAGTACTGTAGGAGCAAGTGCTACATTTAACAGATAGAGAATAGTCTACTTGGAGTCAAGTAGAGATGATCTTTTTAATTATAGGATAAGCTGATTAGATCAGTAGTATAGTTCGAGGAAGGTAGTTTTAAGGGAAAATTTGAAGAGTGGACTTTAGGTAGCCCGAATAGTTTAAACCTGCTTAACCGGAGCTGCCCTAGTGTGCAACAGTGGCAACTCCGCGCTAAATCGCGCTTATTCGTGCTAAAGCGTGCTTTATAGCAGGGGGCTGGAAAAGACAGGAAATGACCCAAAATGGCCAATAAACTACAAGTTACTGCCTTAAACCACTCCTCTGAGGACAAATGAAGGAGTTATGGAAATGACCACTAGTGGCCAATAAAACTACAGTTTCAAGTCAGGTAACCACCTCTCCGGGGGGCAGGGAAGCTGCTCAATGTTAGTCACTGCCACTGATGAACACAGAGACCCTCCTTCAGCCCAAGCAAAAATGGCCTCACAGAAACTTTCAAACAGTTCAGGAACAGCAAGCCTGTAACTGAACTTTTTTAACTCTCAGAAAAGTGGGAAAAAAAGCAAGATTTTTTTTTTGTTTTTGTTTTTTACAGAGATAGCAGAGGTTCACAAGTAATATCAAGTTATAACAGTGCAGTGAATGACCCCACACAAGAGTGCTAGGTCAAGGACAGAAAATATGCAAGTTTTAAGAAAAAAACGATTTAAAATTAAGTGCAAACAGGAAATTCAGCAAACAGCTTTTGGTTGTGCTCTAAATACAGCTACTAATACAGAAATCAAGTTTAACAAGCCAGAAAATGCTAAAGCTAGGCAGCTATGCAGAAAAACTTAGCAAATAAACAGAGAAAAAATACTTAAAATCTCAAAAGTGGCTCCCTTCTTCTCTCAGCGATTTTTCCTCTTGGAGGGTGCTTCACCAACAGCCAACAAGCCTGAAAAGACGCTCAAACCACGAGGCAACTAGGTTTTAAGAGAGGAAGATGAAGGAGTTATGGAAATGACTCCTAGTGGCCAATAAAACTACAGTTTCAAGTCAGTAACCACCTCTCCGGGGGGCACGGAAGCTGCTCAATGTTAGACACTGCCACAGATGAAGACAGAGACCCTCGCTCAGCCCAAGCAAAAATGGCCACACAGAAACTTTCAAACAGTTCAGGAACAGCAAGCCTGTAACTGAACTTTTTTAACTCTCAGAAAAGTGGGAAAAAAGCAAGATTTTTTGTTTTTGTTTTTTACAGAGATAGCAGAGGTTCACAAGTAATATCAAGTTATAACAGTGCAGTAAATGACCCCACACAAGAGTGCTAGGTCAAGGACAGAAAATATGCAAGTTTTAAGAAAAAAACGATTTAAAATTAAGTGCAAACAGGAAATTCAGCAAACAGCTTTTGGTTGTGCTCTAAATACAGCTACTAATACAGAAATCAAGTTTAACAAGCCAGAAAATGCTCAAGCTAGGCAGCTATGCAGAAAAACTTAGCAAATAAACAGAGAAAAATACTTAAAATCTCAAAAGTGGCTCCTTCTTCTCTCAGCGTTTTTCCTCTTGGAGGGTGCTTCACCAACAGCCAACAAGCCTGAAAAGACGCTCAAACCACGAGGCAACTAGGTTTTAAGAGAGGAAGATGAAGGAGTTATGGAAATGACCCCTAGTGGCCAATAAAACTACAGTTTCAAGTCAGTAACCACCTCTCCGGGGGGCAGGGAAGCTGCTCAATGTTAGTCACTGCCACTGATGAACACAGAGACCCTCCTTCAGCCCAAGCAAAAATGGCCTCACAGAAACTTTCAAACAGTTCAGGAACAGCAAGCCTGTAACTGAACTTTTTAACTCTCAGAAAAGTGGGAAAAAGCAAGATTTTTTTTTTGTTTTTACAGAGATAGCAGAGGTTCACAAGTAATATCAAGTTATAACAGTGCAGTAAATGACCTCACACAAGAGTGCTAGGTCAAGGACAGAAAATATGCAAGTTTTAAGAAAAAAACGATTTAAAATTAAGTGCAAACAGGAAATTCAGCAAACAGCTTTTGGTTGTGCTCTAAATACAGCTACTAATACAGAAATCAAGTTTAACAAGCCAGAAAATGCTCAAGCTAGGCAGCTATGCAGAAAAACTTAGCAAATAAACAGAGAAAAATACTTAAAATCTCAAAAGTGGCTCCCTTCTTCTCTCAGCGTTTTTTCCTCTTGGAGGGTGCTTCACCAACAGCCAACAAGCCTGAAAGACGCTCAAACCACGAGGCAACTAGGTTTTAAGAGAGGAAGATGAAGGAGTTATGGAAATGACCCCTAGTGGCCAATAAAACTACAGTTTCAAGTCAGTAACCACCTCTCCGGGGGGCAGGGAAGCTGCTCAATGTTAGTCACTGCCACTGATGAACACAGAGACCCTCCTTCAGCCCAAGCAAAAATGGCCTCACAGAAACTTTCAAACAGTTCAGGAACAGTCACTGCTTTGAGGTCAGATTTGGAGTCTGCAACTTTTACAGTGTGGGATCATCAGTGAGCCAGTTGGCAACCCATCTTGTGACGTAGGGATTTATAACTAGTTTAGTGAGTTTAGCTATAATTCCAGAATGGGGGATGGTGTTGAAAGCCTTGGCGAGGTCAAGATAGGCTATGTGAACAATCTTACCCTCATCTGCGGCTTTAGTGACTGCCTCAAAGAAGTCAATCAGGTTCAGGAGGCATGATCTGCCTTTCACAAACCCGAACTGGGTGGGATCCAGAGTTTGGAGGTTACCAATGTCTTTGTTTATGAGTTCCATGATGATATGTTCCATGGCCTTGCAGACCAGGCTTGTCAGGCTAATAGGTCGATAGTTCCCGGATTTTGGATAGATAGATTGAAAAAATAGATTTTGATAAATCAAACTTTGAGATTTGATTTGTATACAAGCAAACAGACACTCCTGGGGAAGGCTGGCACAGGTTCGTTAGCTATGCCCCCTTCTGCCCAGACTATAAGGTAGTACCAGCTGCCACCAAACACTCCTTATCAGCTACTATAAGGCCCTTCCCAAAAGGTGACCAATTCTACTGTGTAATGTTACTATTATTCAGATGGTAAGTGTGACCAAGACTAAGGCTGTTTAGGAGTGGCCTATACAGTGTCACCAAATACATGCAAGTACTGTAAGAGCTTAAATATCTCTAAACAAACCAGCCACAATTAAAAGGTTTAAATATATTTAATAAAAAATAATAAAAGCACAAGACAATACTCAATAACTTAATACAGTGACAACAGACCTCAGAATCACAGGAAATATTTTAAAACAACATTGCAGGACAGTCTCACATAAATACAGAAAACATCTAAACTAATCTTACTAAGTTCCTATCTATCTCTAAGAGAAATGGCTGCAATCTAATTATTGCTTACAGAGCAATACGCAGGCAGAAGTGCTGGGTAAATGTTTCTAGGTCCAAATACAAAATGCACAGATTCACTCTCTGAGACAGTTTTTAAATTACTATCAAACATTACTGGGTTATCTCAGATTACATCATCCTTTGTCACCTCTGCCTTCAGTTCCCAGGCTAACAGAAATGTAAGTATTTTTGATACAGAGGTGCTAAATTTTTATCTCTCAGTAGTTTGCCTAAAACTGGAAGTCGTAAAACAGTTAAACACTTTTACATTTGTAACGTGTAATTATTTCTGTTTCCAGACAATAGAAAGGACTCCTAGCTGTAAACATTCTGTCTTCTAGCTGAGATAAACACCATCATAAAATTCTTTGCTTTGCTTGAGAGTTTGTAAGTTAACTCTGTATGTTCCAGCCTGTACCATCAAAACATACATTTTCATAAGCATATAGTTTATACACATTTCTGCTCTTTTCCAGCAGGGTACACTGTGGTTACATTCTTGAAGCTCAGTACAGAACATACAGTTCAACACACACGTCTGCACCAGTAGTTTAATATACACATAACACACAGTTTTCTTATATTTGTAAGACAATCATACGAATCATATTACTATTCATAAATAATATAGAACTATTTACAAAATTCCAGCTAGCTGGGCTGGCAGCCCTCACAACATCCATAGAGAAATAAGTTGTTAGAGGAAAATATATAGGGAATTAATTGGGAAATGATACATTAATGAGTTGGGTTCAAGCCATGTAATGCATATTGACTATATTAAGTTTTTAAATAATAATTACTCTGTCTGTTAGCTTTCACAATTAACAACATTTGTGTAATTAAAAGTGGGATCTGTGATATTATGAAGGACAGGGCACCTTCCTCATGCCCAAACCATTACTGAGCTCAAGCTGAGCTGACTAAAAAGACAGGCTTGGGTGCCAAGCTCTTCAGAGCTTTTCTGCCACAAAGAATATGCTCCTCTGAGGCTTTTGAGGCTCGACAATTAACCTGTGTTGTTCGTTCTCTGGGTAGATACATTCTCTTCAGTGAAAAAAACTTTTTATTTAAAAAAAATATTTGCTGATGACACTTTCCTATTCAGAAACATTATTTTAAAGCTAGTCATCTGTGTTTAAATGGACTGTCACTGAAACTGTATTGTACTTTTAAACAGGAGCACTATTTTTTCCTGTCAATTTAAAACTTAAAAGCGTTTTTTTTTTTGTGCAGAAATTCTTTTTATTTGGAGCTGCCAAAGTACTTCCTATATTTTTCTGTGACTTTTGACTTATATTTTTACTAGCTCTTGCTGCATGTTATCCTCAGGAAAGAAGCACCATTTTTGGCTTGAACGAACTCTCAGCTTTATGGTCAGTCCTTCTTCCAGCCACAAAAAGAAAAAGTAAACAGCCTTTGCCACCACAGCAGGCTAACAATTTGCCTAAATTGCAGGTGGTTGACTCTGCTGCAGCCATTAGTTGTACCTCAGACTACTCATCTTTCACCCCAGATCCCTCTGGTGTAGCACCAACAGCCACTACTGACTAGGGGTTAGCCATGTCCTCTGCAGCTGTTGGGATGCCCTCAGTAGGCAAGGGAGAGACCCACTGGTCCATCCTGGGAGAGGTAACAGGGAATGCTTCCCTGATTTGTCAGAATGTTGTGCCCATCCTTGGGGAAGTTGCTGTTGCCAGTAGTACCACTGTTGGCCCAATTTCCAGTCAAGAAAGAACAGAAAACTAAATGTGTCTTCTCCCCCTCAAAATTACTTGGACAGGAGTAATTTACTGGGTCTGGCACAGGGTTTAAATCAAGCTATTGATCCATCTTAAAAAATAGTTTCTGGTAAAATAAAGAGGGGTAGCTCTTTTACTGAAGTGATTCAGGATTCTGATTCAGACTCTGAGAAGAGCTCAGTTTCTGATTCCCCCATGGGAGGTTTATCTTTCTCTGAGACTATTTCAAGAATCTCACAGTGTTCTCAGTGTCCCTCAGAAAATACTATGAACTGTTACAGAAGGAATTTCCAGAATCTTCACCTGTTCCAGCAGTTCTGTCAACTTTGGAGGATGTGTATGTTACTCCCTCCAATTTTCCTGATAATCAGCCAGCTGCCCGTAAAAAGGCAGACAGGATATATAAAGTTTCTCAGTCATTTAAGTCTGATAGGATGTATAAAGTCACTCAGTAATTTAAGTTTTTATATACTCTTCTCTAACCTGACCCAGCAGAAATAGCTTTAGTTAATCCTACTTCTGCTGAATATTTAGTTAATTGCAATCCTCTTCTTTCTGATAAGGATGGAAAGATTACTGACAAGTATGAAAAAAAAGTGTATGCGTCTGTGACTTTGATTTTCAGAATTTTGAATTGTCAGAAGACCTGGAAGGCATATGCCTTTTCTTTTCCAAGATTCCAAGGTATCAACCCTTATATCATTAGATGGGTTGTTAACTGGCTCACTGATAGAACCCAGATAGTCAAAATAGGGGAATCCACCTCCAACAGCAGACCTGTAACCATTGGTGTTACACCGGGATCAGTCCTAGGACCTCTACTGTTTGAAATCTATTTCCAAAGTACAAGCTAAAACTAAAGGTCTGTGGTTGACAGAGTTTCCTGATGACAGCAAACTGGGAGCAGTCATAGAATCTCCTAACGATGTCAACATCCTGCAAGAGGGTCTTACACAAAAAAATGGTTGGTACCAAAGTCATGGCATTAAATTCAATGCAAAAAAAGTATTATCATCCCTTTTGGTAAGAGTGATGTTCCTGCTAACTGCCCCATCAATAACAACACCCTATGTATGCACTCAGTGGTGAGAGACCTGGGCACACAGGTTGACAGCAACCTTACCTTTAATCACCATGTCTCCATGGTGGTAAGAAGAGCATTCTACATTGTTCATCTCATAAGTAAGGGCACTGCCTCCAGAATAAAAAGAAGTTATAACCTCCCTGTACTCTTCCCTCATCAGGCCAATAACTGAGTACAATCACCCTTTTGGTATATGCCTTTCCAAGCACCTGCAGAAATTGGAGAGACCACAAAGGTTCCTCACAAGGAAAATTCATGGTCTTCAGCATCTCTCCTATGAAGATCATCTGAAGTCAATGTCACTTCATTCTTTTTCATACAGACTACTCAAAGGTGATCTCTGCCTTGCATATAGGGCAATCTTTAACCCTGATTTATTGGAAATGCTGCATATCTGCAAGTTAAATGACACACGGGTTACTCTCTCTAAAGGCCCTAACCTGGTATGTGAAATTAATAGAATCTGCTGAAGGGACATATTTGTCTCCCAGAGGTTACCATACCTTTGGAACAGACTCCCACTTCATGTCAAGCAGAGCACCTTATTGGCCCTCTTCAAACGCAGTCTGAACGATTGGATGGGTAACCATAAATTCACCCCGGGGTTCCACCTGTGTCCCTTTTGGACAGGGCAATAGGTGCTGATCGTGAAAATAAAGGTCAAACTTGGCTAGGCTTGTAAGGGCCCAAGGGCCATTAGCCTAGAAACCTCCTCTGATCCTATGATCCTGTGGTGACTTCCTTCTGGCCCAGACAACAGTGGTTCTCCCTCCTTTTTGACTTAGCTAGGGGTAATCCCTGCAAGCTTCCTCGCAGACTGGATGAACTCACACAAGATCAGGGGTGTTTGATATACCACAACACCAATCAACTGCAATTTACGGCCTGGATAATAGGGTCTTAATTCCCTTTAGGCAACTGTTTACTAAGAATGTGCAGTCAATACCAATGGAAGCAAGAAAGCCAGTTACTATAAAATCGTATATTTGCAAATGGAAAAGGTTTTCTAGTAGGTGCCAAAATAACCAAACACACATTAAGGGCTAGTTTTTACAATATTTCTGTGAATTGCTATCCTGTGGCCTTTCTTACCATACTTCTCAAGCTCTTAGTGCAAAATTCTGGAAAAAGCCTGACAGAATGGGAGGGCAAAATAGGGACATATTTTTAAATAGTGCTCTTATAAACTTAGAAAGTTGCTGGAATAACAGGATTTGTCTTAGCGTGCATTTTTCTGAAGGATTTGAAGTCTAAAAAATAAATGCTTATCATTATTTAGTGACTTCAGTCCTTAGATTATCCCAGTGATTTGCCAGAAAATCACAAATTTTATGAGGAACAGACCAAAAATATGAGGCAAAAATCTCGACATTTGGCACAACTTCAGACAGTTGAGAGGTATGTTTCTTACTCTTCCATCAAGGTTCATTTAGCAGCCATTTCAGCATGTCTGCCCATGGATTCTCCTCTTTCAAGGCATTTTCATGTTACAGTGTTTTTGAAGGGGTTTGCGTAAGAGGTCTCCTTGAAAATCAGTGGCCACTCCTTGGGATCTTAATTTTGTGTTAGAGAAACTAACACTTGCTCTAGTTGAACCAGCTGACCTGGCTGGGTTGAGATTTTTAACATGGAAAACAGTTTTGCTGATTGCTCAGACCTCTGCATGAAGGGTATCTGAGTTGAAACTTCTATGGTGAGTCAACCCTAGCTCATTTTCTACGGGCACAAGGTTTCTTTGAGCAGTAATTCTTCTTTTATGCCTAAAGTGGTATCTGAGTTAACATTAAGCCAAACCATCCATCCCCCCATTTTCCTTTCTGAACCTAAAAATGAAGAACAAAGCATACTTTATACCTTGGATGTCCACAGACAACTTGGGTACTATCATGACAGAACAAAATCTTTTGTTACTTCCGATCAGTTGTTCATTATTTGTGAAGGTATGAAGAAGTGACAATCTTTATCAAAGCAAGCGATTTTCAAGTGGTTGTCTAAGGCAAGGTTATACTTACCACGACCAAACTATTCCAGGCATGGTTAAGGCCCACTCTACCAGGGCCTTGGCTTCATCTGTGGTTTTCCGGAAAGAGTTGGATTCTACTGGTACTTGGTTGTCTCTTCAGACCTTTACAAAAAATGATAAGCTTCACTCATTCTCTAGGTCTAGATCAGGTTTTGCTAAGACCATTCTCCAGGGGCTTCAAAGCTCTTATCCTTCCACCTCCTAAAATTTGTAAGCTATGGTAAATTACACGTATAGCTTAGATTACTAGTGCAGTGATCAGTATGAAGAACGTAGTACAGTTGTGTAAGTAAATTTACCATAACAGTAGCTATTCAAATGATCAGTGCTGCAGTAGCCACTTTGTCCCTCCATCCTTTGTTTCTTGTGGTATTATTGCCAGGATGCAGGCATTTATTTTATGTTGTTCTTAGCATTGTCCTTTCAGGGGTCAGCCTCCCTCTCTCTGTTGGCATGAAAGCTATGAATGGCTTGGTGCCCAAATCTGTCTCTTTAGTCAGCTAAGCTCAAGTTAATTAGTGATTTTGGCACAAAGAAGGCATCATGAAGCTTTGGAAGCTGAATGGCTGTTATATCCTTGCAGGATATAAACCCATATAGCCTTGGCTACTGCAGCAGTGATCATTCAAACACTTACTGTTATGGTAAACTTATTTACAGAACTGTAGTTAAAAAACGGACTTTGTCCTGGAATGCCACAAATTATGCCACAGTTGTAGGAACATTTACATACAGTTATTCTCATTAGACCTAAATTTGACAAGAGGCTAGTATCAATTCTGGACACAGTATTATTCTTTGAGGATTTCCATTGAAGCAGATGGCATAAGAAGCCTGTGACCTTAATTTAGTCAGCCACTTCTGAACAAATGGACAGGATATCCTCAATAAGTTCTGAGAATTCATAGAAAAAGTAGTTAGAGAGGCAGTATTGATCATATGCCATCCCAAACCCAAAATAAACAGATACTGATCACACTTGTGTAAAGAATCGTCTTACTTAGGATTATGTTTGGCATTTTACTATGGAACCAAATAAGGAGTGTCCCTGGACAGGTGTCTCAGAGTTTGGTGTTGTAAGAACATTGTGAAAGTGGGGTAAGTCCTTGCACCTCTCTGTGCCTTCTGAGCTGCTGGCCTTGTTACTGTGTTACTGTAGATTCAGAGCACTTGATTTTAAGACAGTTATAACCAGCAAAGAGCAAGACTAGTTCAGATTTAGTTTCATTGAGTTAGTTATATATTATTTTGTTTTATTTTACATTTGTTTACCGGGAAATTCCGACTGGACAAACAGTCCTTTTTCAGTGGAGACCTGGGGGGAAAAAGCTCCACATCATTACAACATAGAGAATATACATTGATACGAGTCAAATTGTAAAAATATGTACATAGATATAAATCAAAACAAAGCATATTTTACACGGAATAGTTTCAAAACCTATTGTTTATAGAATTAATTCAAAGCAAATTGTACAAAGTTACAAATGCAAGACAATGGTTAACAGAGAGAACAAGCATGGCTACATTCCATAATTCCTTATTTACAAACTTTTAACAAAGACACTACAGTGACACATGTTATATGCTAGAAAAGCAACATGACGAGATGAACAACAGTTTAAGGGCCACAAAATCAGATGAGGGATACTATTAATATTTCAAAGCTTAACAGAGGGAAATAATAGTTCACTTGTCTACCAAAAGTTCTTAACATAGGCTATACCATGTAAATAGGGTCTACTTCACCCTGTCGAAGGCCGACAATATCGAAGCTGATATTGTCAGCACCAAAATGTCGAAAGCGAAAGTCATTGTGCGTGTAAATGGAAATCTGCATAAGGGGAGATTTCCATTTACTGCAATGTAGTGCAATCTCAGAGTTGGTATATTTAAGTAGTGGGGGGTGCAGGGGGGATTGCCCCCCTGCATAGAGCAGTTTGTGTTGTGTTTGGGTGTTTTTTTTTTTTTTGTGTGTGTGTGTGTGTGTGTGTGTTCGGGGGTTTCGGCATTTTCGTGTCGATTATTACGCTGTCGACAGTTTGAGTTTTTGACAGCGTAATATAAACGCTGTAAATCCTGAGTGTAGGGATTAGCAAAATAAACTAGAAAGATTTGAAAAGAAAAAACGTTTTGGAATAGTAATAGGCATAGATAGGATAGAGTAGGAAATACGCTAGAGAAGTCTGATAGATAGAGGGGAGAGGCAGATGAAAGAAGTAGTGTATCCTAACCAAGGGCTAGTGCATGAGTATAGCCACATATTGGATAAGTGGGTTTTGAGTAATTTATTAAAGTGTGAGAGTTAGTAGTAGAGCTTATATTTAGGTGAAGTGTGTTCCAGATTTCTGCTCTGATTGTAGTTATGATAGAAGTTGGGGATGTAATGACTGGCTGATATTTTAAGTCCACTCATTGCTAGTTATCCACAGTACAGCCACACTTGTCTTTAGGGTAACCACTATAAGGTGCTGGAAGGTGGCTTGGGTCCCTTTTCTTTCTAGTCCTCTATTCTTTTTTTCCTTTTTGCTTTTGTTGTCTCTTAAACTAGGTATACTTGTTAGAGAGACTTAGTAACTCATGCTGCTGCTTCACCCATGCCTCTGAAATCGCTTTCATCATTTTTTCTCATTCTGAGACTTTCAGTCAAGCTCCATAAAAAAAAAAAAAAAAAAAAAAAGTCCAAGACACTTATGGTAATTTCACTCTGTCTGAGACGTTTCTGCTGCCATCATGAACAGCCCTTCAAAACATGACAGTGTGCCCTCCAGTCACTTTATGCCTGGTGTAACTTGATGGCAGGATTAGGATCTCCTTGTACAAATGAATTTCAGGTCACTAAAACATTTTCTTATATGTGTGTGTGTCTACTGAATACATACTCATCTCAAACTGTGAAATGTAAAAAAAAGAATGCCTCAAACTCCTATCACAATCAGGAAACTGTCTGGGTTACATATTCACCAAGTTGTAAGAATTTTATATGGTAAAGAATGTACCAGTTCACTTTTATAACGAGATTGATCATACACAATTCTTAGTCCTGTCTGCAGCTAATCTTAGATATTCTGTTATCAGATTAAATCCCATGATGATGATCTTGGTTTTCATAAGCCCCCACAATGACAGATCTTTTGATATGCATGGTATTGTCAGGACATTCATCTTTTTGTTTTGGAGAAGAGGCATCTCAGCCATTGGGTCATCTCCCCCGTATTTGATAGATGAAACATGAATATTTATCTCAGGCCTTTCATTCTAAGTACTGTAATATCCGACTTGATCTATCATTTCTTGCTTTGTACCAAGAAAGACTAAGTAATACAGGTTCACTGTTTATTTATTAGCATACCTTTTCCAACATCTAACAATTGAGGTGAGATCAAGAAGTAAGAAGGTGTGATGCCGTAAAAAACTGGGGTTACTGTAGGTGCCTGAGAAACTGGAACCAATGACATTATTAGGTCCTTCTTCCAGCTCTTGCAAGCTATCTACAGATTTCAACTGAGTTAATCATAAATGATTCTGTCCTTAGTGATTACTTTATTGGAGCTGTTAATTAGAAAGTGTTAAGGTAGAAAGTTACCACTTTCCATTTTATACCGGAAATTATGTAGTCATATATGAACAGATCTGGTGATGTAGGGTAGTGTTAGCCACTAACAGACATTGCTTAGAATTCTGCTGTTGTACCCCACATTGTGGCCATTCTGTTTTTCTGGGTCTGGATGTTATACCTGGAATCTTTGTAAAGATATCTTATGAGTAGTCAAACATCAAAGCTTTTCAGTTTTCTTTAATTTTCTCTTATTAAACTGCTTTGTTCTTTCAGATTCTGGCAACAAGTGACGGAAGCTGTACTCAGTGAAGACCATATAACAGCTGCAAATGAGAAGTTTAATTTAGTGGAAGCACAGAGGCAGGCTGCCAAAGAGAGGGTGACTAAGAGTGACAAATGGGTCTGCAACCTATTTCAGCAAGATATGACCACTGGAAAATGGCACTATAAATATACTGAGTGAGTTGTACAGAAAAAGTTATTTATTATTAACAATGCTAGTACCTGAGATATTAACACAACATAGTTATTGATAGAACATGATGTGCTCTGCTCCTATACCAGGAATGCAGATTCATTCGTCACTACTGCCTCTGTAGTGCAATATTAAGATGGTGCTGTACTCCTGAGTGTGCTGCCTTCGGATGAGACAGTAAACAGATGCTTGATTTAGTTGTATCTCAGGTTGATGGAAAGGCTCCCTTGGGTTTTTTCAAAAGAATAAACTGACAATTAAATTTCATTACAAAATTGGAAAAAAAATGCTGAAAAAATTAGTTACATGAGAGACAGAGAGAGAGAGAGGTAGTATAAAAGAAAAACACGCAATGCAACAATGTGCATCAAATTGCAAAAAGAACACATCAACCTAGGTAATTAACTACCCCAAATTTTTGCCATAGCCAAAGAAATACTTTCTTCAAAATAATTGTGCTATCCCGCAGCTTATTCCACAAAACATGGGAACATTAACCATTCCATGATATGCTATAAATAACAGCTGACTAATTTATGTAGAAGTTTAGCATGCAAGGAAAGATATCACACTTTATTCTCATACAGCATCCTTGGAAAAGACACAACAGCCTATTGCAGTATTGAATAAACAGTCTTCATAAGCTTGCAACAACTTGTACACATGAACAATGGTTCCAGGTTCCATGCATCTTACTTCCAAACACAACCATTCACAGACACTTTTATATTTCATGGAATTTTTAGCAGGCAGTCCACATCATGATAGATTTCACAAGAAATCTTCCCACACCAAAACTCCATGAAAATTGCATTGGTAGCACATAGTCTTGAATCCATAAAAGGAAATAAAGTACTTCAGAGATTAATATGGGGAATATTGCATCTTAATAAAAGGATATAAAGTGCTCCAGAGATTAATAGGGGGAATATTGTATCTTAATAAAAGGATATAAAGTACTTCAGAGATTAATACAGGGAATATTGCATCTTATTGAAAGGATATAAAGTGCTTCAGAGATTAATAGGGGAATATTGTATCTTAATAAAAGGATATAAAGTGCTCCAGAGATTAATAGGGGAATATTGTATCTTAATAAAAGAGCAGCACACCGTCCCTACGGTAGCAGAAGTAAGCTTCCAATCCTCAATCTTGGTCTGATACTCATAAATTACACTTAATGGTAAATATTGTTTCACCTTAGAGGCTGCTATTTTTTCCAACAGGAAAGAATATTGGTATAAAGAAGCTTCCCAAGGAAGCTTGTAGGTTGAGTAAAACAGTAACTAATAAACAGAGCAATTTTGCAAAAACAAAGCAAACCAAGAACTAATAACCAAAATTTTGCAGATCAGACAAGGTCAAAAACTTTTAATAAACATTTGTTAAGCGCTTTTGCTCCCCTCAATATCAGAACATCATCAAAACATTTAACATCACAAAAGTTTATACTTAAAAAGGTTAAAGCAAAATCACATGATCAAAAACACTCAATTACTATCACACATATATACATATTAATGATTAGAAGTATATGTTCATAACCTTGCCCTTTTTTTGACTGCAGTAAACAATTAATAGAAATATTTTCATTAATTTCGGGGTTTTAGCTGAATCCAACAAAACTTTCTAGTGAAACTCCCTGGTCTCCAAAAATGTCTTCCAGTCACCTTCCCTAGCAAAGTGATAAACTTTTTCAAGGATAAAAAACACAAATTTGTTAAAATTGGGATACATTATAGAGTGTTTGTATAATGTGTTGGTCAAATCTTGTTTCCTAATCACATAAACATGTTGTCCTTAATGTATTTTGAATTTTAAACACCAAAAGGCACTAAGCAGAGCTGGGGATCCCAAAAAAGTACACTATAAAGCCAGGTCCATAGAAAAGCTTTATTCAATACACTTTTTTTTAAAATAAAACAAAAAAGTCAATAAATTAAGTGCTTTCATCTCTGCTTATTCAGAGACTTCTTCAGAATACCATACCAAGCTATTCAACTGCTTTTATATTATCATTTTGAATAAAATGCATGCCCCCTATTTACTGCACCATACCATCCCAAAGGCACAATCAATTAAATATGTAAATGCATGTCTCATATAGCTCATAAAACACATCAAATAAAATAACACATAAATATTTCTTAAATAAGATTTAGATATTTAAATATTTAAAATCCCGCAACTTTACATATTACTCTTTAAAACATGTTTAAAACCATAAGTAAAATAGTTGAGCTAGCAGCATGACATAAAAGGACAATGGCTGATGCATGAGATAAGATAAAAGATGTTTCACCTTCCTTTTATGAGCCCCAAACCTTATTTATCTAAGGCTGTCAGTTTAAGAAAGCATGACAGTGACAATGAGTTATTTAAGCCTGGCCACTGTGTGGCATTTGTTTTAATTTGCCAAAGTGCCTCATGTTTTTTTAATACTAACATCCAGGGGCCCCCTCTTTTATCTAATTCAAGGGCTTCAATGATGGCAAATTCAAAACTATGGTCCACAAATTCAATACAATGTTTAGCTAATGCATTTTTATCATTTTTATTTTTTATATCCCTCAGATGTACATAAATATGATTTTTTAGCTTCCTCTCCGTTTTTCCTATATAGAAACAAGGGCATTTTAAACAAAATGCACAGTATACTACTTTCTCAGTGTTACATGAACATCTTTTGTTTAATTTTATATTAATGTTATTCACATTAAAAATACAGCCTTCCTTAATGTAAGGACAATAATTACAGGCACCACACTTACTCATATTACCATTCATTGGTCCCTTGGAGGTTATTTCTAAAATATTTTTCAAACACTTACCCCTTCTATAAACAGTAATGGGTCTATCACCTACAGACTCCCTAATTTCTCTATCACTTGTCATTACCATCCAGTTTTTCGAAAGTATATCCACAATACCCTTGCTTGAACTGTTAAATGTTGTAACAAATGCGATGTTAAAGTTATCTTGTGTCACAGGACACCCTCTATCCGAATCTTTAGGTCTATCAACATTCAAACTGTCAATATTACCTACAGCATTACACTTCGGCATAATGTCACCATATTTTTCTTGCTGGTTCAGGAGGGGCAAAAAGTGTCCCCTTTCACGTTTGTTTACTACTTCACCCGTTACATCATTCACAAGAATAGCGGGATACTCCCTGCTTAAAAATATTTCTTTCAAAGTGTCGCACTCATTTAGGAATCTATCAAAGAATCTGACCATTCATGCCACCCTCACAAACTGCCTTTCACCACTGCTTTCTTCTGTTTATAAGGTGGGAACTCTCATAGTGTAAAAAACTATTGGAGTATGTAGCTTTCCTAAAAATCTCAGATGGCAAATCTCAATGGTAAGCAATTAATATACAGACAAATTTCAGTTAGGTGAAACTGCTGGTAGACTTCTTTAAGCATCAAGAAGAAGAAATTAGCACCTTGATAGAGGATAAAGAAAAAGAACTTGAAAGTATGAATTTGTCTGACAATAACTTCATGAAATTGGAGAATTTACAGGATAAGCTAACAGCATATGAAGTTAAGCTAAAAGGCATTAAAAATCAGACATTAATGAGAGATTTTAATGATATACAGAAAGGCCATTTATTTGAATGGCCTAAAGTTAGAAACTTCAATGAGCATCTACAGAAAGAAGATAGAAATCCTGAGCAGAGAGGTACAACTCTGCACACCAATAATAATAACCACAGATCTCGAGATCTTTTGGTTAGTGCACAAGTCCATCACATGGACAGACAAGAGCCTATAGTCAGAACAGTCCTGAAAGGGAGTATTGTCACCAATGAAAATGCTTCTGTTATTGAACAAGAACATGACTTAGATGCAAATATTAATGTCAACAATACCCGTCCTTCTAATAGTACTGGTATCAATGGCCATCCACTAGGAACAATACCTAAGAGAGGAGCACAACATGTTACCATTACAGAGCAGCTCCCGTTTTTAATGATGAACAAAGTCTCTCAAACAGAGATGTAGCTTTGTAAGCAGAGAGAGAAAGAAAAGGAAAGTAACCCAATAATTTCTTTAGTGGTTAATATTTGAACATTCAGCTCACTCACTCTCAGATGGATCTATTAGGGAAAGGTCTCAGCTTTATTCCTGCAACCAAATCTACACATGATGAATTTGCACTGGACCTTAGAATGTTTGGAAGGAATCTTACTTTGAAGTACATTTTTGGGGATGGAAATGATAAATGTCCCATTAAAAGCAATATTATGCTCAAGAAACCAAGCACATTTGTTCCCCTTAACCATCCAGCCATGGATTATTTCATTCATGCCTGTGAAGAGGAGTTAATGAGAACAAGAGTGTCTCAAAAAGAGAAACAGTTTTTCAATCTAACCAAAGAAGAAAATCAGGCACTTAAAGAACTTAAAGAAAGGAATGATATTGTGGTTAAACCTGCTGATAAAGGAGGAGCCATAATGGTAATTGGTGCAATGATGCATGTCCAATGGATGAAAGGATTATTAAGTAATCGAAAGACCTATTCCTTGATTAGTAAGAATAAACTAAATATTATGAAACGGAAGATACAGCAGGTCCTTTATGACATGCTATTGCAAAGAGAGATTAATGAGTATCTGTATGATCTTTTTGTCACTGAGCACCCCACCATACCAACTATCAGTGGATTACCAAAAATTCATAAAGATCTTAAATGTCCACCTTTACAACCAATTGTGGCTGGTAGAGGATGGTTGACGGAATCCATTTCTATATTTATTGAACAAGAACTAAAAAAGATGCTACCTAGGGCCTCTACTATGATTAAAGATACAGCTGAGTTTCTACAACATCTGTATATAGCTCTAGAACATCGTGATGATCTTGAGAGTCTGCTATTGGTAACCCTAGACGTGAATAGTTTATTCACTTCCATACCAAATAATTATGGCATTGAAGCAGTAAGAGAATTTCTAACTGAAGAGAAGGTAGAATCACGTTTGATATGTGATCTTTTTGAAATCGTGTTGGATTATAATGTCTTTACCTATGACAACAGCTACTACTGGCAGAGATGGGGGGTTGCCATGGGCACACCCTGTGCCAATAGTTTTGCAAACTTGGTTTTAACCAACTGGGAGAGAGCTTGGCCCAAGGATGCTAATCACATTTGGAATGAACAGATAATTCTGTACAATCGGTTTGTGGATGACACCTTTATTGTATGGAAGGGCAAAGAAGAAGATTTAAGAAGCTTTGTCAACTTCCTATCATAGACCACTACTTTCCTCAAATTTGATGTAAAAACATCTAGAGAGATGATTGACTTTCTGGATGTGAGATTATTTCTTAATCCGGAAAAGGGAATAGACACTTGCCTTTATAGGAAAGACGTGGCAAAACCACATGCTCCACTTTTCCTGTATGCATCCCAGGCATATTTTCACTAACATTGTTGAAAATCAAATTGCAAGGATTTCAAAGCTATGTACAGAAGAGGCAACCTTTCTCTAGGAAGAAGAGAGGCTTATTAATAATTTCAGCCAATGAGGCTATGGAAAGAGAAGTTTAGAACTAAACAAGACCAGAATTAATGACATACGTAAAGGAAAAGGCAAACTTTTTTATTCCTCTAAGGTTAGAGAAGGTCGAAAGTACACCATCCCTAGCTATACCTAAAAGAACATATCTAACTTAAGGGTCAATTTCACTTACACTATGGACCATGATAATGTATGCCAGGTGATCAAAAAGTTCTGGCCGATTCTAACTTCGGATAAAAAGTTAAAAGAGATTGTTGGAGATAACTCAAGTTTCCTTTTCAAAAATAAAAAGAATCTTAAATGGATTGTATGCTCAAATGATGGGAAATGCACCAACTACGTACATAATAATTCATCAGGAACAAAGAAATGTGGCTTTTGCAAGGTCTGCAATGTAATCAATTGTAGCAACACATTTAAGCATCTGGTTACTAAACAGACATTTGTTTTTCATGGATTAGCTAATTGCCTAACTAGCAATATTGTTTACATAGCTACCTGCACTTCCTGTGCAGCATTCTATGTTGGAAAAACTAATATGAAGCTAAAGGAAAGAATTATCAAACATCATTCTGATATACATAACAGAAAGGAAACAAATTCTCTTTTCCTTCATTTACGTGAGCATGAAGGACATAGCTTTGTTTTCATGGTCATTTCCAAGATACATTTTACTTCTAGAGAAGGAGACCTGACCAATCTAACTGAGAGACAGGAAGCTAAATGGATAATGCGGCTGAGAGCAGACAACCCCCCTGGCCTTAATGGCTGTGTTCCTTTAAAACCCTTTCTTAAAAATAGACAAACAATGAGTTATGCTTATTCATGACTTGCTTTCATTGCCAAAAACGTTAGGTATACTGACTATATACTATATGTATACTCTGATGTCTCAAAGAAGTTGTTGAAATGAAACAAAAAAAAGCGCCCTAAATGACCATTCTTATTTTTATTTTTATTTATTTTCATTTTTTCTCTCAAATCTTGGCTTTTATGCAAAGCTTGTTCTTTTAATTAGAACCCACTGAAAAGATTTTACTATTATCCCTTCTGAAAATATGCCTGAGTCTGTCTTAGAAATGTCAAACTGTCATGTTGTGTTCCAACAATATCTAACGTATGTGGTATGACAGTGTATAAATCTTTAAGTTTATTTATTCTTGTCAGAAAGTCTCAGGAATCCTTACACAAATAAATTTAATTTGTAACAAACCTTTTCAATTTAATATCCAAGAACTTTGCCACTGGCTGTGTGATGGACCTTCGGCCATCCACAATGGGTCACATCAGGGGGTTGTTTAAATCTTTATGCATCTTGGGCAGCCCAAACATAATAAGTATTTTAGGGTGAGTCACATTCACATAGTTAAATTCATCAATAGTTATACTTCCTTCAATAAATAAATCATTAAGCTCACCCCTAACTTTCCTATATGTACCATTTACCTCATTCAGTGAAACCTTTAAATAAGTTGTACCATTCAGTATCGTTTTCATTTTTTCATTATATAAGTTTATGTCCATGATCACAATACCTCCACCTTTGTCAGACTTGATAATTCTCACCTCTTTATTTTTCCACATTTGTTGGCAATTATTCTCTTCTTTAGATATATTATATAAATTATTATTACACTTCTTTTTACCCAAATTACGAAAATCAATTTCACACAGATTTTCAAAAAGCTGTAATGAAGGGGGGAGTGAGGGGGTTATTGGTGCTTGTTATATACTGTGGGTTACTCGTATATTGAACATTATGATACAGAATATTTAAATTCAGTTTTCTAACAAACTGTTTTAAATCCACTATGGTATTACCCAAATCCATAGATTTAGCTGGCACAAAAGACATACCTCTTTCTAGTAGATCACAAATAACCTGATCAGTGCTCACATTAGAAAAATTAAAAACTTTAGAGTCACCATTAGAGTTCAAATGAATGGTGGGATAACAAGGAGGGGGGGGGGTTCACATCCAATTACCTCCGGCCTCGTGCATTGTACCTTAGGCCCCCTCTCATGTTCTCCCTCGAGTTGGGGTATTTGCCCCCTGTCCCCCATTGTATCTGTAAATCCATTGGTTGCATGCTCTCCTAATTGTTCCTTTGCCTGAGGTATTCTGATCACCTTAGGGGTGGAAATTCCTCCTCTTGCTCTAAAAAAACTTCCACTTCATGTGCCTGTACTCTCATATGATTATTAATATTACTCTCCCAATTTGGGGACTTTGGTGGTTCGGGGTAGGCAGAAATATTCTCATATGCTGCCTTGTCCCTGTTTATTTTTCTTGTTTTCCAGTTCTTTATGCTGTTTATTTGGTTCTCAATACTTTTAAAGATCCGGTTATAATCATACATATTAGCTATATGAGCCTCATCCCTTGTAATCTCAGTGTCCAAATAATTTGCCTCAAAAGTCAATGCATCAGTGTCTCTTTGGTTATATTTGACCACCATCTTCATGTATTCAAAATCATGGCAGTCAAACATAACAATCAGTTCTTTATGGAAGGGAGAGTTTGTAACTAGTCCTGTGGGGAAACGCCACATCCTCAAACCTTTTGGCACAATTTTTAGTTTAAGACACTCCTTAAAATATATATTATCTAGCTGAAGCTTCTTAATTTTAAGAAGCAGACTGTCAAGTTTGTGTAATTTGTCAAAATAATCAACAATACTTACAGCTCTGCGAGTGTCTTGTAAGGCAAAAGAAGAGTCCAATTTCAGCCATTCATTCAGAATGAACCATTCATTAAATCCATTCATATTGTTGCGGTTGCGTCTGTTTCAAAATGCTCTCGTACATTTCCAAATGCTGGATTACCTCCCCCTGGTCAAGTTTGTTGTAATCCAGGGTTATTTTTTATTAAAACAACATTTTGGGATGCATTTAAAATGGTCAGCCGCTCCTGCAGCAAGTGTTGGACTGAAGTACTTCCTGGTGACGTCAGGACATTTTCTTCCTGCTCCATTAAAACCACACGTTGAGAAACAGAACCCGATTGGTTCTTCTCTAAACATTCAAGCCATTGAGACAGCCGCTCCAGAGAGAGGAGTTTAATGTGGCTAATTAATTGTTTACTGTTTGGGTAAACAACAAAACTGAGTCCCCTTCTTCAGTGCCTGAAGCCATAAAAATAAAATTCACACACACTATTGGCATTGATGAAATTTCTTATTTAGATGTTAAACTAATAAAAGACAGACAACAAAAAGTTTTTAAATCTGAGATATTTAGGAAAGCCACATACTCTAGTAGTTTTGTACACTATGAGAGTTCCCACCCTTATAAACAGAAGAAAGCGGTGGTGAAAGGGCAGTTTGTGATGGCGGCATAAATGGTCACATTCTTTGATAGATTCCTAAATGAGTGTGACACTTTGAAATAAATGTTTTTAAGCAGAGGGTATCCCGCTATTCTTGTGAATGACGTTATGGTTGAAGTAGTAAGCAAACGTGAAAGGGGACACTTTTTGCCCCTCCTGAACCAGCAAGAAAAATATGGTGACATTATGCCGAAGTGTAATGCTGTAGGTAATATTGACAGTTTGAATGTTGATAGACCTAAAGATTCAGATAGAGGGTGTCCTGTGACACAAGATAACTTTAACATTGCATTTGTTACAACATTTAACAGTTCAAGCAAGGGTATTGTGGATATACTTTCAAATAACTGGATAGTAATGACAAGTAATAAGGAAATTAGGGAGTCTGTTCGTGAGAGACCCATTATTGTTTATAGAAGGGGTAAGTGTTTAAAAAATATTTTAGAAACAACCTCCAAGGAACCAATGCATGGTAAGTGTGGTGCCTGTAAGTATTGTCCTTACATTAAGGAAGGCTGTATTTTTAATGTGAATAACATTAATATAAAATTAAACAAAAATGTTCATGTAACACTGAGAAAGTAGTATACTGTGCATTTTGTTTAAAATGCCCTTGTTTCTATATAGGAAAAACAGAGAGGAAGCTAAAAAATCATATTTATGAACATCTGAGGGATATAAAAAATAAAAATGATAAAAATGCATTAGCTAAACATTGTAGTGAATTTGTGGACCATAGTTTTAAATTTGCCATAATTGAAGCCCTTGAATTAGATAAAAGAGGGGGCCCTGGACGTTAGTATTAAAAAAACATGAGGCACTTTGGCAAATTAAAACAAATGCCACACAGTGGCCAGGCTTAAATAACTCATTGTCATTGTCATGCTTTCTTAAACTGACAGCCTTAGATAAATAAGGTTTGGGGCTCATAAAAGGAAGGTGAAACACATCTTTTATCTTATCTCATGCATCAGTCATTGTCCTTTTATGTAATGCTGCTAGCTCAACTATTTTACTTATGGTTTTAAACATGTTTTTAAGATTAATACATAAAGTTGCAGAATTTTAAATATTTAAATATCTAAATCTTATTTAGGAAATATTTATGTGTTATTTTATTTGATGTGTTTTATGAGATGTATGAGGGATGCATTTACATATTTAATTGATTGTGCCTTTGGGGTGGTCTGGTGCAGTAAATAGGGGGCATGCATTTTATTCAAAATGATAATATAAAAGCAGTTGAATAGCTTGGTATGGTATTCTGAAGAAGTCTATGAATAAGCAGAGATGAAAACACTTCATTTATTGACTTTTTTGTTTTATTTAAAAAAAAAGTGTATTGAATAAAACTTTTCTATGGACCTGGCTTTATAGAGTACTTTTTTGGGATTCCCAGCTCTGCTTAGTGCCTTTTGGTGTTTATTAGTTGTGACTGTGTGCATTATTTTTAATTTTATCCACATAAAAAGTGGGACAGGACAAACAAAGACACAGTGTACTACCTATCTGGTAGTATAATTAAACCTACCATTATCATTAGGAGCTATTGTTTTAGGGTAAGTGCAATATTGGTACCTTCATAGATATGACAACACTGAGCAGGACTACCATATTTTTTCATGCCTCAACCTCCAGCAGAATTATTAATAACCATGACCTTTTCCAGGCTGCGTTTGAGATTAGTACCCATTTTATAAACCACCATGTGTCTATTACCAAACCAGATCTTCATATCAGTGGAAAAAATGGGATCCTAATTTTGTTAAAAATCCCTTTAATACTGTTCATCATAGTACTGTACTGGCAAACAATGGCTCTATAATCATCCTTATCCACCATCTGAGAGACCTTAAATGCATTGTGTTGCCATGTAATAAGTCTAAACTTGTTTTCCTGTCCCTTACAGTTTCATCCCTAAGGCAGTCCACCAATCATTCACTCCATCACAATATTCATTTTCTGCCATTTCTGATGGTAACTGGTGTTATACAGTAAACCACTAGAATAGTTGCCTTTCCTAAAAAATAGTAGAATCATAACACAATCAAAATTTTTATAAATTTTAACATCCAAAAAATGAATATATGTAAGATGATATTCACAATGAAAATGTAAACATTTGGTAGATTCATTGATGTAATTCAAAAATTAATTTAAAGATTCACCAGTGCCATTCCAAATTATAAAAATACCATTGAATTGAAAATGACCATTGTTTCCTACCACCAATTAATTGTCTTAGGAAATACCTCATCAGCCACTGTTTTAAACCTTTTAAGGATACGCTTTTATGATTTTAAATGGTCTGATGAAGTTCTAGTACTGAGAAGAACAAAAGTGCTTAATGAATGTTTATCAAAATTTCTTGACCTGTCTGACCTGCAACATTTTGGTCATTTTTTTTTTAGTTCTTGGTGTGTATTGTTTTTGCATAATTTCTTTGTTTATTAGTTGAGTTAGTTAGATTTTTAAGGAATGAGCTTTTATTATTTTAAATGTTCTGATGAAGTTCCAATATCAAGGGGAACAAAAGCTCTTAATGAATAATTATTAAAATTTCTTGGTCTGTCTGATCTGCAATGTTTTGGTTATTTTTCTGAGTAAAAACAGCATTCAGTAAATAATGTTAAGTGCAATTATGCAAAATAAACTGCAGGACTTGATAAGATGAACCCTCATCTAGCATATGTATTTTTAGAACCTCTAATTTTATGTGGTTAAGATGAGATCTCCAAATAAAACAGCAAAATAAGCATTTTCCAATTAACATGGATGACTGAGCAAACCTGGAAAATGCATAAATATTTTCAATAAAACAATATAAATGAGATAAACCTTCCTTCTAAAGGAAAGTTGAAATATATTCCAAGTAGCAGTCAGGTCATATCCTTGTTTCAGTTATTTTTTCATTGTTGTGTATATATTTCTGCAGGACCAGATCTGTTTTCTGAATACCCCTCCTGCTATTCAACCTTCATTTCCCTGGCATTTAACCTTAAGACTTGCTCCAACTGACTTTGAAGAATCATACAAGTAGGTATCACCACCTGCACCCTAGCTCTGTTTTAAGAAACAATAAAACATCTTCTGCAAATGTAAATGAAGCAAGAAGCTAAACTGACTGATAAATTTGCCATCTGCTAGACATTTCAAACTAGTTGCAGCTACCATGTAGCAGCAGTGTCCAGTGCTATTCACAGGGCAACCTTATTTAATACCATGACTCATCACAACCTCACTTTAAAGATAGGCACTGACAATGGGAATGAAAGTGGAACTGCCATACACAGTGCAGTAGTATTGCATGACTTGGGGTACAAACTTGTGAGATCTAATACGTCCTTCATTCTGGCATGGCTACCATAATAAAATGCCTTTTAGATGTTACAGCTTAAGAGCACCCCTGAAACATATGACAGTACAGGGTATGGCTGCCTGAAAGCTAAAGTATTATGTTAACATGGTGGGTTATAATAATGTGAATATGAAAATGTACTTGAGAAGAAAGAAGCCTTGCTAATCATAAATTTTAAGACTTTAATACCTTAAGGCTTGAATACATAAATTCAATTTGAAGGCTTTGATGTAATCTAATTACATTTTTTCTATGATTGTAGAAAAAAAAGGAAATTCTGTTGGTCCACTAACAGAAAACACAAAGACAGTGGAACAGATTCATGATATAATATAATACCTTATATTGGACTAACATACTCTTTTTATTTAATTGAGCTTTGAAGCTCATGACTTTTATTAGTTAAGTGATTATTTGTTTTTAATTTGCTATATATGTTTTAGCCTTTGGGCTTACAATCAGTATTTTCCTTTGATGTGGTTGGTCTACCTTGGAAGGTCTAAGCTAGACCATTGTGCTATTTTTTTTAATACAGTTCTGTCATATTTATTTATTTTATTTGTCATTACAGCATATACCAACTCAAATACTATGATAAGCTCTTTAAAAAAAAGTGTCTAATGCCATATATATTCATACTGCTGAGAGAATGTAGGACTGGCAACAGTCTCACTTGCAGTATTTTTGCCATAAGTTTATTGTCAACTTGATACAAAGCTATGGGCCTCCATTTAGCCAAATCTAGCTTATCCCCACTCATTCAAAGTCTTGTTGTTTATCTCATTATGATTCCATTCATTTATGAACAATAACATAACTTATCATTAAGCCAAACTGAATGATTTGTAATAGTCATAACCAATGCAGTCTAGCCCAACTTAACCATCTAAAGTGGCAAAGCTAATTCTGCATTGGTAATTTTTTCTGTCATATTTGTAACATCCTGTGAGAGGTTTGTAATGGAAAAGCGAGGTAATGTTTAAAGCTCAACAAAAATACTGGAACTACATGGCAAGCCTTTGCCAATGTGCTACATGCATGATGTCATTCTTAATTGAAATTGTCATACCCTAGGACATAGAAACACTAAGCTGTCTACCCCAAACATGTATTAACTACTTCCTGTTTGCCATGAACTAGACAGTGTTGTCTCCATAAAAATCTTTGAGTTTCAAAAGATTAGCTCAAAATAAATCCCTTACTACTTTGTGCCTCTCCAGTTTTTTCACATCCCTCATCCACTTGCAAAAAGCAAAAAATAGAGCCAGTGCTTCTTTTTCCGTTTGATCCACCAGTTACTCCAACAGGTATATTGGGGACAAAGGACTAAATATCAATTTGCCATGAAGAATCAATGTCAGTATGGAGCCCAAGTACTCTGCAGTAAATTGTATTTATTTTTGGAAATTCTTTTACCACATCATATTGCTTCCACCTTTATACTAAAATATCTAATAATTTGTTTTATTTTTATTTATTTATGCTTGTTTACTGAGGTAGAGCACTGAACAAAGAAAAAAAGGGAAAAACAAAAGGGGCTGTATTTGCATATATATGGGTAAGTCTTATAGGTAGGGGGATATTCTTACGTAAAAAGAAAAAAACTGGAGCAGTAAAGAAAAATCAGTGTAGTTTAGATGATGTGGTCAGAGGTATTCCAATTCCAGTTGCTTAGATTAAATAGATATGGCCTGAATTGAAGTCTAAATTTGGAGTAGATGGGGAGTTCCTTTAGGATGGGGGATTGTCCTATTTTTGGGCTAGTATATAGAAACTGTGATTAGTGCAGTGAAATTTTTTCTTGGTCAGAAAAAAAAAATCAGCATGTAACATGCTATGATACAGTTCTTGCAAGCATAATAAACAAAATATTCAATTTCTAAGTGATGTACCCCCTGACAAAATATGAAGAGCCCAGGTCCTTCGAGATGAGATTGTGTCAACTTGCAAATGTATTCCCACACTAGCATATTCCAGGTATGCTTATTAGGTGAACATCTAATATCATGTTGAAATTTCCTCTTCAAATACTTTGAATTAATTTGAATAACCAAACTCCTCCTTTTCCTCCCATAATCTTTTTCCCCGTCTTAAAACTTCTTTCAGTCTCTCTTCTCTTGATAACACCAGTATCTATGCAGACTCCACTACAAAACTTCTAGGAATCACTATTGATGACCAACTGAAATTTGACCATCACATACTACAGTCCATCAAAAAGACCAATCAAAAACTAGTTTTGCTGTATAGACATAAAACATTATTAACTAACACCGCTAGGACCTCACTTCCACTAGTCTATCTTCTCCCTTACCTACTCTATGCTTCCCCTATATTAACATACATCCAAGCAAATATCCTAACCAAACTAGAACAAACTTACAACCAGATAACCAGATTTGCCTGTAATCTCCCCTACAAATCCTATCACTGCCTTACACTAAAAAAACTTCAGTGGCTTGAGTTCCCACAACTACTCCAACTTTCACAGCTACAAATTGCACATTCTCTTTTCTACAAACCTGAAAACTGTCCCTCCCTGTCCACCCTCTTATCCCTCTACAAACCTGTACAATCTCTCTGTAACACTGACCAAGTACTACTGCACACCCACAAGTCCAACAAAACTATTGGCAGGTTACTTTATAAATGTTCCATATCTCAAACCTGGAACAAACTCCCATCTAAAATACGATATATCCAATCTTCACTCCTGTTCAAAAAATAACTGAAAAAAATACCTAGCCAACTCTCCCTCCTGCAACTGCCACCACCCCACCTAATCTACCACTACCACACCAGAACTATTCCCTTCATACATTATATATACTTACAATCCTGTGAATCCATAGCTACACCATTGAGCACTCTTAAAACTAAACTTTCCTCCTAACCTATTTTACCTCTTATTTCCCCTGGTCACCCAAACTCTTTCTTCCTCATTTCCTTCTCTCCACTGTATCTATCTTTACGGGTTCCTATCACGTAGTCAAACTTTTAAAAGTTCGAACCACATATGGTCGAGACCATACGTTTGAATTTGTAAAAGTTCAAGCGTTTGAATGGAAATCTCCATAAGCAGAGGTTTCCATTCACTTCAATGTGTGCTATCTCAGAGTTGGTATATTTAAGTAGCGGGGGGTGTGGGGGTACAGGGGGATTGCCCCCTGCTTACAACAATTTATTTTGTTGTCCGTTGTTTTTTTGTTTGGTTGGTTTTTTTACGTAGTCAAAGTTCTGTAACTTCGAACACAATGGTTCGACCATTAGGTGTTCGGAGTTACTGAACGTCGACTATGTGATATAGGCAATGTAAGGTCACTAGTAAACGAAAAAAATTGCCCAAACACCACAAGGGAAGCCCGCAACTCTGCTGGAAACTCAGAATATTTATTGCAGTACAAAAGTAGAAATAACGCTGTTATCCAATGTTGATCACAGTCTTCGTCAGAATCAATACAAAACAAACAGTTGAAAGTAATTCTGAATATATACCCTATCTAATTAGCTAATTAATTGTCAATCAGTTAAATCAGTTTAAAACCAACAAGCATTTCTTCCAAAAGAACATACAGGGAAACACTTGTTTCTAAACCCAATACTAAAAAGATGATAAAAAGTAATAATAGCTACCTTTGTACTTACCCACCAAAGTCACTAGGTGGCAACACTATCCCACTCATTTATTTACATATACTTTTACTGCCTTGGAGTTTTGTAAAACTATCTAGTGTGTTTTAATTTTGTATATAGTATAATGAAGTACAAGTGCCTAATTAATTTTATAATTAACAATATGTATTTATTGTGCTTCACATATATTTTTAACATTAAATTTGGATAGCTATTATTACTTTTATCATCTTTTTAGTATTGGGTTTAGAAACAAGTGTTTCCCTGTATGTTCTTTTGGAAGAAATGCTTGTTGGTTTTAAACTGATTTAACTGATTGACAATTAATTAGCTAATTAGATAGGGTATATATTCAGAATTACTTTCAACTGTTTGTTTTGTATTGATTCTGACGAAGACTGTGATCGAAAACGTATTTGGATAACAGCGTTATTTCTACTTTTGTACTGCAATAAATATTCTGAGTTTCCAGCAGAGTTGCGGGCTTCCCTTGTGGTGTTTGGGCAATTTTTTTTGTTTACTATGTGATATAGACCCTATCTTTACCACCTCTCCTTCCACTCTACCCACTATAACTGACACATCTGCCACTCTTGGCTATTCTCTGTCTCTTCAATTATTCTTCACTCTTCTCTAAACTCCACTTACTATGCTTCTATTTTGCTCCACCAACTCTACCTCTATCATTTTGTTGTTGCACATGCACAAAATGCATATTTTTAATTATTTCTATAAGGCATTAATGTTGTTACTCACATGTCTCTTTATCTTGCCCTTTTTAATGTTCCTAAACTTGCAATGTAACTTGGTTTGGTTATGATATATGTGTATTATTTTTAGCATCATCTTTTTTATCATGTGTTTGTGGAGCTTTGTTGATACTTTTACTGATTATCTACAGGGCATTAATGTTGTTATTCATGTCTTTTTATCTTGCCCTTTTTATGTTTTTAAACTTGCAATGTAACTTGGCTTTGTTATGATATATGTGTATTATTTTTGGCATCACCTTTTTTATCATGTGTTTGTGGAGTTTTGTTGATACTTTTACTGATTATCTACAGGGCATTAATGTTGTTATTCATGTCTTTTTATCTTGCCCTTTTTATGTTTTTAAACTTGCAGTGTAACTTGGCTTTGTTATGATATATGTGTATTATTTTTTGGCATCATCTTTTTTATCATGTGTTTGTGGAGTTTTTCTCCTCAGGTCTCCACTGAAAATGGGCCTCCAGCCCAGTGGACTAACCCAGTTAACAAAGGACAAATACATAAATAAATGAATAACTTGTCTAAGAACAAATTTCTCTCCACTGGTACATAAGAGTTATAATAAGGGACAATATGAAACATCTGGATCATGTTAGAAACATCAATAATAATATTTCTTCCTGAAAAGACATCTGTAACCTTTTTTTCAGTTAAGTTTTATTAATTTAACATATGTACAAGATTTAAAATAAAGAAAGGTGCATTATAGTCAATGTATTATATACATAACATGTTATAACAATCAGAGGATGCAAAATATCTCCAGTTTAATATTTTTTATACTTAGATATTAACAATTCCCACTTATCACAGCACTTTGAATTCATACTATAAATTACAGATCTTTGTTTCAAAGTTATTTTTTCTTTTGCACATAGATTTGTGGCTAGATCAAGAAAATCTTAATAACATACATATTACATCAGATTTCCATTTCCTAGTAATAATTTTTCCTGCCATAGCTATTAGACTCCAAAACATTGCATATTGTTTAGTAGTTACTGCAGTTGGTACAAGAACATTAGTTAAGATTGTTGTTCTTAATAATTGTCTGTCTTTAATCCCTTAAAAAGTTACTAGTCTTATAAAATACATCCAACCAATCTGCCTTAATATTTTTTACATATCCAATAGTATATAATATTTGTTTTTATTAAACTTTGAAATCCTATCTGGCATAACAAAACTCTATATAGGCATTTCCATAAGAATAATTTCCAATGCAGACTTGATAACATTTATACATTTTAACATTAAACATGTATTCTTTCAACTTTTCATTCAAGTCATTTAAATTATTGACTTCTAAATATTACCAGTAATTTTTGTCATAGTTGTTATTATTGACTAAAATTAGTTTGTACAGTTTGATAAGCTGCTGTTACTAGAAATATCCCCTTTAATGATGAAATTTATATATCCATAAAATTTTGGAATCATTTTTTCTCATTTTAATTTTAAAAAATAAATAACTATTTAATGTATCTCTAATTAAACTTACTACTAATGTATGACAAACATCTAAGTCACTTGTGTTTAATATATCTTAAATAGATTTGACAATATCTTTGACCAAGTACTTATCCTAGAAAATAATATAATTATTGTTTAATGCCTCCATATTGGAAATAATATGGTTTTCTATGAATCCTGTTGTAAAAGCGATAGGGAAGAGTAAACATGTCTATTTTGTTCAGTAATGATGCTCTATAAATATCATTTCTAAAAGTCCTCAATACTGTTTGCATGTAAAAGAGTCCAATGTTATATTTAGATTTTTATCTACAATCCTTTTGAGTAACCATATAAATGGATTATTGATACTCCTTAATTTGTTTAAATCAGTAGATTTATACGTGGTTATTATTTGTTCATGAATATTTTTCTGACTAGTGTAATTAGTATTTAATCATAGTATTATCATATTAAGGACTGCTGGTAGTGCATATGATTCTAAATCTGGAAAAAAATGATTTCTCTAAATTCCTATAACCTATGATTTTTATATGAAGTTCTTTGCCAGAAAACCGTAAAAAGGAAACCAATATTTTCCATTTTTCTTATTAATGTTTTTCCAGGCATTAAAGCTTTAGATTGAAATAAATGTAAGAGTTTTGGTAATATAATCATTTTGATGAGTGCTAATTATTTTTTCAAAGTGAAACGTCATAATTCCATTGTTTAGCTAACAAAGTTATTTCTCAATTATTTTTAAGAACAAAGTTAACCAATTGATTAATAACAATTTAAATTGTAATTCCCAAATATCTTATCTCTTGTTTGTCCCAATTATACTTTATTTGTTAACATAGATTTCAGTGTTACTACAATAGCTTCTGATTTATCATTATTAAATTTCATTAATGACATCTTTTGAAATAATTAATCTTCTTTGTTTAACTCATATATAGAATTTTTATATATCCTGTTGTTAACAACACATCATCAGCCAAAACCTGGATTTCAGTATGAATATTATCACTTTTATTAAAACGTTCATTTTTTTCATTTAATCTAAGACTAATCTAATACTATTGGCAAATAATTATATGCCCAATGTAAACATAAAAGGTAATAGAGGACAATCTTGTTTGTTCCTTAATGTAGTTAAATACTGAGAAATATATAGTACTACTGTGATATATGCTTTAGCTTCAACATATGTATGTATGTATATATGTGTGTATATATATATATATATATATATATATATATATATATATATATATATATATATATATATATATATATATATATAAACAATCTGGAAATTCAAAGGTCATTAAAGTTTTAAATAAGTAATTCCAATCAGTAAATCACGTCCTCTCTCTATATCTAATCATATTAATGCATTTTTTCTTTTGATTTTTTACTAACTCTAGGAAATTTATTATTCTTTTTATTATCAAAAGATAGTCTATTAATGAAACATGTTGGGTCTTTATTAATAACCATATCCATAATAGCCTTTAGTCTACTGGGCAATATAGGTGCAGTATATATGATGAGACTTTCTTTTCATTTTTTTGCATAATTCCATAAACTATCTTGCAGCATCATAGGTACATTTTCATTACATACATAACCAATCAGAGTAAACTATTGTCTTAGAGATAGAATTGTGATGCCAGTTGTAATTTTACTTATAGCTTACTGACAGGAAACTGGTAACTATATATAACCAAGAATATTATAGCCAACAGTTATAAAAAAGGCAACTCTGAGGCTTAAACTTTGGTGACGCTGACAGTAAATATAACTAGCCATATAAAGTGTGAATAGCTGATTAGTACAATTACTACATCAACTATAGCAGGCAATAACAGCAAATATATTGATACTATAGTATATTAACACATACTTCTTGAGCATCACAGAGAAAAGTGAAATACAACAGGATTTGATCATTTAGCTAAAACTAAATATTTAATTATACCATTATCAGGCAAGTGCAGGCAGGTGATGAAGTAAAAAAGTGCAGTTGTAAGACTCTTCTGCTGCATATACATGATTTACTGTTTGCCAGTACTCTGCAATCTCAGGGGGTATGAGACTCTCCAATGTCTGGTGATAGACTTTTTACAAGCCAAGTGTATGATGCCAATCACAATATACTCCATGACATGGCAAATATTACTTATTTGTTTGCATGATAGAATAAACCCCTCTAATTTATACCAAAAGGAAGCCCAAAGAACCTGTATTCTGGACCAACTCCAGAAAATGTGTTCCCATGTAGGAGCTGCCAGGGGCTGAATACACCACCAAGAAGTACAGCTAGTGACATGAATATTATCAGGTAACATTTTAGAAGTTATAAATGACTTATGAAGAGATTTCCAAGCAAAAGTTCTCCATGTACTTGAGAAAGTGACTCAGATAGGAGATTGAAGAACACTTTTAATCTTTTCATCTGCTGTTAAATTTCTCTTTTTTTCCTTATTTTGGGGTCAGAGATATTAAGGAGTATTTCTAGGAATGTGGAATACAATTGGAAGTTTGAACTACAAGATAAACTTCACCTAATAATCCAATTATATTAGAGGGAAACGTTTATACATTTCTGCACTTAAACCATCCAGACCTGGAGATTTTCCATTTGTATATTTCTAATAGTTTATTTTATTTCACATAGTGATATTGGCTTCTTTATTATTGATATTTGTTGCTCAGTTAATTAATTTGTAATATTTTCCAAATATCATTAATTAATACATTATCTTTTATTTAAATCTGCATGATAATTTTTAAATATGTGATGTATCTGTTCAATATCTGAAGATTCATTTGTTGTTAAATTATTTATTAGATTGTTTATATGATTTTACCTATTTATTTGTATTCTTTTGTTAGTTTATGCATTTTAGGAGTCATTGCATAACTATGAAGTTTATTTTTTTTTCTAAAGCTATTTCAGTTTTATGATTTAATATATTTTGATACTGTGTTCTTAATTTCATGATATTATTTAAATTATATGTTTTCATTTTTTGTTGTTTAAGTTTAGCTTTATGTACCTCTTCTTCAATTTTTAATAGTTCTCTATCCCAGTCTTTCATTTTTGTATGAGATCAGACCATCATGGTATTACTTATGTGAATCTCATAAAATAATTTTATTTACTGAGTCATTATTGTTAAACATGAATTATTAATTTAACTGTTTAATAAGATGCTTTTTACATTCCTTTAAAGTGGTCATATCAGAAGAAATTGTTAAATTAATTAAGAATTTCTACTATTCGTTGTTATATTCAAACCTATGATCAGATATGGGGCAAGGCACAACTTTGAAAGGATCAACTTATTTAAGAAATCCTGAGAAAAATAAATTCTGTCTATTTGGTCCGAGTTCCATGAACATAAGAATAATGTGTGAAGTTAGATTAGTTATTTTCTGCAACTAATCTTATATCATTTAGATCAATATTCACTGTCCATTTATGTGAAACTTTACCTGAGGCATGGAACTATTGCCTGATTTGTCCAGAATGCACTTAGCAGCAAAAAATACCTTTCAAGATGATCTTTAGCTCCTTTTGTACCAATTCATGGGATTCAAAAAATAAAACAAAACTAAACTGTAAAGTTTGTTACAGTAGTGAATCATTATTATTATACAGTATGTTCCTTTTGCATAATTATACTCATTAATAATTCTAGGCATAATCTAAGATTTTTTTCAGAGTACAGCTGCACCTTTTTTATTTTAATGAAGATGAGGTAATTGTTCCATAACTTGTTGGGATATATTGGAGATAAATTTTATTACTTATTATTTTTGCCCTTCTGAGATAATGTCAATTATAAGTACTTCCTTTTCAAATATTAATACAACTTTACCAAATCTTAATTCTAAAATTAAACTATTACTAACTAAAATTAACTTATTTACAAAGTAACAATATATGTCTGTTATAGTTTGTAATCTGCCTACCCAAGTAGATTTCCTAAACTAAACATCTTTGCACAAATATTTAAAATCAACACATCAAATCAGTACTGTAACTACAATAAACAGTTGAAATTCTAAAACTTTACTTATTGAAAACTTAGTATATAATCAGGATATTTGAACTGTTTAACAACATGTAGTTAGAATTACAAGAGAGAGCACCATTGTCCATGCATTTATATTAGCATTTATTAATAACTTTGTACATTAAAATAATGCTGTTTCAATTGCTAACTCATAAAAAAATGATTTATAACATCTGAAACAAGATATTAAGAGTTAATAAAACTTTATCATTTAGTGTTTACCTATTCTTATAGTCCTTAAAAAATAGTAACAATGTGGTTATGACTTCAGCAACATTATATGATTTTCATTCAGTCAAAGTGCCCCTATATGAATCTTTGCAGTTCAGTATAGAAATTAAGCTCTACTAATCCTCATCCCCTAACATTATTGTATGCCAGTGATACAGTCCAGAATTTGGGTCTATATCAGTCCGTCGAAACGGCTGATGATTGAATAACAGATGTTTGAACTGTGAAGTTCGAACACTGATTATTGCAAAGCCGCGGAACACCGAATTCTTTCCCAGGGAAAAATTTGGTGGGCCATTTCTGTGGCTTCGTGATTATCAGGACTGTGGTGTGAAGTTACAGGTCAGGTTCAGGTAAGTGTGCGACTGTGTGGACATTAGGGTTAGGGCGCAGGTTAGGTGAGTTAGGGTTAGGGCGCGGGTAAGGTGGGTGTGCGGTAGTGATAGACTTTAGGGTTAGGGCGGGATAGGTGAGTTAGGGTTAGGGTGCGGGTCAGGTGAGTGTGCAATAGTGACGGACCTTAGGGTTAGGGTTTGGGTTAAGGTAAGTGGATAGATAGTAGTGTATGTACAGTTTAGTGTAGGGTTAGATTTAGGATTTTAAGTGCTTGTGTGTGGATTGCTGTTTTTTTGGTGTGCTTGTGTTGTGTGTGTGTTTCTTGGAACAGCGATTTTTTTACCTGGGAAAAAAAAATCGTTGTTCTAAGACTTTGTGGTTAGAAGTTCGAACATATGGTGTTCGAACTTCAGCCGTTTCGGTGAACTGATATAGACCCCTAGAATTTATGTATTTCTTGAATTAGTATATAAATCTTGCCAAACACAAGGAAATGATTATATAAAATAATCTAGGAAACAGAGTCACATATTTCATCAACATTATTTTTTCAATATATGGTTAAATACTTGCATAACTTCAGGTAATCTTCTTGTATGTGGGTGTTAAGATTAGACTAATATATAGTATCTCTATTACCAGAAAGAGTAACAGCTTTATTATGTTTCCTGTGATGATCTTTACTAGTGATTTTCTAATGAAAATATATTTATTAAATAAAGGTAGTTATGTACCCATATATCAAACAACTCAGTGGTTCATACTTCCAACCTGATGCTACTGAAAAGTGAGGGTGTTATGAGCAATAGCTGAACAAGGAGGACTATACTAAACTACTTTTCGCTTAACATAGTTAGCTAAACTTCTTCAATAATTATCCATGTGGGTTCCATTTAGAACCTTCTTTGTGAGTCACAATTTAGTGTTGTCTAGGTAGCTTACAACGGGTTCCTATTAGATTGTCGAAACTCCATTTACGCGAATATGAAATCATCGACATGTATTGCATGAAATAAGTAATTGTCAAATGTGCAAAACCATGAAATCCGAAATGTCGAAGTGTTTTGGTTGGCCCATTTGCGGTATAGATCTGTAAGGTAAGTGTGCGATAGTTACGGACCTTAGGGTTAGGGTGCGGGTTAAGTGTATAGATAGGTAATGTGTGTAAGATTTAGTGTAGTGTTAGAAGTAGGGTTTTGTTAAATGTATTTATGTGTATTATTTATTTTATTTGGGTATAGCTCCATAGGGGAAGTGTGCAGTAGTTATGGACCTTAGGGTTAGGGAGGGGTTAAGGATAGTGCATAGATAGTTGTGTATGTGGGGTTTAGTCTAGGGTTATAAGTTGAGTTTTGGTGCTTTACTTTCGATTTAGCAGTAGGGTTTGGTTAGTGTATGTATGTGGTTCATTTATTTTGTTTGGTTAGGTAGTATGTAGCAGGTGGTGGGGTTGACCGACTATGAACGTTCAATATTTTAAATTTCGCACTTTAGTGCGTTCTGTATTTACACGGTTCGAGTAATACGTGTCACTGTTTTGGTATTCGATGTAATGGATTTTCATTCATTTAATATAGACCCACTTACAGCATATTAGTACCTAGCAGCTTGCTGAATTTCATGATCACAACTCATTGACTTGTCAGGCCCATTAAAACAGAAAGTTAACCCATATCAGTCCTCTTGCTGTCTTGTTGTCTTTGTAATAAATACCTAACCATATATACTCCATTTCTAGAATAGGCTACCCCACTCATCAAGCAGAACACTTCCCCAACAACCTCCAGAAACAGTCTGGATAACTAGAAGGCCAATCTTAAACTTCTATCAGAGGTGTATAGAAAAAGTCTACACAAAGAAGAATAGTGGTAGTCATCCATTAGCACAGAATGATATGATTAATCTTTTTAATGATCTCACCTAGTCCCAAGCTTTGCAAGGACCCATGAACCCATAAGAACCTAAAAGCTATATTGTATGATTTACAGTGTGACTAGACTCAGAATTCCCAAGGTTTCTAATCATTTCTATTTCCTTCTGTATACATGAGTTTTTATATAAAACAGGATAGCCTTTATGCACTAAAACAACTGTAAGCATATTTATCTACTGATGGCGTTTCAGTATTTATTTGTATTCTCAGATATTTTTCACCCCCCCATTCCATCTACCTCATATTAATACTGATTTTTTGGTGCAAATAGTATAAAACACAAGTTCCTTTAACATCACAGGGTACCACTGTAGAGTCTGTGATATTACATATCTGAAAGCTTCATCTTAGTAATGTAAAGCACTTGTTTTGTAGCACTTTTCACAGGACCGAATATAAAATAATATGTAATCCCACCTCTTTTGATTTCATAATAATAACAAAATATTATTTTGGCTCTAGTAATATTATATTTTGCCTTGATTGAAGTATGTCCTTGTTTTATGTTTTTGTTCCCTGACATGTTTCTGTGATATAAAAACTCTTGCCCCTCCAGCAGTGTCTAAGTAGGTAAGAGACCTGTTTTGCTTCAACCAGTTAAAATAATTTGATGTTTGCTCTAACTGACATATACCCTTTGTGAAAATCTTATTCTACTTTTAAATAGCTTTCTTCATAATATTTAGTCACGTCAGTAAAGATATCTTGCTGGCAGTTTTAGTAAGATAGCAAAGACACTGGTGATAATATGAAAATAAGAGCAGAATGTTGCAAAATACTTGTCTCCTGATTCAAAGTCTTGACTAACTGGAATTTACTTAATTTTTCAGTTTCAGGCCCTGGGATCCACTCCTCGATTTGATGCAATTTGAAAAAGATGGTATCATCCAAACCAGATTCAAATCTCAGACTCCATTGGTATGTTCTTGCATTGTACCTACTACCAAAGGCAAATGGGAGAATTGTTTATGTTAATTATATCAGATGATTTTCCATACATGAATGTAATTAAGCACCTGCCATTTTTTCACCAGTGGGCAACAGACCTGTTGAAACCTGATATTTGTTGTTTTTAGTGCCTTGACCAAGATTCCTAGCATTATGTACTTTTGATCACTGCTTGTGCTTTACTTGTAAATGAATCATTCTGTGATGTTGTGCATAAAACTTGCAATGCTATTCACTGCCGAGTAAATGTTTTTGTACTTGTCTGTCATTTCTTACAAAAGGTGTGCATCAGACTAATATCTATGCTTGATGTAATATAAAAATAACATCACTACACACATTGTCATTTTTGATACACTATGATTGTTGTGACATTTACATTAAAATTATCTCAACTTTGCAGATCTGTATTCATAAAACTGAGAACAAAAGTGGTCATCTGAAGAACATGAAAAATGGCTGCACATCTCAGACTCCTGATCATCAAGACATTTTAGGGAGTGAACGTGAGTAATATTAATTTCCTTTAACAAGACCTGTCAAGTTTTCCTTTTGTCAATGTCTTCACTCCAGTTAAGCTATAAGATATGAGGCCTTACCACAGTCATCCTTACCTTAGTCATTAACTTGCTATTGACCACTTGATTGAGTTTAGTAAACGAAGGCTTACTTTAAAGCTGTATCCTTTGCAAATCTTGGTGAGGAGGAATATATTTCCTGTCTTAGTTTTCAACTTTTATATCATTAGGTTATATGTATTACTTCAATAAACCAAATGCAGAGTAGCACGCAAACGGAACCCGGGACAAGCGTAAGCAAAATAAATAAGTAATAAAATCCAAATATCATACACGTTGTACCCAATGGCAATAAAACGTAAAAAAGTCCAACCAATATTGTAGGAACAAATCGTCACCCAGAATAATCCTTGGAAATCAGTAAAACTTTTATTCACATAGATCACAAGTGAGCGCTTTCGCCAAAAGGCTTCTTCAGACTTATACATGTTCCATGATTTCAAAAACATTTAAATAACCCTCCATGGATTGCTATTGGTTACTTCATCCGCTCTTCAAAATCACAGAATTATTTAAAGCACTAATGTCATACATATAATACCAAATCTCAGTTTTGCAGATATAATACAAAATACACAGAAATAAATAAATCAAAACTGGAAACATTTGAAACATTGTGAACATAGAATCTCAGACTTCATTTGTAAATAGTAATAGTTAACCACACTCCATGTATATAAAACTACTTAATCAACTCCCCTAATAAACTAGACATTATAAAATCTCCACATCATGCAGAGACAAAAACTTTTTAAAAAATGTGGTCCCTATTCTATATAATGTAATAAACATAGGCTCACTTCTTAAAAATAAGCTCACTTCTTAAAAATATATACTACTAATTATATATATTAATTTTTTTATCTTCACTTGGGTCTATAAATCTTCCTAGCCTTTAAAAATGGTTTAATGTGAATCTTGTCATTAAGACCAGGTGGTTCATCAGCTCTCCATCTTATGATCCACCTGGATTCACATTCCAAAGTTTTATTTATAAGATCTCCACCTCTGAATCCTTGTAACAAGGACTGTATAACATAAAATTTAAAGGTGTGACCAACTCCTGTTTCTTTATAATGTCTGGCTAAAGCATTCACTTCCGAACCTACTCTGATGTTATAATTGTGTTCCCTAATGCGCTCTTTTAGGGTACGATTGGTCTTCCCTACATAGAACGCTGGGCATAAGTTACAGATAGCCAAATAAACAATATTCCTACTTCCACAGCTTGTATTAGTGTGAAAACTATAGCTGCAACCCGTGTTTCGGTGTATAAATTCAGTATTTAAACTTATATATGCACATTGGTTACAATTGCCACATGGTACTGTATTAGAACTTGTTCCCACTTTTTTCTTCCTATTGCTAATATATTTAGGTCTACATAATAATCTCTTTAAGTTAGGATGATTCTTATATGTCATTTTCGGATTGGGTCCAACAACCCTTCCCACTTCCCTATCTGATAATAAAATATCCCAATGCTTAGACATAAGCTTTCTGACTTCCGAGCTAACTCTGCTATAAGAAATTGTGGCCCTCATCTCATTCTTATAGGGTCTCGGTGTATCAGTAACCACAGTCTGTTCTGAAAAATAAGGTTTCGCTCTATTTGATCTTAAGCCATCCACTTCAGTGACGGCTACATCTATCTTATGTCCATCATACCCTCTATCCAGAAACCTCGTCTTCAACCCCTCAACCTCAACCCTATAAAGATCGTCATCCGGGTTGAGCCTGGACGCTCTCATAAATTGTCCTTTGATTACGTTATCAAAAACATGGAGAGGGTGCATACTTAGTCTATGAAGTAGCATATTTCTATAGCATCCTTTTCTGTGCACTGAGGTGTTAATAAGGCCATTGGTTAATCTACTTATTTCAGCATCTAGGAAGGAAATGTTAGTTCTTGAGAAATTCAGAGTGAACCTTAAAAAATCTGTGGAAGTGTTCATATAATTTACAAAGACCTTGAGGGATTCCTCACTACCTAACCAAACAAAAAAGAGATCGTCCACAAATCTGCGATTTATACCAACAAATTCCTTAAAGTGGGCATTCCCTTGTAAAAATTTATCTTCCCATGCAGCCATCACGAGATTGGCGTAGCTATTGGCACAAGATGTGCCCATAGCCACGCCATCCCTTTGAAGGTACAAGCCTTCATCAAAGGAAAATACATTGTTGGTAAGAATGGTCTCCAAATATAGTGCAACCAAATCTACTTTCTCATTAGAGAAATCTGAGTGTGTTCTCAAATACTCTAAGATGTAACTAATACCCACCTCATTAGGGATAACTGTAAATAGACTTACTACGTCTAATGTTACTAAAAAATATGGTCAATCATCACTTATTTGTTTTGTAAAGCTATATAGATCTATCAAAAATTGTTTACTGTCTTTAAGTATATTCACATTCTGATCTACTAATGGTCTCAAACAACTTTCAGTATATACAGAGAGTGGCTCCGTGACCCATCCCTGACCTGCCACTATTGGTCTCATGGGAGGGTTAACAAGGGACTTATGAATTTTCGGCAATCCCTGAACAACTGGTATTACTGGATCATTAACCTTAAAGTAATCATATAGTCCCTTAGTAATGTTTGTAGACATTAAGAGATCATCTAACATATAGTATACATTAAACACTTTCTCAGTTAAGACCTTATGATCTATTATATAATAGAATTTCTCATCATTCAAAAGGTGTTTCATACGCTCATTATAATCGCCTATATTCATAAGTACAATGGGGCCACCCTTATCAGCTGGTCTAATGACCAGTTCCTCATCATCTCTCAAATCTTTCAATGCTTTCCTCTGTTGGTAATTCAGATTCTGCCCATGTCTTAGCATCTTTCTATTCTGAAAGTGGTTATAAATATCATTTTCTAAAACTTTACCAAAGACCTCTACTACTGGATGTAACTGAGGGACATAAGTGCTGTTTGCACAAAACCTATTAGGTCTTATTTCATTCTGTTGTCCGAAATCCAATCTCAACTGTATATTTCTAATAAACATTTTCATATCAATGACTGTTTCAACCAGGTCACTATTTTTTGTTGGAATAAAGTTAAGTCCCTTATTTAGGACTTGTTTCTCATACACGGTCAAGTTTCTACTTGACAGATTTACAATCAATGAGTTGTTTTCTCCCACATCTTTTTCAGCGTGGGACCCTGTTGTTCCTCCATAGAACCTTTCCTCTTTTGTCTGCCCCTGCTGGCAGAACGTCTCCTCTCCAAAAAATGCCCTTGTGCTATAGGGAAAGGAGTATTACATTTATTAATTGATGTAATAGAACTGCTATCTTTAGGTCTAACAACCATTTCCATTTGTGGTATCTTAGTAGTAGTAATTGTGTTAGAGCAAACCCCTGGTTCACCCATAATTTCAGAACCCCCTGGGTCACTCAAACCAATCCCATGCATGTCAGTTGTTACATCACTTAAGATGGGGACATTCGTGGATTCATCCACAGACAGAGCATTACTAACATCCAGGGTAGTCCTGTCTGTGCGTGTGTTATCATTACTAATCTGTCGTGTATGTACTTCATTCAAAGCGCAAGACTGACCTGCTGTACCATCATCTATATTCATGTTATCTCTGAGTCCATTGCGTGTGTTACCTCTAGAAATTACACTAGCGTAACTCTGTTGACCATTACGTGGCCTATATGAATCATGCACATTACTCTCCCTCTCCCTCGGCCAGGTAAAGACCTGGCTATTTCTAAAGTCACGTACATCCCTAGTTATTTTAGATTTTTTCTGGTCAAACAAACGTTTTTCAAGTAGCGTCACATCATCTAATACTTTCTCTAATCTGATAACATAAACATTTTCAGTATATTTCTTTTTGAAATCATTAAATAACTTATTAACCAATAATCTAAGATTGTCCTCTTCCGGTCTGTGATAGTCAATAAGTAGCTTCATATAATTGAAGCTCAGCTCGAGATTGAGCTGTTGCCAACGATAAAGTAGTTCTGGAAACCTATTACCCGACGTGGGCATCTTTAAAATACGAAGCCCACGCGGTATGATTTTTTTGCTCAAGCATGCCTCAAAGTAATGTCTTTGTACCTGTAGCTTTTTCAATTTGGTAAAAGCAGTCTCCAGTTCTTGTAAATCTCTTGAAGCATTTCCACTATTTACATCGCTTGTAAAATCAGTATTCCCCTCAACACTGGGTTCAAAATCAAGTAGAAGATTGTCGTCGCCAGTCACACAAACATGAAAACGTTCAACAAACTTGTTGGCTCTCTCCACAGTAGACGGCACATACGGAAGTTCAATATTTTGAGTATTCACGTTCGCCATGCTCCTAACGTGCTTCACCGACCAAAAATAATATAACACAATAAACCAAATGCAGAGTAGCACGCAAACGGAGCCCGGGACAAGCGTAAGCAAAATAAATAAGTAATAAAATCCAAATATCATACGCGTTGTACCCAATGGCAATAAAACGTAAAAAAGTCCAACCAATATTGTAGGAACAAATCGTCACCCAGAATAATCCTTGGAAATCAGTAAAACTTTTATTCACATAGATCACAAGTGAGCGCTTTCGCCAAAAGGCTTCTTCAGACTTATACATGTTCCATGATTTCAAAAACATTTAAATAACCCTCCATGGATTGCTATTGGTTACTTCATCCGCTCTTCAAAATCACAGAATTATTTAAAGCACTAATGTCATACATATAATACCAAATCTCAGTTTTGCAGATATAATACAAAATACACAGAAATAAATAAATCAAAACTGGAAACATTTGAAACATTGTGAACATAGAATCTCAGACTTCATTTGTAAATAGTAATAGTTAACCACACTCCATGTATATAAAACTACTTATCAACTCCTAATAAACTAGACATTATAAAATCTCCACATCATGCAGAGACAAAAACTTTTTAAAAAATGTGGTCCCTATTCTATATAATGTAATAAACATAGGCTCACTTCTTAAAAATAAGCTCACTTCTTAATATATACTACTAATTATATATATTAATTTTGTTATCTTCACTTGGGTCTATAAATTTTCCTAGCCTTTAAAAATGGTTTAATGTGAATCTTGTCATTAAGACCAGGTGGTTCATCAGCTCTCATCTTATGATCCACCTGGATTCACATTCAAAGTTTTTTATAAGATCTCCACCTCTGAATCCTTGTAACAAGGACTGTATAACATAAAATTTAAAGGTGTGACCAACTCCTGTTGCTTTATAATGTCTGGCTAAAGCATTCACTTCGAACCTACTCTGATGTTACAATTGTCCCTAATCGCTCTTTTAGTACGATTGGTCTTCCTACATAGAACGCTGGGCATAAGTTACAGATAGCCAAATAAACAATATTCCTACTTCCACAGCTTGTATTGTGAAAACTATAGCTGCAACCCGTGTTTGGGTGTATAAATTCAGTATTTAAACTTATATATGCACATTGGTTAATTGCCACATGGTACTGTATTAGAACTTGTTCCCACTTTTTCTTCCTATTGCTAATATATTTAGGTCTACATAATAATCTCTTTAAGTTAGGATGATTCTTATATGTCATTTTCGGATTGGGTCCAACAACCCTTCCCACTTCCCTATCTGATAATAAAATATCCCAATGCTTAGACATAAGCTTTCTGACTTCCGAGCTAACTCTGCTATAAGAAATTGTGGCCCTCATCTCATTCTTATAGGGTCTCGGTGTATCAGTAACCACAGTCTGTTCTGAAAAATAAGGTTTCGCTGTATTTGATCTTAAGCCATCCACTTCAGTGACGGCTACATCTATCTATCTATCCGGGTTGAGTTCTTGAAGGTCTTTGTAAATTATATGAACACTTCCACAGATTTTTTAAGGTTCACTCTGAATTTTTCAAGAACTAATATTTCCTTCCTAGATGTTGAAATAAGTAGATTAACCAATGGCCTTCTCAACACCTCAGTGCACAGGAAAGGATGCTATAGAAATATGCTACTTCATAGACGAAGTATGCACCCTCCCCATGTTTTTGATAACGTAATCAAAGGACAATTTATGAGAGCGTCCAGGCTCAACCCGGATGACGATCTCTATAAGGTTGAGGTTGAGGGGTTGAAGACGAGATTTCTGGATAGAGGGTACGATGGACATAAGATAGATGTAGCCGTCACTGAAGTGGATGGCTTAAGATCAAATAGAGCGAAACCTTATTTTTCAGAACAGACTGTGGTTACTGATACACCGAGACCCTATAAGAATGAGATGAGGGCCACAATTTCTTATAGCAGAGTTAGCTCGGAAGTCAGAAAGCTTATGTCTAAGCATTGGGATATTTTATTATCAGATAGGAAGTGGAAGGGTTGGACCCAATCGAAAATGACATATAAGAATCATCCTAACTTAAAGAGATTATTATGTAGACCTAAATATATTCGCAATAGGAAGAAAAAAGTGGGAACAAGTTCTAATACAGTACCATGTGGCAATTGTAACCAATGTGCATATATAAGTTTAAATACTGAATTTATACACCGAAACACGGGTTGCAGCTATAGTTTTCACACTAATACAAGCTGTGGAAGTAGGAATATTGTTTATTTGGCTATCTGTAACTTATGCCCAGCGTCTATGTAGGAAGACCAATCGTACCCTAAAAGAGCGCATTAGGGAACACAATTATAACATCAGAGTAGGTTCGGAAGTGAATGCTTTAGCCAGACATTATAAAGAAACAGGAGTTGGTCACACCTTTAAATTTTATGTTATACAGTCCTTGTTACAAGGATTCAGAGGTGGAGATCTTATAAATAAAACTTTGGAATGTGAATCCAGGTGGATCATAAGATGGAGAGCTGATGAACCACCTGGTCTTAATGACAAGATTCACATTAAACCATTTTTAAAGGCTAGGAAAATTTATAGACCCAAGTGAAGATAACAAAATTAATATATATAATTAGTAGTATATATTTTTAAGAAGTGAGCCTATGTTTATTACATTATATAGAATAGGGACCACATTTTTTAAAAAGTTTTTGTCTCTGCATGATGTGGAGATTTTATAATGTCTAGTTTATTAGGGGAGTTGATTAACTAGTTTTATATACATGGAGTGTGGTTAACTATTAGTATTTACAAATGAAGTCTGAGATTCTATGTTCACAATGTTTCAAATGTTTCCAGTTTTGATTTATTTATTTATGTGTATTTTGTATTATATCTGCAAAACTGAGATTTGGTATTATATGTATGACATTAGTGCTTTAAATAATTCTGTGATTTTGAAGAGCGGATGAAGTAACCAATAGCAATCCATGGAGGGTTATTTAAATGTTTTTGAAATCATGGAACATGTATAAGTCTGAAGAAGCCTTTGCTAAAGCCACTTGTGATCTATGTGAATAAAAGTTTTACTGATTTCCAAGGATTATTCTGGGTGACGATTTGTTCCTACAATATTGGTTGGACTTTTTTACGTTTTATTGCCATTGGGTACAACGCGTATGATATATGTATTACTTCATCGATTCAGCTTCAATTGATGTATGTAATGCAACCTAACAGAGCCACCCCGCAAATCAATGACTAACTTGTGAAGCAGCTGTAGCAGCTGTCAGATCATTCAAAGTGCAGTTGTCATCCTCAAACTGTACCACACCAGTTATCACACCTTATCTTCACTTGTCCCCAGTATCAGCCATTGACTATTTTCTAGCTCATTGCATTCACCATGGGCTTTTTGAAGATATACTTCCTTTCTCCCTCCCTTTAAGATGAACCATGCCTGTACTGTCCCTGTTGGTCCTTTCTCAAGAACTGTAGCCCCTCCCCCTGCTTGTCTGCTGTATGCATCCATTTTGTTACTGATTTCTCCACAAACATTCCAACTGTCTGAAGCCTTTCCCTTTAATAGTACATTACCATCCCATTTCACCATTTTATTGTCCTTCTACTGTATACTTTCCAACAGCTTAATGTCCCTTATTCCTTAAGGTCTCTGTATCTGCTTGCATTCAGTCCTTCTGTGGTGGCATTACCAAAGATCTGTACAGTAGCAAAATCACTTTCTTATTCCTAGGGAGTCCCTCTGATTACACATCCTGACATTTTGTTAGTCTCAGACCTTGCTTAAGCACACTGTCTGTGGTTAGATTTCAACATGTCTTCTTTTCACCCTATTACAGTTGGTGTTATTCACAATTCAGTTGTAGATCCCTTCCTGTTCAATATTTTCAACAACAGGTCTCATCACTGTCTTGCCCTAAAGCAACTGAATTGGTTGCGTCTAAGTCCTTCAGTTCACAAATAATCCACCTCATAAACTTATTTATCAAACAGACAAATGCCCAGGTATAACAAACATTTTCCAGCTGTACACTGATTGCAGACTACTCCACTCCACTTATAAAATGTTGCTGACCATAACCAAAGCAAACAACTCTGAAGGCATTTCCTCATATTTCTCCTCATATCTCGCCAAATTATGGAACTCTATCCCTCTCACTCTTAGACTTACAGAAGACACCTATACCTTTAAAGTGCAAATAAAAAAGTACCTATCCAACATATGGCTATGCTCATGTACATCTCCCCAATATTGAACTAACCAACAAAGTTATACTTTTTTTCCTAACATTTTAACCCTGCTCTTCTTATATAAACAACTACCTTCCTTTACCTATCATATAAAATATAACTTAGAATGTAAAACTGCGCATCTTTTTCCTGCTTCTTTCCCTGTTATCTTTTCTTCCACAGCTTCTTCTTCCTCCTTGTCTCCTTCTCTTATCTCTTCTTCCCCTACTTTTTCTCTAGTCTGTCAATTTTTTTTATTCCAGAATGTTTGCAATCAGCTGTTTCCATTAGGATATTAATAATGATGTTATTTATTTAATCACTTATAATTTCCATTTTAAATCATGCAATTATTTTCATGTGTGCTATGTACCTCTTCTTGTTCTGTTAATTTTCTGGAGCTTTTCTCTCTGTAACTACACTGGACAGGGGTAGTTTTCCTGCCCATTCAGACCACCCCGATAAACAAATTCAACAAATAAATAAATAAATAACTATAAATAAGCTGTCTTTGTGCACAGATGTTCTCTGATTTTTCTTTGCTTTTTTCTGAACACTCATTTTTTTTCAAAGAATTAACAAATTAATTGTTTCTTTGAATAATGTTTTTCAAGCTTAAGACTTATTTCAGTTCTTTATCTCTTGAGCATCTGAAACTCACACGTTGTAGCTATATTTGTGTTTTAGAAAGAAGCGAGCAGGATATTAAAGGATACAGGTTAGATTAGGGGGTAGGTGAGGGAGAAAAGTTGTGTTTTTGTTTTCTTTCATCTGGATTTTTGAAAATATTTTCTTTGTTTAACCTTTTCTTATTTTATAAAATTGCAGTGGTCCCACAGCTGCTGGCTAAAAAGCAGATCTTCCCTTCCACCTTTCTGAAAATGGTTAACATTCTTATGGTATGTCAGTTTTCACAGACTTAGCACATCTCAGGGGTCCATCAAATGACTTGGTAAAACAAATGTCCTTGAGGATTGTACCCACTTGTAGGACTGTTTGAGTTAAATTGCTCTGATTTACAGATCCGTCCTGCCTTGGTATCCGAGACATGTAACGGGTGAAGATGATGGATCTATGTGGTGGTGGTAGAGCTATCAGCTCAATCAGTTCAGAAAAGTTGGGGTGTCCTTTAAGGGGAATAAGGATAATTTTCTCTTCATGCAGGTGCTTTCTTGCGAAGGTATGCCTTGGCTTCAGAGGAAAGAGCATCCTGCTTTTACAGTGTCCTGGTTCTTTGGCATAAACAATTAATGTGCCACAGTTTTTTTTATTTCCTGTATCAGATATTATTCTGTTGTCTTTAGTTTTTGCATCTGCATCTCATAGTTTCATAGGTAGGTACTAGGCTATCTGCCTGAGGGCATTTATAAGCCTAGCCAGAGTGTGTCGGCTTTCACCACCCCATTGATTAATTAACTGATCCTGTGTCAAGCAGAGCCAATGAAGTGATCCCAGAGGTGTATTTTCTGTTACCCATCCACTCGTCAAGGTTTCTCTTGAAGAGTGTTAGTGAGGGGCTCTGCCTAATGTAGTTTGGAATTTTGCTCCAAAGCATGGTGGAGTCCCTGTGACAGGAATCTATCCCTCCAGCATGTTCTGTTTATTGTTGTGGCGAGGTTTAGCTCACTAGAGAGCGTGGCTTGCAGTGACTTGGATTTTTTTAGGTGGAGCATGTCCATCAGTTCTGAGTTGGACATGGTTTTGTAAGTCAGGCAGAGATCACTTCTGAGTAAGTGATATGCCACTGAGTACAGCCGGAGTTTTTTCAGTCAGGCTGCATAGGACATATATTTGAGGCCAGTAATCCTCTTGGTGAGGTACTTTTATGGTCTCTCCAGCTGTTGGAAGTGTCTTGTGAGGTACATCCCAAATGGAGCATTGTACTCTATGATGGGTCTGATGAGTGACGAGTAAGGGGCACTATAACCTCTTTATTTCTAGATGCAAACCCTTTAGTAATTAGATGGGCCACATAGAAGGATTTTCCTAACTACTTTGGCAATATGATTGTCAAAGGAGAGATTACAAAACAGTGTAAGAAACTTCTCTGTGTGGAAGATTTTCAGTCCATATATTTCTAGTTAATCACTGTATATTAATCAGATCAGACAATAGTAGTAGAAGTAGCGAACATGAACTCGTCAAGTCAAAAAAGTAATAATAGAAAATATATAATTCTGCAGCATTACTAAGTATTCGAAAGTAATCCAAGCAAGGCAGGCAGTCTGTTTCCAATCGAAAATCCTTTATTAAGTACACAGACAAGCGATCCAAGTAAAACAAAAATAGAGTAATAATTTCCTCACAAGCTTTCTAAATATATATATATATATATATATATATATATATATGTATATATATATACTTTTTATCAGGCATGGGAGTGGTTTATTGTGCTGTAAAACAAAGTGTTATTGGTACACATGTTAAATTCACATCCCTTCCTCCATCAGTTTGACATTTGAGCTGGTCCTGCCCTACCTAGTAGCTGTCATAATAATATATAGCCCTAATGTACTTTAATGGTATATCTTATTTAACCAAATTATTAAGTAGATTATTAAGTCTGTGATTTTATACAAGGCAGTATACTACATATCTTGAAATATATCAACCTTAGTTCATTTTGCGATCAAAAATTATATATAAATATATACATATACATTTTGCATGTAAAAATCAGTTTCTATTTTCATAACCTATTGTTAACAAAGATCGCTTTCGTCCTTCTAGACTTCTTCAGGTCTGTGTACAAGAACCCTAAAAACCTATATAATTGTATAATTAGTTAGTATTGTTATTACCATAATTTTGAATAAAGTGGAAAAAAGAGAACCAGAAAAAAAAATATATATATATATATATGTATGATGATGGAAACAAAATATACACTTAAATTTCAAATGATTTAAAATGGTATTTAAAACCAATTTGTAGAAAAAAGTAAAATAAAATACAATTAATCATGTAAACAATGTGGCAATTTTCTAAGTTCCAGTGCACTTTTAATTGAACAGTAACCACTCTGTTAAAGCACTGACTGAAGAGGAAAAAAGTGTGTTGTCCAAAGGACTTACTTTTGTACCAAGCTGCAGGAGTGAGGTTGCTCAAGTACTGATAGACCTTAAAATGTTTGTGAGGAAGCTCAACTTAAGGGTACAGTTTCATGGCAAAAGTAATGACACTGAAAATAAGCCTATTGATGAAACTATAAAAAGGCCTAGCAGCTATTGTCCACCACTACATCAAACACTAGCTGCTTTCAAAGTGAAATGTGAGATGGATATCAGGAAACTGCTTAAAAAAACCTCCAAAGAAAAAACTTTATAACTTAACACAGGGAGAAAGAAAAGCATTGCTTGAGCTAGGCAATGATAAATCCAGGCGTGTAATGAAGGCAGACAAGGGAGGAGGTATATTTGTGACTGATACCACTAGCTACAACCAAAAGATAGAGAACATGCTGGAGGATAACAGATTTTATGATGATGCCATGATAGTTTCTCAGGTAGCACAAGGCTTGATTTCTTGGAGCTGTGATATAGTCAGTGGTAAGACTGTTGCTGCCTTAGTAATGGTATCCTACAGAACTGCTGTGGTACTTATTGTAAGATCTGCAGGACTCCTGCTGTGCCTGTAGTATAAATAATGCTCAGGATGCTCTGTTAGCCCTATTCAGTCCTGGTGTCTTTAATGCTTTTTATCTGTGTAAACTAGCTCCTCATCAGGCATTCAGGGGTTGATATTTCTGGAAGTTTTTTTTCCCACTAATGTGATAAAGTGTTTACTTTCTTATAGAATGTCTATGCAGAAGTCTAATTCTGGAAAATATTTCTGCCACTGATTAGCCTGTATGGAAGACACTGCTCTTTGAAGGCTGATATGGGGAAGAAGAGGAATGTTGAGGCATATCCTGTTCTTTTTTTCGGGCTGGGAATGTGTGCCCATGCACACTGTCTCTGATAAACCTTCCAGTGGAGACTGAAGCTCTTGCAAAGCTGCAGCCTGCAGGGGGGTAGGGCCTCTGCTTATGTGTCACATAGAGGTGAGGAAGACAGTTTCAGGGCCTGTTAGATGCTAACTCTTTGGCTGTGACCAGGCATGCTCAGAGGCAGGCTAGAGCTTACAGGAAAAAAAAACTGTAGTCTCTTAAAAGCTTGAAGATAACAGTTTCCACTTCTAGCTAGTTTGTTCTCACCCCTAAACAATAAATGAGCCATAAAGCCAAAATCCAAGAAGAATGAATAGAGCAGCTGATAGCATGACTCAGTGGTATTCAGTAGAGGATATGGAGAAAATATTAAGTCACTGCATTTATTTATGTACAAGCATTCAGGTAGCTCTTTAGGGTGTCCCTGCATTGTTTTTTTATTTTCACGGAGATGCATTCTGCCAGGTTTTCTTATTTCATTCTGAAGATGTTGGGGAAGGTAATGTTATCTTTTGTTGGCAAATGAGAGTCTTGAGTCTAAGTCCTTTGCAGAAAGGACATTTTCCTCAGATTCTCCTTTCTGTTCTTCCCCCAGTCCTCCATAGGCCAGCATTTTTTGGATTCTTTGGCTACTGACAAGGAATAAACAGAGAGAGAGAGGATTTTTCCAAATCTGTTGCTGTCTTTGGAAGACCAGGAATGGGAAACATACCAAAACATGGTCTCTGACACTTATCTAGTCCCATAACTCATTTCCTCTTGTCTCTGTTGAAAGAGGTCTCTCTTCTTCTCTCAGGTTATAGTTTTGCTAATATGATCATAGCATTCATTGAAAACTGGCAAGGAAAATTGTTTCTCCCTTGTTCAAGAGAAGGTCTCTAGGAAGGTTAGAATAAAACCCAATTATGCTCCCTGGCTCTCAAAAGAAACTAAGTCCCTTATGCTAAAAAGAGATAGAACTTGGAAAGCCTGGATCAAAATAAAGGAATTACCTCTGTTACATAATTAGAGACACCTCAGAAATCTTACAAACAAACAAACCAATAATGACAAAAAGTCCTCTTATAACTCTGCCCAATTCAATAACAAATCCAACCCTCACAAGTTCTGGTATACTATTAACAAAATTCTCTCTCCAGGCTGCCCTTCAACTCCCTGCCCCTACCCAAATACATCTCCTCTGGAAACTGCTACTCTTCTCAATAACCACTTTATTGAAACCATTCAAACACTCATACCTTCCAACTGTAACACAACTTCTTTGCCAACCCCTGCCAATCCTTCTAACAAACAACTATTCTCTTTACATCCGGTTCCTACTTCCTACATCAGATCTCTTCTTCACAAACTCAAACCCTGCTCTCCCTCCACTGAAAACCTACCTCCTACCTTCCTCAAACTTGCTGCTGACTCCATTGCCTATCCAGTATCTATACTAATCAATAGATCTATTCAGGAATCCACTGTCCCTACCCTATGGAAATCCTTTTTCACTATTCCCCTGCATAAAGGTGGAAACTCTACAGACCCATCTAACTACCAACCTATAGCTATTCTATCTCCACTCTCCAAGATTTTCGAAAAATGTATCCACTCCTGACTACTGAACTACCTCCTTCAGCATAACCTCCTTACTCCCACACAGCATGGTTTCCGTCCCAACCACAGCATAACTACTGCCCTCATATCCTTTACACGTACAATTGCCGAGGCTCTAGACAATAACAAACTCATATTATGCATCTTCCTTGACCTTCACAAAGCCTTTGATACAGTCTCCCATCCCCTACTGCTGTCTGAACTTGCAGATCTTTATCTTCTTCCTCCCTTGCCTGTTTCTCCAGTTACTTATCCTACAGGCAGCAATCTATTAAATGGCTCTCTTCCACTTCTCCATTCATACCTGTCCCAACTGGGATACCGCAAGGTTCCATCCTGGGTCCCCTCCTATTTAATGTCTTTACCAATAATATCTATACTTTTTGTAAACAATCCTCCCTCATCCAGTATGCAGGTGACTCAACTGTCATCTCCATCTCAGACAATATCTCCAGTCTCCACACTCTTACTCAACAGACCTTCCTATCCACTGAACAGTGGTTGTCCAGGAATCTACTTATTCTCAACACTAAAAAGACCAAACTCTTATTATTTCCCCCCCAATCTCGATCTCACCTCAAATCCACCTTTACTATTACTTCCTCTAATAACACTGTTATCCAACCTGAAACTAAACTCCTTGGGGTCATCATAGATGATGAACTTAGATTCAACTTGCAAATCCTCCAAAGCATAAAAAAGACTCACCAGGAACTTGGTTTACTGTATTGTAACAAAAAAGTTCTAACTACAAATGGCAGACTCTCCCTTGCACAAGCTCTTCTCCCCCCTCCCTTCGCATGCTGCTTCAGTACTCACCAACATCCAAACTATTACTTTAAACAAACTCCAACAAACATACCACAAGATAGCTTGATTTATCACAAACTTTCCATACAATACACATCACTGCCTTGCCATAAATACTCTCCACTGGTTAGAATTCCCCCATCTTCTACTGCTGTCACAACTTCAAATGTTACACTTCATTCTTTACAAACCTTCATCCTGCCCTGCTCTCTCTTCCTTCATATCTATCTACACTCCTCTGCGGACTCTCCGTACCTGTAATCAACTACTACAAATATACAAACCCAAAAAAATAGCTGACAAACTCCTATATAAACACTCCGTTGCCCAAGCCTGGAACAACCTCCCAAGAGACATTTGTTCCATCACTCACCCATCCCACTTTAAAGAAAAACTCAAACTTCATCTAGTCAACTCCAAAATATGTCCTTGTCAACCCCTACTTAAGCTCCTCACAACCGTACTATATACCTTCTCAGTCCCTCCACATACAGCTAAGTACTGCACTATTGTGGATACTTACTAAACTCTACAATCAGTACTGTTGCACTTAACTCTTTTTGTAAATATGTAAATATATTTTTTAGTCTGTAAAAATATTGATATGTATATATCATGTGTTTGCATTTCTGCTTTGTCTCTCTAACGTTCTTGTATAACTGATTTTGATAATATGTTTTACTCAAATGTTTGATTCTCTGTAAACTTTTTTTTTTTTTTGGAGCTTTTCTCCTCGGGTCTCCAGTGAAAATGGGCCACAAGCCTAGCTGGGCCAACCCAGTTGACAAATTTCAATAAAATAAAATAAATAAAATAAAATAAGAGTAAGTAAGTACAGTTTTTGAAGTCTTCCCTCACCATTTAATCTTACTTAGTTGACTGGCATTGCAGGTACCACACATCATCTGGTTCTTCAAGCTTAGCAAGTTATCCACATTTGAAGTTTGAGGTCAAAATCAACACTCATGGCACTTTACAGGATGATGCACAGACACCCTCACACATTCATGTACTCACTTGAGACATTGTAAATTTTGATAATTTAGCTAGAAGAGTTCATTACCCAGCAGGATTATTCTTTCTCATATGTCAGGCACTGGCAGCCAAGTCTAAATAGGCAGTCTGACAAGCTGTTGCCCTACACACATGTAGTGTGTAGTTTTTGTGACAGCATATGCAATTTCATATCAGCAGGCTAGCTCAAACCTCACCCTGCATTAGACAGACAATATGTTTTTGCCTTTCATGTCTGTTGTTCTTGGTCCACAGTATTTCTTTGCTTATGTAATATTCTGCCTTTATACTGACATTCTGTGACTGATGTGCACTAGTTTAATACATTTTGGTATTTAAAGTCATTGTTAGTTAGGCTGGCACCATCAGAGGTTAGAGGGTTGATTATTTTCATTTTCAGACTTTTTAAAGAGTATTCTAAAACTTCTGTATAGTTGTTTACATGTATCTTGCAATTTAGACTAAACTAGTAGATCATCAATAGATGTCAGTATGTTATTGACACATTCCTAGGTTTTGTACACAGCAGTTAACTTAGTATGTCTAGTGTGCCAATCACACTCTACTGTGCTTCACAACTGCAGCATTAGTGTTCGGTGGGATGCCTTGTTTCATTCAAGCTGTGTTCTGTGGAATGCCTTGTTTCATTCAAGCTTACAATACTTGAAAGACAAACTATGCACAGAGTCATTTTTACAATTTAGTTTAATTTTAGTATTGAATAAACAATATTTCATAGGTTCATAGGTTCATAGGTTAGTACTAGGCTATCAGTCCTAGGGCCTATACAAGCCTAGCCATAAACAATTCCCTGAATATTTCTTCCCACATTATTTACTTTCCTGGACCCCTGTCTAGCAGGGCGACTGACGTGATCCCTGGGGTGAATTTCCTTTCTCCCATCCAATCGTCAAGGTTCCTCTTGAAGAGGTCCAAAGAGGCACTCTGCTTGACATGTATGGGCAATCTATTCCAGAGTCTGGGGAGTCTCTGGGTCAGGAACCTATCCCTCCAACATGTTTTGTTTATTGTGATGACAAGGTTTAGATCCATGGAGCGTGTAGCTCTGAGGGATTGGGATTTCTTTATGTCCAACAGCTCTGGGTTTGACATGGCCTTGTATGTTAAGCAGAGATCGCCTCTGAGTAGACGATATGCGACAGAGTATAGCTGGAGTTTTTTAAGGCGGTCAGCATAGGGCATCTGCTTTAGGCCTGTGATTCTTTTAGTGAGGTATTTCTGAGGCCTTTCCAGTTGTTGCAGATGTCTTGAGAGGTACATACCAAATGGGGCATTGTATTCTATAATGGGTCTAATGAGGGATGAGTACAGTGGGACAATGACCTCCTTTTTTCTGGATGAAAAGCCCTTCGTGATGAGGTGTGCCACATAGAAGGATTTCCTGACTGTTGTGGCGATGTTAGAGGGTTGTCATGATGGAGTAGCCTTAATATGAGTAAACTGTTTAGATTAAATAAATAAGGTAAAATGCAGTTTAACGTGTTCAGGATAAAATATTTTTCTTACATGTAAATATGACTATGACTGAGACATTCAGACATTTGATACCCAGCCTAACAGCAGCCAGGTATCTGGCACTTCATTAACTGACTGTGGTGAAGGTATGGTCAGGGCCATATGGCAGGTGATGGCCCTTTTAGAGTTGAAAGTAGTGAATGGCATCAGAAACAATGTAAAAATCTTCTTTAAATATCTCAGAAAGAATTCAGGACCATGATTCTAAAAGCCTTAAGCGAATGAGCTAAGGCAAGAGCCAAGTCAGATGTGTTATGCATTGGTTCTGTTGGTACAAATGTGGTGGAACATGGCGTGAGAAGATCAGAAAGGTAGAGGATTGTATAGGCAGGTGCGTGGTTGAAATGTTTACAAGGATAGTCTCCAAATCCACCATTCAAAATTTGCATTTGTCTAATTGATTTGATAATACCTGCTATTTCAGCAGCTCCTGAGAGATGTAAAAGGCAGTGGGGGAACTGTGTTTTAGCTGGTATTTTTTGATTTTTTTTTTACTATAGAAAAAAAAAAGCTTCAGTGTTCCAGAAATGTACCAAATGTGGATATAAATATCCCTCTTATGACATCCAAGCCATAAGGAGCAAGTGTTTGGGATAGAGCATTTGGAAATATTTTTTGAGCTATATGACACATTTGATTATTGTACCTTACAGGAATGAAAAAAATAAACCAATTCTCAAAGTGTTGTTTTTCTATGAGTTCTTCTACCATCTTTAAGTGCAGTAAAGAAAAAGGGAAAAGATGATAGTATTGATATAAGGTGCATAGATACATCTTCTGCTTCTAAAGCGTCCTGTGTGGGTGTTTCTAATTCTAAAGTCATCATTTGCAAAGCTTGAGTGAATGTTATTCATTCTTAGTCTCAGCTCTAAGGCATGGTAGTTGAGGAACATCCTCATAGAGAGTAAGCATTTTTTCAGAGAAAGTTCTAGATAGATACTTAGAATCTAGACCTTCATCAGCTATGCTTATATAGTCCTCCATCTCCATCCACAGTCCCTTCTTGCACATATACTCGGGGCAAGGTAATGTGGACACTGGTTTAGGCACAGACTAACTTGTGCATCCCCCTTTCCACTCTTTATTTGGGGGGGGGGGGCAAGGAAATGTCTCTCTCTTCTTTATCTGCTCCTTTTTCACTGGTTCTCGGGATGTTATGGAGCTGATGAACATGCAGTCAACTCTTGCTTCAAGTCTCAGTTTGACTTTACTGTCAGACTGTCTCATCAATACCAAGTTTATTGGTGGCAAATGTCAGTAGAGACCAAAGCTTCAATGCTGGTGAGTTGGCACTGGCATTTGCTGAGATGCTGTGGGGGTGTTGTCAGTGTTGATCACTTCAGTATTCACGTTTTGGGTACCAAAGCTATTCTCAGTGCTAGTGTCAGCCTTGGTGTTGAAATCTGATTAGATCATAAAAATGCAGACACTTTCAGATATAGTCTTGGCTGCAGATATCCTTGGTCCCAAGACCTTGGCATTGACCAGAGAGCTTGGAGATGTTGTAGACCAGATTGCTTGTTTGGTAGGTATCCCTGTCAAGTAAGCTGCTACATCTACTACAACTCATACTGCACTTCATTCTGATACTTTGTCCCTATTGTCTTAGAGTGGTAGAAATCTGCCACAGGGTCAGGAGGGATGTATCCAGTTTGGATACCACTTCCTCGCTCGGACAAGAGCTCTTTGAGTTCCCCCGAACCCCACCCCAGATAACAATCAAGAAGTGGAGGCTTTCCTAATATTCCTCCAATGATCTGAAATTTGAAGAGATTATGGAATTAATAAGTTAGCTGTGGTGATGGCCATCTGACTCTGTCACTAGAGGAACAGATACTACAAGAGGCTTTCCATTCTGCCTCACCTACCTCTTGAGTGTTTACCCCTGCAGGTTTTATTCATTATGCAGAAGGCTTGACAAGAACCTGATGTGTAGCACATATCCTTAGGAATCTTGCAGATGTTAAGAACAATGGAGTAATCATCCCCTAGCTGTGGCTGCCACACAAAGAAAGAAAAAACGAAGGAAAGCACCCTCAGAAGAAAGTCTAGTGTTTTTACTTCCCTGACAAGGCATCTAGGACACAAGAATGCTGTGACAAATGTGTGTATCCATCAAGTCCTTTCTCTGGATGAATACTCGGCTACCTGACGCATATGACTCGTTTTATTCATGAGTTAGCAGAGAGAGGTAGAGAGAGAGAGAACCTAAGAAACACTGAAAAAAGACCATTTGGGAATTTATAGTGCAAGGTGGAATCCAAGGTGGCAGTCTTGGCTAATATTAGCAACTTCTCCATGTGACTACACATAAAGCAGTAGATGGAGCAACCCTTGCAGCTTTGACAGAAATCATCATTCAGCATCGCACTTACCTGAGGTACTGTAACTCTGCAGACAGCTTTAAGGCATTTGTCATTTATGTCCCATGTGATGACTGATCCTTGTCTGGGCTGCAAATGGAGGATAGACTGTAAATGAGCAGGATATTTTACATCCCACAGAGAAACTTTTCTTAATCACTCCCTTTCAGGTAGTGAGAAACTGGTCTGGCTGTAAAGGTTCCCAGAATGGATGCCAGCCTGAAGACTGAAGCAGTCTGTAAACCAGGATCTTCAGAGTCCCCATCCTGCATTCACCTACAAAATCCCTTTGAACTTTGCCCATGTCTCCCATGCTGTAGGCATTTAGGGTGATGAGTCTCCCTGCATCTTCCTGTGGGGCTGGCCTTCATGCAGTACAAGTGGACTGGGGAGATTGTGCTCAGAGCCTACAGTATCCCATTTCTATTTCCATAATGGCCCACCTTCTTGCCCCTTTCTGATGTTTCATTCTGTCAGAAGGCACCATCTAGAAAAGAGGTAAGATATCTCTTAATAAAAAGTGACATCTGATAGGGTCCCCCCCATGCCTCTCAACCTCTTAGCACAAGAAATCTGGACAAAGTCTAAAATAATAGTGGGATAAAGGCCCAAAAATAGGGACAGATTTTAAATATTGCTCTTATAAATGTTGCTAGATTAGCAGGATGTGTGTTAGCATGCATTTTCAGAAGGACATGAAGTCTGAAACTCAAATGTGAATATCAGTGACTTCAATCTTCAGTGATATTCTAGAAAATAACAAATTTTATGAGAAACAATCAAAAGTATGAGGCAAAAATCTGGACATTCTGTGAAAATCAGGACAGTTGAAATGTATTTTTCCACCACATCAGTGAGGGTCCGGAGTCTGTTCAATATCTTTCTGGTGCAGATGAAGAAAACGTAATCAAGCACATCCTGTACTTCAGTGGTCTAAATCTGTATGAAAAAGTTCTTGTGCTTTAGGGTGGGGGAACAATCATTGCCAGTTCAGAGCCCTCATATTTGATCTCACCACAGCCCCAGCATATGGAGAACATTGACATCTGTGCAGTGACAGAGACCTGGTTCAAAGCTCCAGAGAGCACCCCTGCATTACCAGGCTTCAATTCATACCACACCTTTCGGCCACCTAACCCAGAAAGAAGCATTAAAGGCGGAGGCGTGTCCATATTCATTAAGGATATCCACACCTCCAGGCTAGTTGCACAGCATAATGCATCTGAGATTATCCAAGTGCAACTAACTCTGGGCAAGACCGCAATCCAAATTGTAGCTTGCTACAGACCCCCCACCATGCCCCAGGATTCACACTCCTCATTTCTTGATACACTGGAAAGTATTAGGGTACAACCCAACACCCTAATAATGGGTGATTTCAACTACCCCACCATTAACTGGGAAAACTACTCATGTACCAACTCTTTTGCTCAACGTTTTCTAGAATTCATAAATTCCAACGCCTTGGATCAACTTATTCACACCCCCACCAGGGGCAGCAATATCCTAGACCTGGTCATTACCAACATGGGAAACCGGTGTTCCACACACAAGAGGTCAATTCCTCGTTGGTCAGATCCGACCACAAGCTAATCAGCCTAGACATCCACATCCCACCCCCAGCCCCAATTAGGGAAACCATCGTAAAAACTTCTCAAAGCCAACTTCACACTTCTTAAGACAGAAGTGGCAAACTTCATGACACCCATGCAGATGGACAATAGAGGTATGACTGCCGAATCCTACACAAATGCACTTTATAAGCACTTACACGAGTGTATGGATCATGCTATCCCTAATAGAACCAAGATGTTATGCTCTAAAAAAAGGAAGCCAATCTGGTGGACCTCTGCCATAAACAAACTCTACAACAGAAGAAAGAAACTGTTGCAAAAAAGAGTAAAATCCCATGACTGGAGGAACTCCCTGGTCAACCTCAGTAAGAAGCTGAGATCCCTCATAAAATCCTCCAAAGCTAGTTACGAAAACAAAATTGCCACTGACTGTAAAGACAACCACAAAGCATTCTATAGCTATGTCAAGAATCTAAATGGGAACACTCAGATCTGCTCTGAATTACAGCATAATGGCACTAAATATACAGAACCAACTGATATTGCCAACATCCTAGCAGATAGGTTCAGTGCTAACTTTACCCCCCTCTTACCCCCTAGAGGGCCCATCTCTATACCTGAAGAATGCAAAGTTCCTATAATCACGGCTGCACAGGTAAAAAACACACTCTCCAAAGCCAAGAACACAGCATCCATGGGATCTGACAATATCCCAGGCTGCGTTCTACACGAAATACAGAATGAACTGGCACCCTACCTAAGTACCATGTTCAATCATAGCCTTACCTCAGGCTTTGTACCCACTGAATGGCGCACCGTGACAGTTATCCCACTCCACAAAGGGGGAGCCACGACAGTCCCCGGGAACTACGGCCCCATTAGCCTGACGAGCCTGGTCTGCAAGGCCATGGAACGTATCATAATGGAACTCATAAACAAAGACATTGGTAATCTCCAAACTCTGGACCCTACACAGTTTGGATTTGTAAAAGGCAAATCATGTCTCCTAAACCTGATTGACTTCTTTGAAGCAGTCACCAAAGCCATAGATCAGGGTAAAATGGTTCACACAGCTTATCTAGATCTCGCTAAGGCTTTCAACACCATCCCCCACTCTGGAATTATAGATAAGCTCACTAAACTAGGTACAAATCCCTATGCCACAAGATGGGTTGCCAACTGGCTCACGGACAGAACCCACACTGTGAAAGTAGCGGATTCCAAATCCGACATCAGACCAGTGACAAGTGGAGTACCACAGGGTTCAGTCCTGAGTCCTCTCCTGTTTGGTATCTACTTCTCTGAAGTGCAGGCCAACACAGAAGGTTTTGGCTAACAAAGTTTGCAGATGACTGCAAACTAGGAGCCATAATCGAAACTCCTAACAATGTGGACAAACTACAAAAGGGCCTCAATGAGACAGATACCTGGTGTCAAAGCCATGGCCTGAAACTCAGTGCCAAAAAGTGTATTGTCATCCCCTTTGGTAAAAACTCTGTACCCATGAACTACCACATAGGCGGTAGTCTACTTAACACCAAAAGTGTGATAAGAGACCTTGGGACATAGGTGGACAGTAGTCTCTCATTTGATAATCACATCGCCACAGTGGTCAGGAAATCCTTCTACGTGGCTCATCTCATCACAAAAGGATTCTCATCCAGAAAAAAAGAAGTCATTGTTCCCCTCTACTCATCACTCATTAGACCCATTATAGAGTACAACGTCCCTTTTGGTATGTACCTCACAAGACATCTACAACAACTGGAAAGGCCACAGAAATACCTCACAAAGAGGATTACTGGCCTCAAACATATGCCCTATGCAGACCGTCTCAAAAAACTACAGCTTTACTCCATCGCATATCGCCTAATCAGGGGCGATCTCTGCCTAACATACAAAGCTATGTCAAACCCAGAGCTGTTGGACATGCTCCACTTAAAGAAATCCCAATCCCTCTGAGCTACACGATCTAGGGACCTTAACCTTGTCACCACAATAAACAGAACATGCTGGAGGGATAGATTCCTGTCCCAGAGACTTCCCATACTCTGGAACAGACTACCTATCTATGTCAAACAGAGCCCCTCATTAGCACTGTACAAGAAAAATCTTGATGATTGGATGGAAAATGGGAAATTCACCCCGGGGATCACTTCTGTGGCTCTGCTCGACGGGGCACAGGAAAATAACTTTCTTGGGTAGCGAAAGCCAGGGTACATTGTTTGGCTAGGCTTGTAGCCTAGTACCTACCTATGAACCTATGTATGACAGCTGTTGCGGCTCATTCTAGGCTGAAAGTGCTAAGAGTTTTCCCTTATCTTGACAATTGGCTGCTAGCACCTATGATAAGGGAGAAATTGATAAATGCAAGGGACTGTATACTACAACTGTTCCATTCCTGACTACTGGCCAGTCACATAGAGTTATCACAAACACAGATTTTTATTGGCTGCTACCTGGACATAAAGATCTGTTTACTCACCTGTCAGAATTTTGAACCTTCAGTTCAGCATTGCAGCACTTCATATCATATTTACAAAATGAAGCCAAGTGCACCCACTTTCATGATGCCATCTAAAATAATAAGCACTCCTACTTGTATGCATTAATTTATTATACACCGTGTTAATTGTTCAGCATAAGATACTTTGTAATTTATTGTAAATGTGTAAATACTACTGTTATGTGTTCTTAATGTGTTTTCTACTTTGTTGTCCATTATGTTGGGTACATTGCTGCTGTTACATTTCTCTAATTACACTGTTAATTGTTTTGTTGTACTGCTGAAATGTACCCAGGTCATGCCCACTTACCTAGTTAGCAATGGCAAGTAATTAAATAAATAATCATCCCACCTTATCTTCTGCTAAACTGACAGCCACAGTCATCTTCCTCAAGGTTCTAGCTCTTATAGCAGCAAAAATTTTCTTCAGCCTCTTTGCCAGATACAGTATGAGGGTTCTTCAGTGGGCATTCAGGGTACATTGGTCTCAGCATATGATGCCATTTTTTCTTCCAATTTGAATGTCATGGGTATTTCATTATCTTCTTCTGTGGGTGCTTTTTCTGGGTGATCTCTGTCTTAGGAAAGTCCCATTACTCCCTTCTCTCTCTCTAAGTGTGACGGTCAGCATGGATGTTTCTATCTTGAGGTGGGGAAGCATTCTTTAGGGCAGAGAGTCCAAGGGACTTGGTTACAGCAAGAAGCCTCTCACCACATCAGTGTCCTAGAGTTTACTGCAGTCCTCATAACACTTTTTTTGCTTGGTATAACCCAGAGGCCTGCTTGGTCAGAGTGGTTCCTTCTTCTAGCAACAAGGATTTTTTGCCTTTTTTATCCCCCTCTTTATGACTGCCTGCTTAGCCCCATCAGACTTTGAGTTAAGTCCATGAAGAGTTAGAAATACTGCAAGGCTTCTACCTATGTTCAAAGGAGAACGGTTCTCCATATGAATGACTGGTACCTCATACCTATTAAGTCAGACAGCTTACAATTTGTCCTCTACTGCAGAAAAGCAACTTCTATTATCAGCTGCATGTTGTCCATAATGATGGGGTGTGTTGCATTTAATCTGAGCTGTATTCTTCAGATAGTAATAACAACTCTTGATGGTGGCCACAGTGAGAGCCTACCATCAGGAAAAATGTCCAGGTCCAGAATGTGGGGTACAAAATCCAACTGATTCCCTATATGTAATTAACTGATGGAACATATGAACATTAGACGGGCGTATGGTAGCATGCACCAGAAATGGTATATTTTTTTACTTGCTTGAGCTTTAAGCATTTGTAAGTTATCCATTTAAAGATAAAATTCAGACAATCTTCTAAAACAGAAAAGTCTGCAGTATTCTGTGGAGAAAAGGAGGTGTATACTTGAATGTCATCATCATCATGTACCTGGTGAAAATATACCTGTCACTTCAGCTTTAAGCATTTGTAAGTTATCCATTTAAAGATAAAATTCAGACAATCTTCTAAAACAGAAAAGTCTGCAGTATTCTGTGGAGAAAAGGAGGTGTATACTTGAATGTCATCATCATCATGTACCTGGTGAAAATATACCTGTCACTTCAGCTTTAAGCATTTGTAAGTTATCCATTTAAAGATAAAATTCAGACAATCTTCTAAAACAGAAAAGTCTGCAGTATTCTGTGGAGAAAAGGAGGTGTATACTTGAATGTCATCATCATCATGTACCTGGTGAAAATATACCTGTCACTTCAGCTTTAAGCATTTGGAAGTTATCCATTTAAAGATAAAATTCAGACAATCTTCTAAAACAGAAAAGTCTGCAGTATTCTGTGGAGAAAAGGAGGTGTATACTTGAATGTCATCATCATCATGTACCTGGTAAAAATATACCTGTCACTTCAGCTTTAAGCATTTGTAAGTTATCCATTTAAAGATAAAATTCAGACAATATTCTAAAACAGAAAAGTCTGCAGTATTCTGTGGAGAAAAGGAGGTGTATACTTGAATGTCATCATCATCATGTACCTGGTGAAAATATACCTGTCACTTCAGCTTTAAGCATTTGGAAGTTATCCATTTAAAGATAAAATTCAGACAATCTTCTAAAACAGAAAAGTCTGCAGTATTCTGTGGAGAAAAGGAGATGTATACTTGAATGTCATCATCATCATGTACCTGGTGAAAATATACCTGTCACTTCAGCTTTAAGCATTTGGAAGTTATCCATTTAAAGATAAAATTCAGACAATCTTCTAAAACAGAAAAGTCTGCAGTATTCTGTGGAGAAAAGGAGGTGTATACTTGAATGTCATCATCATCATGTACCTGGTGAAAATATACCTGTCACTTCAGCTTTAAGCATTTGGAAGTTATCCATTTAAAGATAAAATTCAGACAATCTTCTAAAACAGAAAAGTCTGCAGTATTCTGTGGAGAAAATGAGGTGTATACTTGAATGTCATCATCATCATGTACCTGGTGAAAATATACCTGTCACTTCAGCTTTAAGCATTTGGAAGTTATCCATTTAAAGATAAAATTCAGACAATCTTCTAAAACAGAAAAGTCTGCAGTATTCTGTGGAGAAAAGGAGGTGTATACTTGAATGTCATCATCATCATGTACCTGGTGAAAATATACCTGTCACTTCAGCTTTAAGCATTTGGAAGTTATCCATTTAAAGATAAAATTCAGACAATCTTCTAAAACAGAAAAGTCTGCAGTATTCTGTGGAGAAAAGGAGGTGTATACTTGAATGTCATCATCATCATGTACCTGGTGAAAATATACCTGTCACTTCAGCTTTAAGCATTTGGAAGTTATCCATTTAAAGATAAAATTCAGACAATCTTCTAAAACAGAAAAGTCTGCAGTATTCTGTGGAGAAAAGGAGGTGTATACTTGAATGTCATCATCATCATGTACCTGGTGAAAATATACCTGTCACTTCAGCTTTAAGCATTTGGAAGTTATCCATTTAAAGATAAAATTCAGACAATCTTCTAAAACAGAAAAGTCTGCAGTATTCTGTGGAGAAATGGAGGTGTATACTTGAATGTCATCATCATCATGTACCTGGTGAAAATATACCTGTCACTTCAGCTTTAAGCATTTGGAAGTTATCCATTTAAAGATAAAATTCAGACAATCTTCTAAAACAGAAAAGTCTGCAGTATTCTGTGGAGAAAAGGAGGTGTATACTTGAATGTCATCATCATCATGTACCTGGTGAAAATATACCTGTCACTTCAGCTTTAAGCATTTGGAAGTTATCCATTTAAAGATAAAATTCAGACAATCTTCTAAAACAGAAAAGTCTGCAGTATTCTGTGGAGAAAAGGAGGTGTATACTTGAATGTCATCATCATCATGTACCTGGTGAAAATATACCTGTCACTTCAGTGACCACCCCACCCCCCAGTAAGAAGCATATGCTCAGTAAACACCAAGGGAGTCAAGAATGAGCTACTGAGGTACATCACAGTTTAGTGAGCAGGGGTCTGTGAAATTTAAACTAGATATCAGCCGTTAAGTACATCCTGAAAGGTGAGAGGCATAGCATTCTAAAACCGTACACGATAGCCAACAGGGACTGCTAATAAAAACTTGCTAGAACACCATGCTTCACAAGGTAGAGAGCCCATATGCAAGTAATTAGCTGTACAGATGGCTTTCCCTCACACAGTTACAGGGCAAATAATCACACCAGTGTATTTACTTTTCCCATATTACATTGCTCAGTTTCATTCGTACTGCAAACATAACAATTGCTGCAGGTATGTTTAGTCCAGGGCATAGACATAAGGCTTTCTTTCTGATGTGGTAGGTGGTTATCAACTCTTTAGTAGCCTTTATTATTTACTTTTAGTCATGTTTAAATGTATGAGCATTATTTTTTAACTAATTCCATTACAGATGTTGCTGTGCTGTTACTTTATTTGCAAGGGGTCAACGTGTTTATTAATCTTTTCTGCACAAATTTCTTTCCATGCTTGTTATAATTCCCATGTTATCACTTTATTTTTGTTTTATTGTGAGCATTCAAAACGTAGCTCCTTCTCCATGATCATTTTAGTGACTATATGTTTATTTATGTGTTTATTCATATTTAAGGTTACAAATCAAACCCTATACAATTACAGAAGAAAGGAATATATCTCAAAGAAATTCAAAATGCCCTTGACTGTATTCGAAAATCCCAGGATGGAATTAATAGGTAATTTTAATTACAATCGTGGCTACAAAAATATTGAATATCTTTTAATACCTGATTCTGATATTCATGAATTTATCAACATTCTTATTTACTTTTAGACTTACTTTTGGACATTTAGAGCAATGATGAGTGGAACATTTAGATATTAGCTAGTCAACCAGTTTAAATTTAGAAAGTGAGAAGAAATTAAAGAAGAGTTTTTTGTCCCTGGAGCAAGTATTTCTGATGCCATTTGATTTACAAATGTAAAGTAAGTCCATCAGTAATTGGCCAGAGGATGTCATGTATGCTTGAGATAGATAACCTCCTAGCAGTCTATAAGAGACTAAGTATAGAGATAGCACTCTGAAGCAGTCTGTGATGCCCGTGCCCTGGCCCAGCAATCAAGGAGCCTCAATCCTCACCACTGACACCAGAGAGGGCCACTCCTAGAAGAGGAAAGGATGACTAATACACACATTAAAATACAATTTCCCTTAAGTGCAGACAGAGATCACAGTCAGTGTGGGGCTGGTTGCTCCCTTGCTCACCAGGTCCCCAATAAGACTAGTCACTGGCACAGCTATAGGGTCCAGATCTCAGCCTAGCTGGCAAGCTAACCTCCAGCACCCTCTCTGTCCAACCAGTGCTTTGTGTCCCTGCCCAGGTAGCTGACACACACCCACACTTTGAGATAAGTATTTGTACAACTTCACAGACACTCCTGGGAAAGGCTGATGCAGATTCTACAGATGTGCCCGTTTACCCAGACTATACAGTAGTAATTTCTGCCACCACCAGCTAATTTATCGGCTACTAAAAGGCCCTTAAAAGGGTGTCCAATTATTACTGTCCAATATTATTATCCAATTGGTAATGTGACTATTCAGTCTAAGGCTTATTTTAGAGTGGCCTATTACAATGAACTCTATAAATATGCAATGTACTCTAGAGCCTACTCCTTTATACAAACTAGCCACAGTTAAAGGTTTTTAAAATATTTAATAATAAATAATTAAAACACAAGACAATACTACTACACCACAGAGATATGTAAGAGTTCATAGATCACATAGAAACTTAAAATAATATAGTAGGACAGGTCTGATGTCAAAGAAAAACATTAATACAGTAGGACATGTCTGATGTCAAAGAAAAACACTTAATCTAACTTTCTAATCTTTAGCTATTCTTAAGAGAAAACACAGTGCTATAATCTTACTTCCATACATAACAAGCAAGCAGTGCTGGGTTAGATGTCCAAGATCAAAATGCTTCCAGTCTCTCACTGAACAATAGTTTTTAAACACTAACCAATAGCTCTGCTAAGGCCCTCCCAAATTACATCATTTTGACACTTGGGTTTTCTCAGTATTTACATTACATCATCTTGACACTTAGTCTGGAGTTCCCAGGCCACAAACTGCATTATTTAGCAAGCTAACACCAGCTCAGGAAACTACAACAATACAAGGCATTTCACATATACATTCTAGCAGAAACCAGAGCAATAAAGCACATTCCATATGTAAATTCTGCCCCTTAACTTTAACCTTAAAACAATGGGCATGAAACCTTCATCCAGACTCACTGGAGCCGACTTGTAAAACATCAAAGAGATTCATAAGATCTTTCCAACTTCAAAAGACACATTTGAAATACTTGGCTTGGTTTTCCGTACAGCAGATGGCAATGTTGCAACAATCTTGAAGTTCACATTTTACAGTGTTTTCTTTCATTTAAAAACACAAGCCTGTATTTTACATTTATTTATACAGTCGATAGAATTATGTATCAAATTCTATTTGATTAGGCTGACAGCCTTCACGCATCTTATATGTTCATAGGTAGGTACTAGGCTATTGGCCCTAGGGCCCATACAAGCCTAGCCAAAAAATGTACCCTGGCTTTCGCCACCCAAGAAAATTATTTTCCTATGCCCCTGTCGAGCAGAGCCACAGAAGTGATCCCCGGGGAGAATTTCCCATTTCCCATCCAATCATCAAGATTTTTCTTGAAGAGTGCTAATGAGGAGCTCTGTTTGACATAGATAGGTAGTCTGTTCCAGAGTATGGGAAGTCTCTGGGAAAGGAATCTATCCCTCCAGCATGTTCTGTTTATTGTGGTGACAAGGTTAAGGTCCCTAGAGCGTGTAGCTCGGAGGGATTGGGATTTCTTTAAATGGAGCATGTCCAACAGCTCTGGCTTTGACATAGCTTTGTATGTTAGGCAGAGATCGTTCCTGAGTAGGCGATATGCGATGGAATAAAGCTGCAGTTTTTTGAGAAGGTCTGCATAGGGCATCTGTTTGAGGCCAGTAATCCTCTTTGTGAGGTATTTCTGTGGTCTTTCCAGTTGTTGTAGATGTCTTGTGAGGTACATACCAAAAGGGGCATTGTACTCTATAATGGGTCTAATGAGTGATGAGTAGAGGGGAACAATGACCTCTTTTTTTCTGGATGCGAATCCTTTTGTGATGAGATGAGCCACGTAGAAGGATTTCCTGACTACTGTGGCGATGTGATTATCAAAGGAGAGACTACTGTCCACCTGTGTCCCAAGGTCTCTTATCACATTTTCAGCATTAAGTAGACTACCAGCTATGTGGTAGTTCATGGGTACAGAGTGTTTTACCAAAGGGGATGACAATACACTTTTTGGCATTGAGCTTCAGGCCATGGCTTTGACACCAGGTATCAGTCTCAGTGAGGCCCTTTTGTAGTTTGTCCACATCGTTAGGAGTTTCGATTATGGCTCCTAGTTTGCAGTCATCTGCAAACTTTGTTAGCCAAAGACCTTCTGTGTTGGCCTGCACTTCAGAGAAGTAGATACCAAACAGGAGAGGACCCAGGACTGAACCCTGTGGTATTCCACTTGTCACTGGTCTGATGTCGGATTTGGAATCCGCTACTTTCACAGTGTGGGTTCTGTCCATGAGCCAGTTGGCAACCCATCTTATGACATAGGGATTTATACCTAGTTTAGTGAGCTTATTTATAATTCCAGAGTGGGGGATGGTGTCAAAAGCCTTGGCGAGATCTAGATAAGCTGTGTGAACCATTTTACCATCATCTATGGCTTTGGTGACTGCTTCAAAGAAGTTAATTAGGTTTAGGAGACATGATCTGCCTTTTACAAATCCGAACTGAGTAGGGTCCAGAGTTTGGAGATTACCAATGTCTTTGTTTGAGTTCCATGATGATACGTTCCATGGCCTTGCAGACCAGGCTCGTCAGGCTAATGGCGCGGTAGTTCCCGGGGTCCCTCGTGGCTCCCCCTTTGTGGAGTGGGATAACTGTCGCCGTGCGCCATTCAGTGGGTACAAAGCCTGAGGTGAGGCTATGATTGAACATGGTACTTAGGTAGGGTGCCAGTTCATTCTGTAGTTCGTGTAGAACGCAGCCTGGGATATTGTCAGGTCCCATGGATGCTGTGTTCTTGGCTTTGCAGAGTGTGTTTTTTACCTGTGTAGCCGTGATTATAGGAACTTTGCATTCTTCCAGTATAGAGATGGGCCCTCTAGGGGGTGAGAGGGGGGTAAAGTTAGCACTGAACCTATCTGCTAGGATGTTGGCAATATCAGTTGTTTCTGTATATTTAGTACCATATGCTGTAACTCAGAGCAGATCTGAGTGTTCCCATTTAGATTCTTGACATAGCTATAGAATGTTTTGTGGTTGTCTTTAGAGTCAGTGGCAATTTTGTTTTCGTAACTAGCTTTGGAGGATTTTATGAGGGATCTCAGCTTCTTACTGAGGTTGACCAGGGAGTTCCTCCAGTCATGGGATTTTACTCTTTTTTGCAACAGCTTCTTTCTTCTGTTGTAGAGTTTGTTTATGGCAGAGGACCACCAGATTGGCTTCCTTTTTTGGAGGATAACATCTTGGTTCTATTAGGGATAGCATGATCCATGCACTCGTGTAAGTGCTTATAAAGTGCATTTGTGTAGGATTCGGCAGTCATACCTCTATTGTCCGTCTGCATGGGTGCCATGAAGTTTGCCACTTCTGTCTTAAGAAGTGTGAAGTTGGCTTTTGAGAAGTTTTTTATGATGGTTTCCCTAATTGGGGCTGGGGGTGGGATGTGGATGTCTAGGCTGATTAGCTTGTGGTCGGATCTTACCAACGAGGAATTGACCTCTGGTGTGGAACACCGGTTTCCCATGTTGGTGATGACCAGGTCTAGGATATTGCTGTCCCTGGTGGGGGTGTGAATAAGTTGATCCAAGGCGTTGGAATTTATGAATTCTAGAAAACGTTGAGCAAAAGAGTTGGTACGTGAGTAGTTTTCCCAGTTAATGGTGGGGTAGTTGGAATCGCCCATTATTAGGGTGTTGGGTTGTACCCTAATACTTTCCAGTGTATCAAGAAATGAGGAGTGTGAATCCTGGGGCGTGGTGGGGGGTCTGTAGCAAGCTACAATTTGGATTGCGGTCTTGCCCAGAGTTAGTTGCACTTAGATAATCTCGGATGCATTTTGCTGTGCAACTAGCCTGGAGGTGTGGATATCCTTAATGAATATGGACATGCCTCCGCCTTTAGTGCTTCTTTCTGGGTTATGTGGCCGAAAGGTGTGGTATGAATTGAAGCCTGGTATTGCAGAGGTGCTCTCTGGAGCTTTGAACCAGGTCTCTGTCACTACACAGATGTCAATGTTCTCCATTTTAAGGAGTGCCTCGAGTGAGTGCATTTTGAGGTTTAGACTTCTAGCATTGAGTAGCATTACCCTCAGATTTTGCTTGCTTGTACCAGTTACGGTGGTGAATTTGTCATTTGATCCTTGCCTAAAAAAGGCACTATAGGGGTGGCAAGAATCTTAGCCAGTATCCGGAATCCTAAGGGCGACAGGTGCAGGCCATCTCTGGCAAAGCATCGTGGACTGTCGATCATGTCGTCCCAGGCAGACAAATACTGGATCCCCTTAGAATGATACCAGAAGCTTAGCCAATTGTTGAAGTCAATCATTTTGTCCTTGTACTGTGGTATCATTCTGGGTGATGGCAGGATGCTACTCAGGGTTAGGGTCATACCTGCCTGGGATACAAGATCGGAGAGCTCCTCCATGTCTCTTTTCATGTAGTCCAGGGAGGTGCGTCTCAGGTCATTCACACCAACATGGACAATGACAGTGTCATATTTGTACTTATTGTGGAGTGACCTGAGTGCATGCGTTATGTGGCAGATCCTGGCACCTGACAGGCAGCTGACAGTAACATTCTCCATGTTTAGTCCAGTGAGTGGAACATCAGTGTGCCTGACTATAGAGTCACCTATGACTAGAGTGTTGGGTACGTTGTTATGCCTTATGGGCTGTGGTTGAGTGGCACACTGAGTTTGTGGGCTATGTGTCATTTGGGTTGTGTTGGGGGTGGAGTTTGCTTGCGTTTATGCTTTGGATGTCCCTGATGCTTGGGCAAGTTTTTATTGAAAGCCTCCGCGAATGTAGGTGTGTGTTTTGTGTTTCTATGTGTGTGTTTTGGTGGTGTGGGTTTTGAGGGACTATGTGATGAGTGTGGTGTGGTGCAAGTGTTTACCCTCTCCTCTTGACTGTCTAGTCCAGTCTTGGGTGAAGAGAGCTTTGCTTCCAGTTTGGCTATATAAGTGCATCTCTCACAGGTTGTAGTGTTGGGTGGTAGGAGGAGAGGGTTGTCTGTGTACATGAGGCAATTGCTGCATTGCCCCAAGATGCCCAGATTCATCAGGTAGACAGGAGAAATCACTGGGAGCTGACCCTTAGACATGTGTGGATAAGTGCTTATTTATTAAGTACTAAAAACTGCTTTCCACTAGACAGGTGAGGAAAGTTTAGTGCTGTAGTAATTTGCAGCTTATGTAGTGCTTACAATGAGTTCTGAACAAGTGCTGAGTTCAAAGAAACAGATTTGAGTGCTGAAACTAGAAAACTGGCTAGTTATAAGAAAAATAAAACTAAGCTAGAAGGCTTCCCACCAGCACAGAAGGGCTTGAGGGCTCAGAAGCCTACAAACAGTCCATACCACTTAACAGGAAAGGCAGGAAACAAACTTAGATTTTTTTTTCTTCTGTTTCCCAGATGCTCTCTTTGTATGCAGTAGGAGTGCCAGAAATCAGAATATGATCTCACTGCACTCAGTTGAGTAAGCAAATGAGATGGGCCCAGAAGGAGTATCCAAATACAAATTTACAAGAGGGGCGGGCAGTTTCAAGGCCACTAAGATTAACACCAAAACAAAAACAGGGAAGGTGGGTGGGACTAACTGAAGAGCAGAGTCAAAACTTCCAGTTCAGTTAGTATTCTTGTAACACAGTTAAATCAATTTAAATACTGTATTTTTGAAAAAAGTGCAGATAAAGGTACTTAAATTCTCTTATACGTCCAGTTGAATACAGCTAGATCTTAGCCGGCCAAAGCTGAGGTTTTTAAGCAGAAAATATTTCAAACTGTACCACTTAAATAGGCAAGGACAGGAAATCAAAGAATGTGGCTACCCCCACACCTGTAATTACTAACAAACAATAAAATTCAGCAAGCACTGACTGGAGAGCAGAGTCAAAATTTCCAGTTCAGTTTATATATATTCCTGCAACACAGTTAAATCAATTTAAATACTGTATTATTTGAAAAAAGTGCAGATAAAGGTACTTAAATTCTCTTATACGCCCAGTTGAATACAGCTAGATCTTAGCCGCCAAAGCTGAGGTTTTTAAGCAGAAAATATTTCAAACTGTACCACTTAAATAGGCAAGGACAGGAAATCAAAGAATGTGGCTACACCCACACCTGTAATTACAAACAAACAATAAAATTTAGCAAGCACTGACTGGAGAGCAGAGTCAAAATTTCCAGTTCAGTTAATATATATTCCTGCAACACAGTTAAATTAATTTAAATACTGTATTCTTTGAAAAAAGTGCAGATAAAGGTACTTAAATTCTCTTATACGTCCAGTTGAATACAGCTAGATCTTAGCCGGCCAAAGCTGAGGCTTTTAAGCAGAAAATATTTCAAACTGTACCACTTAAATAGGCAAGGACAGGAAATCAAAGAATGTGGCTACCCCCACACCTGTAATTACTAACAAACAATAAAATTCAGCAAGCACTGACTGGAGAGCAGAGTCAAAATTTCCAGTTCAGTTAATATATATATTCCTGCAACACAGTTAAATCAATTTAAATACTGTATTCTTTCAGAAAAAGTGCAGATAAAGGTACTTAAATTCTCTTATATGTCCAGTTGAATACAGCTAGATCTTAGCCGGCCAAAGCTGAGGTTTTTAAGCAGAAAATATTTCAAACTGTACCACTTAAATAGGCAAGGACAGGAAATCAAAGAATGTGGCTACCCCCACACCCGTAATTACTAACAAACAATAAAATTCAGAAAGCACTGACTGGAGAGCAGAGTCAAAATTTCCAGTTCAGTTAATATATATTCCTGCAACACAGTTAAATCAATTTAAATACTGTATTCTTTGAAAAAAAAGTGCAGATAAAGGTACTTAAATTCTCTTATACGTCCAGTTGAATACAACTAGATCTTAGCCGGCCAAGGCTGAGGTTTTTAAGCAGAACATATTTCAAACTGTACCACTTAAATAGGCAAGGACAGGAAATCAAAGAATGTGGCTACCCCCACACCTGTAATTACTAACAAACAATAAAATTCAGAAAGCACTGACTGGAGATCTTCCTCCAATCTTCACATCTCTTCCCCCCCGGTGAACTCAAGCAAGTTTTTCAAGTGCCCCTTGAGAAACATCGCTTGAGAGTGGCAGGTCTATCTGGGTGTACCTCACCCCATTCCCTGTCTTGAGAGCCCATCTGCATTGGCATTGCTACTCCCTCTGTGGTGCTGCACTGACATATCATATGCTTGCAACCCCAGGCTCCATCTTAGCAACTTGGCATTTTGCTGACTGGCTCTGTTTAACCATGTTAGAGGGTTGTGATCTGTCATCACAGTGAATTTTCTTCCATACAGATAAGGCTGAAGTTTTTGTAGTGCCCACACTATGGCTAGACATTCCTTTTCTACTGCTGCATAGCATTCCTCCCTGGGTTGGAGCCTACAACTGAGATAAACGACTTAGTGCTCTTCTCCCTCTGAAGAAATCTGGCTAAGTACAGCCCCCACCCCATATTTGAAGCATCCACCTACACAACAAATTATTTGCTATAGTCTGGACTGGCTAACACAGGGGGTCCTCCCAAAGCTTCCTTAAGCTTCTGAAATGCCTGCTCACATGCTGGGGTCCACACTACCTTATCTGGCCTATTATTCCTTGTCAGGTCTGTGAGGGGAGCAGCTATGGTACTATAATTGGGAACAAACTTTCTGTAGTACCCTGCTGTCCCTAAGAATGCCCTCACATGCTTTTTGGTAACAGGTGCAGACCATGCCTAAATGGCTTCCACTTTGGCAGGTTCTGGCCTTATCTTACCACTCCCCACTCTATGTCTTGGGTAGGAGACCTCTGCCATACCCACCTGACATTTGCTCAGCTTAATGGTCAACCCTGCCCTCTGTAGTCTGCCCAGCACCTCCCTGACATGCTTAAGGTGCTCTTGCAGGAATGGCTGTAGATAGCAATATCATCCATGTAAGCAAGGGCAAACCCTCTTGCTCCTACTAAGATATGATCTACCAGCCTCTAGAAAGTCGCTGGGGCATTCTTCATCCCAAAGGGCATCTTTGTGAACTCATATAAGCCAAAAGGAGTCACAAAGGCTGACTTTTCTGTAGCACTGGGAGTCAAGGGCACCTGCCAGTAACCCTTGGTAAGATCAATGGTTGTAAGATACTTAGCCCCACCCAGCTGCTCTAGGGCCTCATCTGTCCTAGGCATGGGGTAAGCATCTGACTCTGTGTGACTGTTTAATTTCCTGTAGTCCACACACACAACCTGGTGCTGCCATCCTTCTTTGGTACCAGTACCACTGGGGAGGCCCAGGGACTGTTGGACTCCTGAATCACCCCTAGTTCCAACATCTCCTGTACTTCTTCCTTCAGAGTCTGTTTGACTCTTTCAGGCACCCTATAAGGGACCTGCCTAATAGGCCTTTGGGATCCTGTATCCATCTGGTGCTGCACCAGGTGGGTGCACCCTAATTTCCCAGTAAACACGTCCCCATATTTCTGCAACACTGCTCGGATTTCTCGAAACTGGGTAGGAGATATCTGCTGGGACATTGCTACCCCTTCCAGCGAGGTATCAGCCTGAGCCTCACTGAGGAGATCAGTCACAAGAGCTCTCTTAGACTCCTCATGCAATCCACTGCAAATGCTCAGCAAAAGGGCCTCCCTATCATGGTAAGGTTTCATCATGTTAACATGGTACAATTTGTGCCCCTACCTTCTGCCTAGCAGTTCCACTATGTAGTTAACATCACTTACCTTTCTTACCACCTTGTAGGGTCCCTCCCAAGCTGCTTGCAACTTGTTGTGTCTGACAAGAATGAGAACCATCACCTGCTGCCCTACAGCATACTCTCTAGCGCGAGCATTCCTGTCATACCACACCCTTTTCTGTTGTTGGGCTTCTGCCAGGTTCTCATGAGCCAGGCCCATGAGTTCCCTGAGCCTTGTCCTGAGGTTCAGGACATATGCCACAATAGACTCCTTGTGGGACTCAGATTCACATTCCCACTCATCTTGAATTAAATCTATAGGTCCACTCACCCTATGACCATACAGCAACTCAAAGGGTGAAGAACCCATGGATTCCTGGGGAACCTCTATGTAAGCAAACAACAGATGGGGCAAATATTTGTCCCACTCCCTCTTAAACTGATCTGTAAATGCCCGTAGCATGGACTTGCTTGTAGAGTTTAACCTCTCAACAAGACCATTAGTCTGGGGATGGTAGGGGGGTCTTCATGTGCTTTAATCCACATGACTTCCACAGACAAGCCAGCAGGTCTGACATGAAATTGGCACCTCGGTCAGTCAGTATTTCTTTTGGGAAACCCACCCTGCTGAAAATCTCTAACAAAGCATTTGCCACCTTCTCTGCCTCAGTGGAGGACAAAGCCACTGCCTCAGGGTATCATGTAGCATAATCCACTAACACTAGGATATACTTTTTCTCTGCGGAACTTGGGGTACTCAGATGACCCACAATATCCATAGCTACCTTCTGAAATGGCTCTTCAATCACAGGCAAAGGCATCAAAGGAGCTCTCACCTTGTCTCCTGCCTTACTTAACTTTTGGCACTGCTCACAGGTCCTGCAGTACCCTGCTACATCTCTGGAAATTCCAGGCTAATAGAAGTTTTGCATAATATGCCTCTTTGTACGTTATATGCCCATATGACCTGCAAAGGGAATATCATGGGCTATGGCTAGAAGCGCCAGACGGAAAGCTCTAGGCACTACCAACTGCTGTACTCCCTCACCTTTTAGCCCTCCCTCAGGGGTCCATTCTCTGTACAGTAACCCTTTGTTCCAGTATACAGATTCCCCCTTCCCTTGAGAATGAGGTGCCTCCCTATCTACCTGCCGCAGGCCTTGCAATGTATGGTCTGAGAGCTGAGCCTGTCTCAAGTCTCTCCTTGTAACCCTTCCCAGCTCCCCTTCCACTGGAAGTCGGGCATCCTCTGACAGTGGTGCTTCACTGCCAGCCTGGGTACTACTACTACTCACCTGTACCTTTGCAGCCACTCTGTCCAAGGGACCATCAGTACCCACAAGCAGCTGTGGCTCACCTTCAGTCTCACTGCTGCAGAGCAGCTTCCTCCCTGAAGTAACCACCTCTGCAGTCCTGGCTGCAAGTCTGCAGTCTGTCTGGGTCTCCCGCAGGCTACCAGACATACATGCTTGTCTCCAAGCCTGACTGCGTGTAACTGCACAAGTACATTGGACTGCCTCATCCAAATCTTTCCCTGTCAGGACATCTGCAGTATGGTAGTTCCATACCCTGGTTGTCTCAAGACAACCCACCATTGGCATTTTGTCTTTCCCACTTACTGGCTCTTTCACCTTTTGTTCCCCACCTTGCCTCCATGGACATCTGTATGCCACATGGCCCCACTGGTTGCATTCAAAATATTTAACCTGGCTCTTGGACGTATACCTGGACTAGTGGCTTCCCCTGCTACTGGTGGATTCTGTTGGGGCAGCCTGTGCTGCCCACCATGGGTTCCTTTAGTCCCATGAGCAGTACTGGGGGTCCCTTTCCTGTGCAGGGCTGCCCTGCTTGCTAGGCATAGGTCTTCCTTCTTCCCCAACTCCTTTGAAGTAGCACACTGTCTATCAGCTAACCAGATCCTCATGTCCTCAGGCAAAATGCTAAGGGCTTGTTCCCTTACCAAAAGGTCTGCCAGCCCTTCAAAAGTGGTGACCTGACATCCACTCACCCAGCTATAAAAATAAGTGCTCAGTTTAGCAATATATTCAGATACATTTTCATCTGCCTTGCGTCTATGCTTACAAAACTTTTTCCTATACATTTCTGGTGTTAGCTTAAAACATTCCAACAAGTGTCTTTTTACAGCAGTATAATCAAAGCAGTCAGTGTCATGCATTTTTGCTAAAGAAGTTACACCTTTACCATGGAGTAAAGGGGTCAGGAACCGTACCCAGAGCCCTTGGTCAACTTCATACTGTTTACATACCCGCTCAAACATATGAATGAAGCTTTCAAAATTATCCCCCTCTTTAAACTGTGGAAGAAATTTACTGACCTTTTTCTACTTCTGGGGTCCGGTTACTCCCTTCCCCATTATCTCCATGACTCTGGCGAAGAGTCAGCATTTCCCTGTCATGCCTCCTCTGCCGTTCATTTTCCTCAGCTTGTAGACTCCTCATTTTCTCAGCTGCTTCTAGTTCCATACACCTGGCCTCCAACTCAAGTCTCTTTAGCTCCAGCTGGATTTTTAAGTCCACTGCAGAAAGGTTGAGCTGTCCATTCTCCGAGGATATTGTATCTCCACTGTCAGTCTGATTGTCCTCCAGGCTGCTGTTTTCTGATGCAGCTGTAACCAAGGCTGCAATCAGGTCTGCCTTAGTCATGTTTCCATGCACCAGTCCCCTAGCCTGGCACAGCTCCGCCAGCTGGCTCCTTGTCAGCTTTCCATACTCCTCTGCTGACATGCTGCCTGCTCACCCTGACTAACACTAAGCTAACAAAAGAAATAAAACAATTGTGATCTGAACTCTTGAGTATACACTACATGTCTGTTTTAGAGTACAAAACACTTTTAGAGATCACTGTACATAAGCTACAGGAATTCGCTCTACCCACACCACTACAAGCCAGTTAGTGTTTGCCAACTAATCAGTATGTGATGTGGATCCCACCACAGCAAACCAATATCTGATAGGATATCCTAACCACTGCCACCAATATGTGACGCCCATGCCCTGGCCCAGCAATCAAGGAGTGTCAATCCTCACCACTGAAACCAAAGAGGGCGACTCCTAGAAGAAGAAAGGATAACTAATGCACACAGTAAAGTACAATTTCCCTAAGTGCACACAGAGATCACAGTCAGTCTGGGGCTGGTTGCTCCCTTGCTCACACAGGTCCCCAGTAAGACTCCCCACTGGAACAGCTAGAGGGTCCAGATCTCAGCCTAGCTGGCAAGCTAACCTCCAGTACCCTCTCTGTCCAACCAGTGTTTCGTGTCCCTGCCCAGGTAGCTGACACACACCCACACTTTGAGATAAGTATTTATACAACTTCACAGACACTCCTGGGAAAGGCTGACACAGATTATCCGGCTGTGCCCCTTTACCCAGACTATACAGTAGTAATTTCTGCCACCACCAGCTAATTTATCAGATACTAAAAGGCCCTTAAAAGGGTGTCCAATTATTACTGTGCAGTATTATTATCCAGTTGGTAATGTGACTATTCAGTCTAAGGCTTATTTTAGAGTGGCCTATTACAATGAACTCTATAAATATGCAATGCACTCTAGAACCTACTTCTCTATACAAACCAGCCGCAGGTAAAGTTTTTTAAAATATTTAATAATAAATAATTAAAACACAAGACAATACTACTACACCACAGAGATATCTAAGACTTCAGAGATCACATAGAAACTTAAAATAATACAGTAGGACAGGTCTGATGTCAAAGGAAAACACAATCAAACTTTCTAATCTTTAGCTATTCTTAAGAGAAAACACAGTGCTATAATCTTACTTACATACATAAAGAGCAAGCAGTGCTGGGTTAGATGTCCAAGATCAAAATGCTTCCAGTCTCTCACTGAACAATAGTTTTTAAACACTAGCCAATAGCTCTGCTGAGGCCCTCCCAAACTACATCATTTTGACACTTAGGTTTTCTCAGTATTCACATTACATCATCTTGACACTTAGTCTGGCGTTCCCAGGCCACAAACTGCATTATTTAGCAAGCTAACACCTGCTCAGGAAACTACAACAATACAAGGCATTTCACATATACATTCTAGCAGAAACCAGAGCAATAAAGCACATTCCATATGTAAATTCTGCCCCTTAACTTTAACCTTAAAACAATGGGCATGAAACCTTCATCCAGACTCACTGGAGCCAACTTGTAAAACATCAAAGAGATTCATAACATCTTTCCAACTTCAAAAGACACATTTGAAATGCTTGGCTTGGTTTTCCTTACAGCAGATGGCAATGTTGCAACAATCTTGATGCTCACATTTTACAGTGTTTTCTTTCATTTAAAAACACAAGCCTGTATTTTACAATTATTTATACAGTTGATAGAATTATGTATCAAATTCTATTTGACTAGGCTGGTAGCCTTCGCCCATCTTCCTCCAATCTTCACACAGTCCATGTAGGACATATTGTTTAGGCCTTGTATTCTTTTTGTAGGGTAGCTCTGTGGAAGTTCCAGGTGTTGCATTCGCCTGGGCATAGAAAAACACCTCCCACTACAGGAATAGTAGTAGAGTTCTGCTACTGTCCTGGTCAAATTTCTCTGAGTTGGTATATATACCACCATGTGCTGCCATAACAAAATGACCATAGCCTTAATGAGATGCACCTGATCAACAGCATTATCTAAAAAATAAATGATCAACACATTACTTGCCACCTGTGTCAGACTAGCCAATATATAGCTTACTGGAACCTTTTTAGAACCATTTCTAAACAGCTTCAATATGTTTGGTCTTTTTCACTCTTTCTGTGTTTCTTTTTTTCTTTTTTTTTTTGGCACAACTCCCTCTTTTTTGTCTCAGTAAAACAGTTGTATTCTAGTTTCTTTTGTCATGAAGTAAGGTTCTCTTAGTATGCTGTATATTACTATATAACTTTATCTGCTTTAAGCAGCTTAATGTCATTCTCTACCCTTTCAATTGAAATCTAATTTTCCCATGCTTGTCTCCCTAAACCATTCTATTTTCCTACTTTGGTAACTGTCCAGCTCTGTTTCTAGAAAGCAATGGTATTAAATAGTAATTTTTATTTCTCTTTCCATAGCTTACTGAAAATACTGACCATCATTCTATAGCAGTTGCCTTATCCTGCTTGTTAATCCATCTTTGCTAGTAAAACTAAAGAAACTCTTTAACAGTCGTAACCCTTCTAGCTCTTTGTCTTACCTCTGTCATCTTTCCCAGTCTTTTTCATTTGTTTCATTTCTGAGTGCCAGATCTTCTTTTTTTATTTATATTACTGCTAAACATCCTATATGCATTTTCCTTCCTCCTTTCTAACATATTCAGCTACAGCAGATGTCTTCTTTTCCTGCCTTTTTTTTACAGAATGCAATCTTCAGTCCGTAGCATTATTCTTTACTTAATTAATGTAGTTCCAGAGAAGCCTGACCAGCTGATTCTTCATTATAACATTATAATGCTTTGATTCAAACTAATACACAGTTGAATGCAGTCTGTCCACCAAGAATCCAAACACAATGGCCCAGCCTCATGGCACAGAGGGATAAAGCCCTTAATGCAGCCTAGACAGCCTGTGTTTTAGTTGACGGACCAGATGGGAGTAAGATGAGAGTGAGCGTCTGATTCTGCTTGCCCATTGGGGAAGGGGGGGAGGGTTCAGCCTAGGCTTGCTACAGTAGCAGTGTTAAGAGCCTGACAGGCTCTATGCTGCAAGCAGTATGATACCTGGTCTAGAGGTTGCTTATGCATACAAGCATGCATGCACCTCCAGAACTGAGCAATTGCAGAGCTCACAAGGCTGCCCTGCTGAGGTCAGGGATAGTGCACAATCCCTGGCATCAATATGATGCTGTACTTCATCCCGGATCTTCTCCCTGGGAGGATAATTTTTATTTTCATTTATTTTACATTTGTTGACCGGGAGAGTCTGACTGGATACATGTCCATTTTCAGTAGAGGCCCGGGGAGAAAAGCTCCACAGATTAAGAACAAACTATGAGATTTCTTCATAGCAAGCAAGTATTCATAGGAAAACACATGATTTAACAAGATTCCATAGTTTTAAAGTTACAAAGTACAATATCCATTGGTAGTCGCAAGTTTTAACAAAATTCCATAGTTTAAGTTCGAGTAAAGTAGTACTTAGAATGTACTTGTTTCCAGTAATAACATTGTTTGAGACAAATGTAAGTAAAAAGGGGGATTGGAGTGGATGTTAGGGTTAGTTTTGTGAGATGTGGTTGAGTTTAAAGTTGGAATATGTATAATTGCTGAATGTTGGTGTGGGTGTTCGCAGGTGAGGCACTGTAAGGAGGAGTCACGATTCTTCTTGAAGAGATAGAAGTGAAAAGGAGCATGAGAGTGGGTCAGAGGGTGTGTATGATATGAGTCAACCTGGTAACAAGGGCATATCCATGTGAGCTTTAGGTGTTCTTTTAGTAACTTTTTGAATGTAACCATTGAGTTGGCTGACGTAATAGCAAAAGGTAATGAGTTCCAAATGTTACCGATGTAGTTAGGGAAGAGGGAGTCACCTGCTTCGTTATTGCTTTTGGTCACCTTGATTAGTCTTTATCACTAGAACGAAGTGGTCTGGTATTAGTTTGTAGTTTAAGTAGATTAGTTAGTGCTGCATTTTTTCAGTAAGTAGTAGGAGTTTCTGGGCAAAAGAAAGCTGATGGAATGAGAGGAGATTTGGGAATTCAAACCAGTTCAGTTGATTTAGTGAATGACAGTGGTGAGCATGGTAGGGCGCACCAGTAGCAAATTTGGCAATTTGATTGTAGCAGATGTTAAGCTTGGCCATTTCAGTTCTGGGTAGGTTGGTGAAGATGGGAGCGGCATAGAATAGTGTGGAGAGGAGGTGGGTTTGAGCTATGGTTATTCTAGCAGGTTGGGTTAGGAACGGTTTGTTTTTATAAAGGCTGCCCAGTTTTTTGTGAATGTTTTTAATAGTTTGATTTACATGTTGATCAAACTTGAGGTTGTTGTCAATGGTCACTCCTAGCAGTTTAGTATGAGTGTCTGGAGAGATGATAGTCCCATCTCTGGACACAATATTGAATTTGTTGGGCATTGAGATGGATTTGTTCTGTTTAAATAGCAACAGTTTGGTCTTTTTAGGATTAAGTAATAGGTTTTTGTTAAGAAACCAGGTTTCTGTAATTTGGAAGGCTTTTTGGGTAGTGGAGAGGGGGTTTGTGTGGGTCGTTGGCTGAGCAGACCAATGTTGAGTCAGCATATTGTATAACAGTTGCATCTTGGCATATGCTGTGGAGATCATTAATGAAGATGGAGAATAGAAGGGGTCCCAAAATGGACCCTTGTGGGACTCCTGTGGTAATAGGCAGCAGTGAGGATAGGTTGTTGTCCCATCAAACTGTTTGTTGTCTACCATGTAAATAGTTTTGGAACCAGGCTAGTGCGTGATCACTAAGGCCAAGATTAGTAAGGGAGTGGAGTAGTTTGGGATGGTTGACCATATCGAAGGCTTTTGACAGGTCCAAGAATATGGCAGATGTTAGTTTACCTAAGTGCCTATTTTGGTTGATGAGGTTTGTAAAGGAAAGAAGAGCTGTGGTTGTACTGTGGGCAGGGCGGAATCCATGCTGGGTAGGAGAGAGAAGTTGGTTATTAAGTAGGTATGGCATAAGTTGGTAATGTATACATTTTTCAAGAATTTTTGCTAGTAGGGACAGGATGGCAATAGGGTGATTGTTGGTGAGGTCAGTGGATGTTCCACCTTTATGTAAAGGAATGATGTAAGAGGTTTTCCAGATTGGTGGGATGGTGTTTTCTGATATAGATCTGTTAAGTAGAAGAGAGATTAGGTAGGCAAGTTCATTAGCAGCCAACTGGAGGTATTCTGCTGGATGCCATCCGCTTCTAGGGTAGTAGGTTTAAGTTTGGATAGTAATTGTTTGACATAATTGGTAGGGATGGGTTGGAATTGGAAGGTAATTTGGGGACTGACTGCAGGTTTGGGGATACTGGTAGTAGTAGTAGTAGTAGTGGGTTCTTGTTGAACTAGTTTAGAGATGGTTTCTATGAAGTATTTGTTGAATGATTCAGGTTATGTCAATGATTTCATCTGTGGAGGCTGGCGATGGGGTGGAGGGATTGCCATGGTGAAGTAGTTTATATATTCCTGCCCAGAATTTTTTGGGGTTGTTTTGGTGCCTGTTTTGTATCCTGGAGAATAGGTTTTTTGGTTTTGTTTCTAAGTTTTTGGAATTGTTCTCTAGTTGTTGTAGTTTTTGTGGCTCTCCAGTGATGCCAAGCTCTATTCCTTTGAGAAGTCTTATTTTTAGTCTCTTTGGTGATCCAGGGGGCAGTTTTGTGGTACGAGGTGGGGCATGGGTAGTTTGAGGTGGGGCAGAGGTGGGTCTGGTAGACCTGGTGAATGAGAGGAGCTGACGGAAGTTGATGGTCAGCTGTGGGGCGAGTGAGAAAAAATAAATCTATTACTACAGGAAGTAACATATACTTTTTGTAACCCAAGACTGTTCATGTTATAGTATGAATCCTTAATTATTGCTGCTTGTTCGATCCCACTGTCATCTCTACCAGCTCCCTAGACATATCTCTTTCCTTCCCTCTGACTGGTAATTTATACTTCTCCATGACTGCTTTTTGTTTTCTCACAGCTAACAAACACCTTTGTTGCCCCTTCCCCATGCTGCCACCCTGCATTTGGTAATCTATAAGTCACCATCAGTCTCCTTGGTTTGCTTCCTGTTCTTAGTAATCAGCTTTAACATAGTTCACTGATACAGAGGCAGGATGCCTGTTTTTGCCACCAGCAACCAACATTTGACTACTGTCTCAGTTTCTGAAGGGACAGATGGAGTGGAAGATACTGGGAAGGGTTTGAGGACCCATGTGATACTCATAATTAATAAATCCTTTGTAGAGATTGAAGAAGATCGCAAGAGTATTAAAGGGAAATTATAGTTCAGAAAAGAGACAAGGAAATATGTGAGATGTCACATAAATGGGAAAAGTAGTTTCCTTACAGAAGTGCTTTTTAACACAAAAAGTTACGAGTGCCACCAGTGATGGATTTAGATGGAACAGCTCGTGCCAACCCATAATTTGGTTGTCATTTGTGCACCCTATGTTTTTTTGTGTATGTCAGTCTGATTAGAGAGGAAACCTTTGGTAGCTCAGACTACACAATATGTTAGTTGAGTCCAGTAACGTAAAAGATCATCTGTTAAGAGTATATATAAATTACTGTCATTCCTTCTGACAGAAATTTAATTAATTTATACTGTCTCTCACACACACACACACACACACACACACACACACATCATCACGTATACATATGTATGTACATACATAGATCCAAAAACTTGAAACATCTATAACACCGTATCCTGAAAAATACTGAATTCAAACCACAAATGGTCTGAAGAAAGCAGTCTGTATAGTAGCCTCTCTCTCATAACCCCCTCCCCATTGGTATGGTGGCTGTACACCCTCCATGCACAAATGTACACTACTTAATTATTGTCATACTGAGGTTGCACAGCCTCACAGAATTAATACAATAATTATTTGCATTTGAACCTAGTAATGTAGTATTTAAATGAAAGGAGTGTGAACATTAGAAAAAGGGTTTGCCAACTATAGCATGAATTCAGTAATTTTTAGCAGTGATCTCGTCTGGGTAATAGCAACTTATTTTAATTTTGATATTTGTTGTTCAGCTCAGTGAACTGATCATTCAGCCACCCTACTGGGCCCCACAATATACAGAAGTACACATTCAACACAACAAGCACTGAATAACGTGGAAACAAGAAATAAAAGAAAAATAATGAATATACAGAAGAGAAAGCATTATTAAATTAACTTTAAGGTGGTATGAAACCAGTGAGAATAACAACATGGACAGCTGGACATTCAGTAGTACATTGTCTTGTAGACTCATGTAATGATTAGCATTTTAGTTTGCTAGTAGTTGTGATCAGCCGTGTTTTCTAAAACAGCCACACTTGTAGGTTGTTGTTTATTGTTTTTATTGAACTTTAAGTAATTTGATTAATTTCTGATATGAACAGGTAAGCGGTTCCTGCTCACTGCCTTAAATGCTTTAGTACTAGTTAAACAGCATAAGAATAGTGCTTCCTAGTAATAAATATATATATATATATATATATATATATATATATATATATATATAGAGAGAGAGAGAGTGATAAATATAGATAGATATAAATATAGATATAGATATAATTATATCATCAATGGTAAAATGTACCGATGTGAGAAACAGAAATGAGTGAACCCAAAAGTGCGAAAACATAAATATGTGATATACAAATTACAAAACTTCTCTTCCACTATCCGTAAACAGCTACAAAACCCAGATCAAGTATCTTGAAATGGTTTTATTAATGCAATGCGTAGAGTTATGGGCGGAGGTAGGTTAGGTGTGGGTGGGGATTTGCTTGAATATATTAATGGCTAAGTATGATATTCAATAGCTGTATGCTACGCTTCTTACAAAATTAGAAATGATAAAGCCAAAATATTATGACAAAATTTTTTTTTGCTTTTTCTTGCAGAACTTTGAAAGACATCCATAACTTTCCTTTGAGAAATCATCCTCACATAGAGCGTAATAGCTTGCAGAAGAGATACTACTTCATTATCATAGTGATCCTGCTTCAGATATTTTTCGTTGTCTGCTATATATATGGCAAAAAGCAATGAATAGTCAAAATTCTAACTCAGAAAGGATTGTGGATAAATAAAAGTATTTTTATGCAGATCTGTGCATGTTTCATGTGCCTGACTCAATGGGTTTTCAAGTTATAAAATGCTGAACTCTAAAACTGACCAGACTGTATAAACCTTATACAACTGCACCATCAAGAGGATACATATACTCTTTATTTTTTCGAACAATGGAACAAGAGGAAATGAGCATGCTATTGTATTTTGTCTGTAATAGTTTAGAATGCTTATCTTATTGAACATTCCATTAATATGTATCCTCTTTTCTTTAGAGACTGCAATGTGAAGCTTTTCTCCCCAAGCCTCCACTGAAAAGATGCTATTATAGCACAATGGAGGAATCCCTGTTAACAAAAAGAAAATTAAAAAAGTAAATAAATTAATTTAGTGGTATGGAAATAACATAGATGGAGGTGCAGTAAATTTATTATTGAAGAAGGAAATTTAGTGGCAAATACCTTAAATATTCATTAATGACCATGGTTTAATGAAAGATTTCCTGTTATTCCATTGTGAAAAAAGCAGACCTATCTGGTTAATGTAGCAATTGTATACAATTTACATATGCTGCTCAGTTTTCCATGCAAGATGAATCTAGGCATACTTACATTTGAGGTTTTAAATACCTTGTATATTGGTAAATCTCAGAAATTGCTTTGTTCTTTTAGACAGTTTTGGGGAGGTTACCCCCCTTCGCCCAGTGCTATCTGACTGTGGAGTTCTTACATATACGTTTGGTGGATGGGGGGGGGGGCTTGATCTCAACTTGGGAGGTACAGAGAAGCAAAAAACAAACAAAAAAGCACTTCTTTGGATCCATTCTGTTACGTTTTATGTAACAGACTGCTTCCTATGATTTGGAGTGTAGCCCATACAATAGGTTTCCCTGTTCCGTGGTAGAAGTAGAAGTGTTACAGCAAAATAGTGTAGGACCGTGTCTGCATCATTATATAAAATAACTACATGCAGTCCATGTGCTATACATGACCCATAGCTCTTAACCTTTCAGCAGTAAACTGAGGAGCACTACCCTCATAATGTGGAACAAATGGGCAAAATGTGGAACATTACCTCTCATAATGAGGAACAAATGGGCAAAATGTGGAACACTACCTCTCATAATGTGGAACAAATTGTCAATATGTGGAACATTACCTCTCATAATGTGGAACAAATGGTCAATATGTGGAACATTGTCACTAATAATGTGAAGCAAATGGTCAAAATGTGGGACACTTACTAACAGCTTACTAACAACTTCAACTTGGAAGGCTATAGGATGGTTACAATGTGGTATTTTTACATATAATATTTATTTTAATGGATTAGTATGAGTCAGTTATATTTATAGGTTCATAGGTGTGTACTAGCTAATGGCCTTGGAGCCTTTACAAGCCTAGCACATAGAAGTGCCCTGGCATCGTGCCACCCAATGTTAGTTCACAGTGCCTCTATCAAGTAGAGCCACTGGATTGATCCCGTGGGTGAACCTTCTATTTCCCATACACTCATCAAGATTTCTCTTGACTAGGGCCAGTGAGGAGCTCTGCTTGACATGTATGGGAAGTCTATTCCAGGGCATGGTCAGTCTCTGGGTTATGTGTTTAAGGCCTAGGATCCTCTTCATGAGGTACTTTTGTGGCCTTTCCAGCTGTTGCATGTGTCTAATGAGGTACATGCCAAATGGGGCATTATACTCGATGATTGGCCTAATGAGGGAAGAGTAGAGAGAGAGAGATGATGACCTCTTTCTTCCTGGACGCAAAACCCTTGGTAATAGATGTGCCAAATAAAAGGACTTTCTGACCACAGTGGCAATGTGGTGGTTGAAGGAGAGGTTGCTGTCAACCTGTGTCCCCAGATCTCTTATAACGCCTTCAGTGCTCAGTGGGCTGCCATCAATGTGGTAATTAGTGGGAACTGAGTTTTTCCCAAAGGGGATGATGATGTATTTTTTGGCATTAAGCTTAAGGTCATGGTTTTGACACCAGTCATTTGCATCAGTGAGGCCTTTCTGTAGAATGTCTACATCATTTGAGGAGTTAATAATGACTCCCAGCTTGCACTTGTCTGCAAACTTGGTCAGCCAGAGTCCCTCTGTGTTGGCCTGGACTTCTGAGAAGTAGATGCCAACAAGAGAAGACACAGGATTGATCCCTGTGGGACTCCACTCGTGACTGATCGGCAGTCTGACTTGGAGTCCAGTACTTTCACACTGTGGGTTCTATCTGTGAGCCAATTTGCAACCCACCTAGTGATATGCGGGCTGATGCCTAGTTTGGTGAGTTTATCAATAATTCCTGAGTGGGGAATGGTATCAAAAGCCTTGGCCAGATCAAGGTAGGCTGTATGAACTGCCTTGCCCTCATCCACAGCTCTGGTGACTGACTCAAAGAAGTCAACCAAGTTGAGCAGGCATGATCTACCTTTCACAAAACCAAATCACGTGGGATCTAGAGTTTGGAGATTCCCTACATCCTTGTTAATTAGGTCCATGATGATGCATTCCATGGCCTTACATATCAGACATGTCAGGCTAATGGGGCAATAATTCCCAGGGTTTGTAGTAGTCGCTCCACTTTTATGGAGAGGGATGACTGTAGCTGTGCGCCATTCTGTAGGGCAAAGCCTGAGGTGAGGCTGTGAGTGAACAGGGCACACAGATGTGCTGCCAGCTCACTTTGTAGTTCATGCAGAACACATCCAGGGATATTGTTGGGTCCCATGAAAGCTGTATTCTTGGCCTTGGACAATGCAGCTTTAACCTGTGATGCAGTAATGCTGGGTGCCTGGCATTCCTCCGGTATTGTGATTGGTCCTTTGGGGGGGGGGTAAATTTCACACTGAATCTGTCAACCAGTATGTTGGCAATATCTGTTGGCTCAGTATAGGAGGTACCATTGTGCAGCAACTCAGAGCAAACTTGGGTATTGCCATGGAGATTCTTGATATAACTACAGAAGGCTTTGTGGTTGTTTTTAATATCTGCTGCAATTCTGCCTTCATAGCTGGATTTAGAGGTTTTGATGAGGGATCTCAACTTTTTGTTGAGGTTAATAAGGGAGTTTTTCAAGTTTTGAGACTTTACCTTTTTCTGCAACAGTTTCTTCCTTCTGTTGTAGAGTTTATTAATGGCAGGGGACCATCAGATTGGCTTCCTTTTTTTGGAGGAGAACATCTTGGTTCTGTTGGGTATGGCTAGTTCCATGCATTTATGTACATGTTCGTACAGTGCATCGGTGTATGATTCAGCAGTCATGCATCTATTTTCCATTGACATGGGTAATAGTAATAACCAGGTCAAGGATGTTGCTTCCTCTAGTGGGGGTTAGAATGAGCTGCTCCAGGGCATTGTAATTGTTGAATTCCAGGAAGCTTTGGGCCAGTGTATTGGTGCATGAGTAGTTTTCCCAGTTGATGAAGGGGTAGTTGAAGTCACCTAGTATAAGAGTGTTGGGTTGGACCCTAATAGTTTCCAGGATGCTTAGGAATATCGAGTGAGAGTCTTGGGACATGGTTGGGGACTACGACTTGAATCGCCATCTTACTCGATGTTAGTTGCACCTGAAGTATCTCAGATGCGTTATGCTGGGCTACTAGTCTGGAGGTGTGCATATCCTTTATGAATATGGAGACACCATTGCCTTTGGAGCTTCTGTCCATGTTCTGGGGCCAAAAGGTGTGGAATGAGTTATAGCCTGGTAGTGCAAGGGTGCTTTCTGCTGCTTTAAACCAGGTCTCTGTTACAGCACAAATGTCGATGTTCTCCATTTTGAGGAGTGCTTCGAGCAAGTGCATCTTGAGCTTTAGACTTCTAGCGTTGAGCAGCATGACCCTCAGTTTGCATTTATTTTGTAGCTGTTATGGTGGTAATTTGGTCTTTGGAACATTGCCTAAAACAAATTTATCTCTATTAAACCCTTATTGCAATTAAGTTAGTGAATTCATGTATTTTTACACATATTTTTTTATATTAGTTTATATGTTACTATATAGTATTTTGTACGTCTAAGCTTACATATAGTAGTTAATTAATCAGTGTTTAAATGTTATTCAACCTATTTTTAATTGTTTATACAAGTACTTATATTTATGGTTGTGTTTTAAATATTTTAATATTTAAGGTAGTTATGATACATTTAATTGTATCATACTTTAGGTAGGTAGGAGAATCAAATAGCACCCATAACAATTTCTTTATGTAACACTTATAACACTTATAATAATTTTTTATGCAACATTCAGCTCCCCACCAAAATTTTTTTTAACTTTTGTTATAAATATTTATAAATTCAAATGGCCTTTTTAATATAAAAGCATTAAATACTTACAGTAATCCTAATGGTATTTTTAAAAAAAAATTTAAACATGTTTAAATGTTTTAACTAATTAATAGGTTCATGATTATTTGTAGTACACATATATACATATATATATATATATTTTACATAAATATTAATTTTTGGGCTGTGCATTGTATTTATGACAGATTTTATTTTTGTATGTAATGTTGATGTCACAAACATATTTTACTTATATAGCATCTGTAACTTTAAATCAGCGATGAAGTACTGTGTTTGGCACCAAAATGATTTTAAATATCAGGCAGTATTATAGTATTGTGTTCTGATGAAGACCACTTTTTGTGGATGAAAGCGCTTAATGAGGATGTCATTGAATGTTTTTTGATTCATATATTAAAGTTTACAACTTACTCCAGTCCGTGCATTGGCTTTACTATTGGAATTGTTCCTATACATCTTCAGTGTTCCAGCAATCTTCTGGTGGGTTTTTTACGTTGTTGTGTGCTGGTTCTGTGTTATCTTACCCAATGTTAGTTGCACCTGAAGTATCTCAGATGTGTTATGCTGGGCTACTAGTCTGAAGGTGTGCGTATCCTTTATGAATATGGAGACACCATTGCCTTTGGAGCTTCTGTCCATGTTCTGAGACCAAAAGGTGTGGAATGAGTTATAGCCTGGTAGTGCAGGAGTGCTTTCTGCTGCTTTAAACCAGGTCTCTGTTAAAGCACAAATGTCGATGTTCTCCATTTTGAGGAGTGCTTCAAGCAAGTGCATCTTGAGATTTAGACTTCAAGCGTTGAGAGCAGCATGACCCTCAGATTGCATTTATTTTGTACTGTTATGGTGGTAATTTGGTCTTTGGAACATCGCCTAAAAAAGGCACTATAGAGGTGGCAAGAGCCTTAGCCAGTATCCGGATACCCAGGGGTGACAGATGCAGGCCATCTCTGGCAAAGCATCAAGGTCTGTCAGTCATGTCATCCCAGGCAGACAGATACTGGATCCCCTTAGAATGACACCAGAAACTTTGCCAATGGTTGAAGCCAATAATTTTCTGCTTGTACTGCGGTATCATTTTGGGTGACGGTAGGATGCTGCTCAGGGCTAGGGTCATACCTGCCTGGGCCACATAATCCAAGAGCTCCTCCATGTCTCTTTTCATGTAGTCCAGGGAGGTGCATTTCAGGTCATTCACACCCACATGGACAGTGACAGAGTCATGCTTGTATTTGTTGTGGAGTACGTGTGTTATGTGTTGGATACTGGCACCTGATATACATCTGACTGTTACCTTCTCCTTATTCAACCTAGTGAGTGGGACATCAGCGTGCCTCACTATCATGTCACCTATGATTAGTGTATTGGGCAATCTGTTTTGCCTTAGGGGCTTAGGTTGAGGGGCAAACTGTGTAGGTGAGCTATGTGTCTTGTGGTTTGTGCTGTGTTGTGGTGGTAGAGTGCATTTCTGCCTTGGAGGTCTCTGCTGTTTGGGTAGATTTCTATTAAGTGCCTCCACGAAGATGGGTGTGTGGTTTGTGTTTTTATGTGAGAGCTGTGATGGGGGGTGTTCTGAGGGGCTGTGTGTTGCATGTGGTGTGGTGCAGGTGTCGACCTTCTCCTCTTGACCAGCTATTCTGGTCTTGGCTTGAGAGTACATGGTATCAGTTAAAAAATTGCTAACACTGAGTGTGGGGGCAGACCCTTTCAATGTGGAACTTTGAGGAGCATGAACTTTTTTTTAAGAACTTAAATGAGGAACATTCCTCATAATGAGGTATAATTGTGAGTTATGTATGTGCCTCTACAAGCTGACTCAACCTGTAATAAAACACATCCATATACACAATTGTTGGATCAAAATTGGACAGCACCCAAATCTGTGCTAGTGAAGCCCTGTATACATGCATCACCAAGGGAAGGGTATAATACATGTATGTATATAGAGCATAAGCATATAATGCAGTCACCCATACCCATGCTAGCACATGACACATTCTTAGATATGTGGATGAATAAATGGTCATAAATCTGACAAATCAGTACATCCTAGACATAAGTGCATGCTAAGAGCAGGAAAGGTATCAAAGATCTGTAAAGGCATGTATGTCATAAACTGAAATTGTACACCTGCATGCCTAACCATCATATTAGGTTACCTATAAGCATCCTTAGCCACACCACACATCAATCAATTGATGTAAATATTTATAACCTGCAAACCACCAAGATATATGGCACCCATCAAAGAGTTGTAAATGTTTTCTAAGTGTATCACATCAGTATACCTGCCGTAGTAGAAGAGGAAAAGTGAAAAGCACTCGAAAATATGTGATATTGCTGAATTTACTGAATCCAGGTGACATCATTTCTGGAACCTGCTTCTGTCAGCACCACAACCTCTCACACTGCTTCCATGTGAGTCTGTCAAACTGATGGTGCAACTGCACATTCCAGTAAGGTAGATTTCTATCCACTGAAGGAGGTCAGCAATCAGATCCTTCAGTGTGCCAGGTCAGGTATATTAAATAGCTCCACTAAAACTAAAACAACACATATATAAAATTCACTGGAGAGACATTTTTTTTCCCAATACCTATCCCACTACTGGAGCAAGCTTCCCCTATGAGTTAAAAAAAGTGTCACGCTAGCATGCTTTAGATTAAACCTGCATGATTGGATGGGTACTCTTAAATTTACTCCAGGACTGACCTGCTTTATCCTTCTTGAGAAATGGTGTACAACATAAGGATGAATATTTGCAATATGTAAATTGTCTTGTAAATCAAATGCCTTGTATTTCTTATGATCCTATACTTCTATGAACCATATCCTGATCAGACAGTAAGTGGCTGAGGATGACATATAATGTTCATCTGTCAAGGCTCCAGAGGTTACTAATTCATATGGAAAACTAAGGGCTTGCTTTTCTTTGTATATATGTTTCATTAATGTTTCACTAAAAAAAATGTTTTACAGACACCTGTCTGGTAGTGATCTTTGTTGGCATTCAATTTCAAACTTTGATTTGTAGTTTATTGTGTAATCATCTACAAAATGCCCTTTTGGGGAGTTCTTCATGAGGAAGTTATAAATAAGGAAAATACATGAACTAAAGGTCCACAGAGCACTGTTTTGAAAAAGCAAGTTACTTTTCCAAGTCAACACATTCACTAGTAAAATGTGCATCTTTACATATAAAAACAACTATCAGAATGTTTAACGTAAAACTTGGTGAATCAGATATAAATTAATACAGTTCCAACTTGCAAACGTACATGTAACCACACAATTTGCATGGTATTTGCCATCATTTGATCTGATTCAGCAAATGATCGCTCTTCTAGGTGCCTGATCTCCTTCACTTCCATCATTTGCCTGTCCCCTACGTTTCCTCAGATTTGGTTTGCTGTTCAACTAGAAGGAACACATGAACCAGCTCTGATAGAAGTTAATTTTGCATTAGTCTTTTCGGCTTCCTTTAGTATTTTTAACATTTTTGTCAGTTTTTCTTCTCTATAATAATATTCTTCATCCTCCTGCAACAAGGTGTGAAGGGATAGTTTATTGGCCCTGCTCTTACCCACATTTTTTCTGTGTGTGTGTGTGTTTGTGAAGACAAGGCAGTCAGTCACCATATATATATACCTTGCACTTTGCTTGGGTGGCAATATCAATATGGACAAAAATACAATGTCTCTGAGACAAGAAAGATAGATAAAATCACATAAACATAAAAGAGATGCTATCTCTTACCAATGCTGTTGATTCACAAAATAATATTTGATTGGCCTAAAAGCTCTGAAGAGCTTGGCACCCAAACCTGAGTTTTAGTCAGCTTAGCTCAAGCTGTCAAACAGTTTGGACAAATGGAAGGTGCCCTGAAGCTATGGTAGATGGCTGGCTGTTGTATCCTATACAGGATATAAACCACATAGCTTAGGCTACTGCAGCAGTGATCATTTGAACATCAATTGTTATGGCAAGTTTGTACAATTTTGGAGTTATAAAATTCATCTCCCATCATAGGTTTATAGGTAGGTACTAGGCTATTGGCCCTAGGACCTACACAAGCCTAGCCAGAAAGGTACCCTGGCTTTCGCCACCCAAGAAAATTATTTTCCTGTGCCCCTGTCGAGCAGATCCACAGAGGTGATCCCCGGGGTGAATTTCCTATTTCCTATCCAATCATCAAGATTTTTCTTGAAGAGCGCTAATGTGGAGCTTTGTTTGATATAGATAGGCAGTTTGTTCCAGAGTATGGAAAGTCTCTGGGACAGGAATCTATCCTTCTAGCATGTTCTGTTTATTGTGGTGACAAGGTTTAGGTCCCTAGAGCGTGTAGTCGGAGGGATTGGGATTTCTTTACGTGGAGCTTGTCCAACAGCTCTGGGTTTGACATAGCTTTGTATGTTAGGCAGAGATTGCCTCTGAGTAGGCGATATGCGATGGAGTAAAGCTGGAGTTTTTTTAGACTGTCTGCGTAGGGCATCTGTTTGAGGCCAGTAATTCTCTTTGTGAGGTATTTCTGTGGCCTTTCCAGTTGTTGTAGACGCCTTGTGAGGTACATACCAAAAGGGACGTTGTACTCTATAATGGGTCTAATGAGTGACGAGTAGAGGGGAACAATGACCTCTTTTTTCCTAGATGAGAAACCTTTTGTGATGAGGTGTGCCACGTAGAAGGATTTCCTGACTACTGTGGTGATGTGATTATCAAAGGAGAGACTACTGTCCACCTGTGTCCCAAGGTCTCATCACACTTTCGGTGTTAAGTAGACTACCACCTATGTGGTAGTTCACGGGTACAGAGTTTTTACCAAAGGGGATGACAATGCACTTTTTGGCATTGAGCTTGAGGCCATGGCTTTGACACCAGGCATCTGTCTCAGTGAGGCCCTTTTGTAGGATTTCCACATTGTTAGGACTTTCAGTTACGGCTCCTAGTTTTCAGTCATCTGCGAACTTCGTTAGAGAAAGACCTTCTGTGTTAGCCTGTACTTCAGAAAAGTAGATACCAAACAGGAGAGGACCCAGGACTGAACCCTGTGGTACTCCACTTGCCACTGGTCTGGAGCTGAATTTTCAGTCTGCTACTTTCACACTGTGGGTTCTGTCAGTGAGCCAGTTGGCAACTCATCTTGTGACATAGGAATTTATACCTAGTTTAGTGAGTTTATCTATAATTCCAGAGTGGGGGATGGTGTCAAAAGCCTTGGCAAGATCTAGATAGGCTGTGTGAACCACCTTACCCTTGTCTACGGCTTTGGTGACTGCTTCAAAGAAGTCTATCAGGTTTAGGAGACATGATCTGCCTTTTACAAACCCGAACTGGGTGGGGTTTGGAGATTACCATTGTCTTTGTTTATAAGTTCCATGATGATACGTTCCATGGCCTTGCAGACCAGGCTAGTAAGGCTAATGGGGCAGTAATTCCCGGGGTCCATGGTGGCTCCCCCTTTGTGGAGTGGGATAACCGTCACTGTGCGCCATTCAGTGGGCACAAAGCCTGAGGTGAGGCTATGATTGAACATGGTGCTTAGGTGGGGTGCCAGTTCATTCTGCAGTTCATGTAGAATGCAGCCTGGGATGTTGTCAGGTCCCATGGATGCTGTGTTCTTGGCTTTGGAGAGTGTGTTTTTTACCTGTGCAGCCATAATTACAGGAACTTTGCATTCTTCCGGTATAGAGATGGGCCCTTTAGGGGGTGGGGTAAAGTTAGCACTGAACCTATCTGCCAGGATGTTGGCAATATCAGTTGGTTCTGTATATTTAGTGCCATTGTGCTGTAACTCAGAGCAGATCTGAGTGTTGCCATTGAAATTTTTGACATAGCTATAGAATGCTTTGTGATTGTCTTTAGAATCAGTGGCAATTTTGTTTTCATAACTAGCTTTGGAGGATTTTATGAGGGATCTCAGCTTCTTACTGAGGCTGACCAGGGAGTTCTTCCAGTCTTGGGATTTTACTCTTTTTTGCAACAGTTTCTTTCTTCAGTTGTAGAGTTTGTTTATGGCAGGGGACTACCAGATTGTCTTCCTTTTTTTTTGGAGGATAGCATCTTGGTTCTGTTAGGGATAGCATGATCCATGCACTAGTGTAAGTGCTTATAAAGTGCATTTGTGTAGGATTCAGCAGTCATACCTCTATTGTCGGTTTGCATGGGTGTCGTAAAGTTTGCCACTTCTGTCTTAAGAAGCGTGAAGTTGGCTTTGCAGAAATTGTTTACGGTGGCTTCCCTAATGGGGGGTGGGGGTGGGATGTGGATGTCTAGGCTGATCAGAGGATCTGACCAACGAGGAAAGGACCTCTGGTGTGGAACACTGGTCACCCATGTTGGTAATGACCAGGTCTAGGATATTGCTGCCCCTGGTGGGGATGTGGATAAGTTGATCCAAGGCGTTGGAATTTATGAATTCCATAAAACGTTGAGCAAAAGTGTTGGTACATGAGTAGTTTTCCCAGTTAATGGTGGGGTAGTTAAAATTGCCTATTATTAAGGTGTTGGGTTGTACCCTAATATTTTCCAGTGTATCAAGAAATGAGGAGTGGGAATCCTGGGGGATGGTGGGGGATCTGTAGCAAGTTACAATTTGGATTGCGGTCTTGCCCAGAGTTAGTTGCACTTGGATAATCTCAGATGCATTATGCTGAGCAACTAGCCTGGAGGTGTGGATATTCTTAATGAATATGGACATGCCTCCACCTTTAGTGTTTCGGTCCAGGTTAGGTGGCTGAAAGGTGTGGTATGAATTATAGCCTGGTAATGCAGGGATGCTCTCTGGAGCCTTGAACCAGGTCTCTGTCACTGCACAGATGTCGATGTTCTCCATTTTAAGGAGTGCCTCGAGTGAATGCATTTTGAGGTTTAGACTTCTAGCATGGAGTAGCATTACCCTCAGATTTTGCTTGCTTGTACCTGTTATGGTGGTGAATTTGTCATTTGAACCTTGCCTAAAAAAGGCACTATAGGGGTGGCCCTAGCTAGTATCTGGAATCCCAAGGGCGACAGGTGCAGGCCATCTCTGGCAAAGCATTGTGGTCCGTTGATCATGTCATCCCAGGCAGACAGATACTGGATCCCCTTAGAATGACACCAGAAGCTTAGCCAAATGTTGAAGTCAATCATTTTGTCCTTGTACTGTGGTATTCTGGGTGATGGCAGGATGCTACTCAGGGCTAGGGTCATACCTGCCTGGGCTACAAGATCGGAGAGCTCCTCCATGTCTGTTTTCATGTAGTCCAGGGAGGTACGTCTCAGGTCATTCACACCAACATGGACAATGACAAAGTCATATTTGTACTTGTTTTGGAGTGACCTGAGTGTGTGCATTATGTGGCAGATCCTGGCACCCGACAGGCAGCTGACAGTAACTTTCTCTTTGTTTAGCCTCATGCCCTGCTACATTTGTCAATAACGGGGGAGTTGAAGTCATTGTCCTTCTCTGAGCTTCTCATGTTGGCTCCAGCAGGATTGGATCCCTTGGTATCAACTATGAAGCATCCAAATCACTTGACTCCAATTACATCAGACCAGATGGACTCTTGGGTGTTGAACCTGTAACAAATAGTCTTCAGAATCATGTTCTGTGCTGATTCTTTCAGCATAGTTCTTGGTGTCAGGGTCATCAGCATTTGAAGTATCATCTCAGATCTCAATGCAAGAGTCATCCAGTCTGCCGCTGTCAGTGCCTCTGTCCTTGGTACCATTCATGTCCACCTCTTTAGGAACATATGCAGTGCTGTATCAGAGTTCTCTTTTGCTGACAGATACAGTGTCAACTTTTGAGTTCATCAGTGCAGGCTGAGGATGCTCCAAGGACTTTGGCACCACCCCTAGGCACCTTTCCTTTAACAGACTTTCTATCTCACCAAACTTCCCATGGACTTGTACAAGCTCTCCACAAAAGAATTCTCATGAGTGCTTAGGTGATTTGAATGAGTCTCCTGCATATCCACTGCAAAACAATAGATGCAAGAGAAAGACATTGACTCCTTACATTTGTTAATAATGGAAGAGTTGAAGCTATTGTCCTTCACTGAGTTTCCCATGTTGGCTCAAATAGGATTGGATTTTTTGGTGTCAACTATGAAGCATCCAAATCACTCAGTCCAATTACATCAGACCTAACAAACTCTTAGTTGCTAATAAGGAGTCCCTCAGCTCTGACACTGACCTCAGTAAAGGGAAGGGTCCACAGAGCCCTATCTAGAGAACAACAACTTTGGTGAAGTTTTAGAATTAATGCAGTAGACACATTCATGGTCCTCTGTCCACCCAACCCCCACCTTCCTGGCTGAAGAAGTTCTTTTTGAGGCCTTCAGGTTTGTCCCCTCTGCCTCTTCTGTGATCCTTCCTGCTGCCCATATTTTGTACCTTGTGGTGGAGAGGGCATGGCAGGAGCCCAGTGTGGCTGAAAGTATCCCATGCTAATGAGATAAGATTGCGCGTCCACCTAAAGACAGACAACATTGGAGTAATGGCCCTTTGGCAGACTCCAGTATTGTGGCACCAACCACTATGAGGGAACAGTCTGATGACAATCCAACTGTCTATTCTTCCAACAAGAAGTTTCAGGTGATAGACCAAATGGGGAAGACAGTGCATACCTCAGGCATGTTTGCCCTAGTAGTGTTGAATTATATGACCAATATGACATGTTTCTAACATGATCATGCACAACAAACACTGTACTATTTGGCAAAGCCTGCCACTTCTGAAACTCAGAAACAACGCCAGTCTTAGTTGACAACTATGTTAACCATTTCCAACCATTCCATGAGGCAATACACAATACTGCCAAGGAGCTGTTAGAGCAGCAAGAACTGGCATTATCATGAGGTATCATGTCTGGCTCCACCTCTGTGATTTTGCAGACAACTACAAAACATCCTTAATCAATGCTCCATTTTTTTTTGCCCCAAGGTTAAACAAAAATGTCTAAATACTAAGTAAGAAGATAAGATGCTGTCTATCTTAGGATTCTGCTTTGAGACCCATTAAAGATACTTCTCTAGGAATTGGAATGTGTCCAAAGTAATCTGGTTTATGAAATCCCGGCATCCCCATACAACTTGCCTTCAGACAGGGGCAATGGGGCCCCCTTCAATGGATGTCACCCCAGTGGTAGAGGAGGTCCACAGAACCAGGTTTTCAGGGTTCTTTTCTCTGGGAAGCAAATGTAATGGCCCTGAAGGGTTTCCCAACTTCTCCTCTCTGGAGGCAGTTGGGAGTAGGTTCTTTGTTCATTCAAATGCATGCATGTCCATCACACATGATAAATGGATGAGGACCATAACATTTTATGTCATTCCATTTTCATCAGTTCCAAAAGTGTCATCATTGCCCCTTCCTGACATACCATTCCACCCAAAAAAGACTGTGAGAAAGGATATTGCAAACCTCCTACAAAAAGAGCCATCCAGGCAGTCCCACCTGACCAGAGAAAGTCTAGAATCTATCAAAGATTATTTTTTGCTCCAAAGAAGTAAAAAGACCTCAGACCCATTTTTGACCTAAGCAGCCTAAACTAGTATATAATAAAGATACAATTCTAGATGGCCACAGTAAAAATTATTCTGGCTTGCTGACAGCAGAATGAATGTACATGCTCTATTGACCTTCAGGGTGCTTATCTCTACATAAAGATCAGCAGAGTCCAGAAAGTATTTGTGCTTCCTGCTGGGAGCCAGTCAGTATAAATTCTGAACCTTGCCCTTTGGTCTCACCTCCACACCTCCCAGGTGTTCAGGAAATGCATGATAGCAGTTGCAGCTCATTTGTAAATTTTCTGACTCCACATATTCCCATATTCTGACATTTGGTTTGTAGCTGTCACAAGTGGTACTTTCAGGAAGAGGTTACTTACTCAACATGTGTCTATGCTTAGGCATCTCAGAGAACTTGTCTGGATACAAGGTCACCCTTGGACCACATTCCTAAATCAAAGTATGAATAAAGTTCATGAAATTAGTATTGTTTTAATCTTAGATGTCAGCCAAAAGTGCTCTTCGCACCACCTGCAATGTGCCCAGTAATGACTCCTCCTGCAGTTCATATGGAGTTACGTGTACTGGTAACATATCTAAATATGATTGTAGGTTCTTTTTTTATAAGAGCCGTTGCTTCTACTACCATTGGAACTGCCTGGGTATCTTTCATCCACATTGCTTTCATTTATGCCTGGAAAGCTTTATATTTTATGACTTAGTGCTCTCTGTAAGTAAGACACTGTAGTCACTGGGTGTAGTGATTTCAATGCTCAATGTTACTTTTTCTTTCTTTTCATGGACCACTATTCTGATTTTCTTGCATCTATCTTTTGAACTGTTGGTAATGGGTGATCCCATGTGATGTAGACTTCATCTTTATTTGATGCTTTGTGGTTCATGTTTCCAGTGTTTTTCAGCCACTTCAATATCATAATGTTTGCACAATCCCCAGTGTAACAGTCTTGCCACATTATTTTGCCTTTCAGTATACAATCCTTCAGCCATTAGTATGTCACAACCAGCAACAAGGTGCATGACTGTTTCCAATTCTGTTTTACAAAACCTACATTTGTCTGTTTCTTCCACATGTTCAATGAACTTTGTAAACTAACATGTACATAGCCCATTATCTTGTGCCACCAATATTAACCTTTTATCTTTTGGTTTAAATTGCCTCTCCTTAACCATTCCTGCATTTGATACTGATCAACATGAGGTTCTTCCAGACGATGTCCTTCAAGGATGCATCTGCAGTCCTTACAAATGGGTTGTCCTGTCGTCAGGCAGCCCCTCGGTCGGCCGGATTCCAAAGTCTGGGTCCGGCCTCGGCTGGTGTCGCACTTCACCCGACGTCATAGCTGCAGTTATTCGGGTATAAAGGCATCAGCCAACGCCATTTTCCCCAGTCTTTCTTGCTGCGTGGCGCCCGAAGCAGAAGCTGTTCGCAAGTGCCGGTCGGTCAGAACCAGAGATTACTACTACCGAATACTACGAAGACTTCTAAAAAGCTAAGTACCCCGTTGGGGACTCTTTCTTGCCTCAGCCGATGTCAGAAAAAGTGAATAACTGTTTAACTTGTGGGAAACAAATACCTCATAAAGATTTCCACTCTTACTGCTTACCTTGTCTAGGCCCAGACCACGACGTCGCAGCTTGTCTAGCCTGTGCTTCTTTTAACCAGCGGACGCTTAGACGTCGGTCGGAGTTTGCTGAGGAGTTTTTCGGCTCCAATTTTGCTTATATTATGCCGTCGGATCCTCCGACTTCGCAAATATCTAAAAAAGCAAGGAAAAGGACCGACACTCGCGGTCTGCGGTTTCGGCCGAAACCGCGGTTAAGCCAACCACGAGTGTCTCGGTTTCGGCTGAAACCGAGCAAGCGGTTCCTCCTTCATCCGAAAACTTTCCTTCTGCCGAGGCCTCTTCCAACCTCGTGGAATCGGCTTCTGATATTCCACCTGCTGTTACAGTTTCTCAGGAATTATCAGACACTATTCCCTTGGATATTTCAACCCCTGCACGTGGAGCTGCTAGACCACCTGCAGCCATGTCCATTAAGGCCTTTGCCAGGGCTAAAGCAGCTAAAACTACTAAATCTGTGCCTGCTAAGCCCCCCTCTCACAGACCTAGCTCTAGTTCACAAATGCTTAGTTTAGAAGAGGATCTCATTTCTTTAATCCGAGGATCCCAACCTCAACCAGACAGGGCCTCTCACCCGCCTCCAGAGAAGAGGCCTAGAGCAGAGCCCCCTGAGCCAGTGTCTACAGATGATTCCTCTGATGACTCAAATGATACAGACCCTCCGGAGGCCCCATACTCCCCTTATGAAGACTCTGATGGTGAAGAGTCCATTCCTTCTGCCTCTCCGCCTGAGGAATTTTCCTTTGGGGAAACCCTGCATGCTATGAGGGAACAATTTCAGTGGCAGGGCCAGGATTTTTCAGATTCCAGAAAAAGGCTTAGAACTTTTCTGCATTTACCACAACATAGGCCTTTAGCCATACCTCCAGTTCTTTCTGTTGTAGATGATGCATTTAATGATGCTTGTACTGCTCCTGATTCTCTGCCTCCGGCCCCTGTTAAGCCCGATAGATACTACAGGGTCCCGGACACACATTACCACTTGTATAAGGCTCCCTTGCAGATCCAGAGACTATCTCCCAAGGACCTAAGGCTGTAGCAGCCACCTCTGCCAAAACCCTCCCTCTGAAAGGGAATCCAGATCCTTAGAGAGATGGGGTAAAAGTTTACACTTCTGCTACTCTTTCAGCTAGGGCCTTGAACTGTCAATTTCACATGATGCAGTATCAAGAATTTTGCTAGATCAGTTAACCAAAAAGTGTCCTCAGATGAAACAGTAGACAAAAATATGTGCAGGAAATGGTACATAACATTCAACAAGTCAGTAACCATTCCTAAAATGCGGCTATGATGCACTGGAGGCTTCCTTTAGATCAGCCATGACTGGCACAGTCATCAGAAGGCATGCATGGCTAAAAGAACAGGCCTTACCAGACCATGTCAAATCAAAACTATTAGATGCTCCTATGGATAAGATCAATTTGTTTGGCTCTCCTGCACAAGAAGTGCTGAAGAAGATGGAAGAAAAGGCAAAATCTGTCCAAACAGTAAAAGATTTCTTACAGGTCCAACCTCCAAGGTTTAGCAGGAATTGGCCCTCCAAGAATTGGTCCTTTCCAGACTCCTCCAGAACTCAGAGAGGCAGGAATAGGCGTTCAAGAGGCAGAAACCAATCCAGGGGTACCTACAGAGGACGTCAGTGGCAGGGCAACAACCAGCGAGGCACAGCCACAGACACAGCCACCACCACAACTACAGGTCAATCACAGTGACTTGGCTCTGGCACCGCCTACCAGGGAACAACTGCAAGCACCCTTAGGCGGAAAGCTAGCCTTATTTACAACAAACTGGCATTACATCACAAGAGACAAGTGGATTTTACAGATAATAGACCAAGGTTACAGGTTTCACTTCCATACTCTACCAGGGAAGAGAGGAATGCCAAACCTACCTCCAAATCAAAAGACAGAAGCACTAAAATAAATATCCCAATTATTAAGGATGAGAACTGTAGAAAAGGTACCATCTATGGAGCAAGGGAAGGGATTTTACTCCAGACTCTTCCTGGTACCAAGAAAAGAAGGCAAATGGAGACCTATTCTTGACTTGTCCGCTTTAAACACATTCCTCATTGTTCCAAAATTCAAAATGCTGACCCTACAGCAGCTTCTTCCCATGCTGGGCAAGGAGTCTTGGCTGGTGACTCTAGATCTCAAGGAGGCATACCTGCACGTCCCCATACGACCAAACTGCAGAAGATACCTCAGATTTCTTGCAGGATCAGAGCATTATCAATTCTCAGCATTGCCGTTTGGCTTATCTACTGCGCCCAGAGTGTTCACGAAATGCCTGGCATCAGTTATTGCTCATTGCAGGCTTCAGGGAATCCAAATCTACCCATACCTGGACGACTGCCTGATACAAGTGGACAACAAAAGCAAACTAGCAGAAGATTTACAAAGGGTCATTTATCTGCTACAAGCCCTGGGATACACAGTCAATATAAAAAAGTCAAGACTGATACCATCCCAGAGAATAACCTTTTTGGGTGCAGAGTTGGACACATCAAGGCAAATGGCATTCCTAACAGTAGAAAAACAGGAGCAGCTACCTCTCTACTTCTTGGCCTTAACAAAGCAGAACCATCTGACAGCAAGAAAAGTACTGCAAGCCTTGGGCTTCATGGCATCCTGCATAATATTGGTTCCTCATGCCAGACTGCATATGAGAAAACTACAGTGGTACCTAAGGAATTTATGGTCTCAACACAAGCACAGCTTAGAAACCCAGATTCCCATTATTCCATGCCTGAAGCAAGAATTCCTATGGTGGGCTCAGGCTTGTCAATCAAACACAGGATTGCCCTTTCACAGTACTCAACCAAGCCAAACCATCACGACAGGCGCTTCAGACCTCGGTTGGGGGCACACATGCTGGACAAGTGCATAAAAGGCTTATGGTCTCAAAACCAGCTGCACCTACACATAAATCTAAAGGAAATGCTGGCAGTAAAACTGGCAATTCAGGCATTCAGACCATTCCTTCAACAAGGTCTATTGATGATAAGGACAGACAACACCACAGTTATGTGGTACATCAACAAACAGGGAGGCACACATTCGTATCCTCTTTGCCGGATGGCACTGGATCTCTGGAATGTGGCCCTGAGCTACAACATTCAGTTAAAAGCAATTTTGTACCAGGAAAAGAAAACATCCTAGCAGACATTTTAAGCAGGACTACCACGGATGCCCACGAATGGATGCTGCATCCGGACATCTTCAAAACCATTACAAGAAAATGGGGACTCCCAGAAATAGACTTATTTGCATCCCCAAGCAATCACCAACTAAAGAAATTCTGCACAAGGACGTACCACCCACTTGCTTGGAAGGTGGACTCCTATCCTTCAGTTGGAAAAACCTGACAGCATATGCATTCCCACCACTTCCTTTGATGCACAAAGTGCTATTGAAGATCAAAGAGGACCGTCCAAGGATCATTCTGATAGCTCCAGACTGGCCAAGGCAACATTGGTACCCATTACTGAGGAGCATGTCTCGGGAACAAATATGGCCACTACCCCTGGTTCCCTTGCTGTTAACACAGAACAACTACAACAATCTGCATCCAAACCTGAAAACTCTGCAGCTGACTGCCTGGAACATTGCATAAGACCAATTAACCCAAATTTATCTCAAAGGGTTAAAGACATTATCCTTGAGGCTCGCAGACCCTCAACAAGAAAAAAAAAAAAAAATATTCAGCAAAATGGAAAAGATATCTCATTTGGAGTACTGCAAAAGGAGAAGATGTGTCACTGGTAAACATAGCCAACATTCTGGAATACTTGGCAGAGCTCTTCCACACAGGCCTGTCCTATTCCTCCATTAAGATTCATGCATCAGCTATTTCAGCAGAATACGACTTGGATCCTCCTGTCTTCTCACATCCTCTGCTCAGACAGTTTCTGAGAGGAATTAAAAATGTAAAGCCTCCTAGGAAGCCACCATTACCAGCATGGGACTTGAACTTTGTGCTAGAAAAATTGACACTTCCTCCTTTCGAACCAGCAGCAACAGCAGAATTGCAATACTTATCATGGAAGACTGCTTTCCTGCTGGCAATCACTTCAGCAAGAAGGGTATCTGAACTTCAGGCATTAATGGCAGTGCAACCCTTCCTGATCTTCCATCAAGATAGAGTGTCCATGAGAACAAATCCTTCCTTTATGCCTAAGGTGGTTTCCAGAGTTTCTTTAAATCAGGCTATCCACCTACCTACATTCTTCCCTAACCCACAGAACAGGGGAGAAAGACTGCTGCATACCTTGGATGTACATAGACAATTATGCTACTACCTGGACAGGACCAAAGGCAATAGAAAATCTGACCAGCTACTGGTAGCATATGCAACAGGAAGGGAAGGAAAAGCAATTTCAAAACAGACAATCTCCAAGTGGATAGGAAATTGCATTAGATTTTGTTACTCCTACCATGGAAAGAAACTCCAGAGAACATCAGGCCTCACTCTACAAGGGCAACAGCCACTACCACAGCCTTCTTACGAGGAGTGGCTACCAAGGACATTTTAGAAGCTGCTACTTGGAGCTCCGTGCATACATTTGCCAAGCTTTATAATTTACCTTTATACTCTAGATCCCGAGCAGGCTTTGCCACTGCTATTTTGCAAGGGATCCTAACTACACCATAACTTTATTTGTCCACCTCCCCTAGTTTGGCTATGGTATTCTACCCATTTGTAAGGACTGCAGATGCATCCTTGAAGGACATAGTACAGTTTTGTACCTACCATAAATGTAGATGTCCGATAGGAATGCATCTGCAGTCAGGATTACCCACCCGCCTTCCCTCTGTGGTGCTCATAGGGTATTTGCCCATCTTATAGCTAGCTGGGGGAATCTATTATGGTGTATTTGTTTGTATATATGTACATACATGCTTATTTTTTGTGTTTGCTCTCTACTATTTGGAATCATTGGTTTTTATCCAAATTTAGCCTTCCAAGAGGGCACCTGGCATCTGGGGCAAGAAACACTGAGGAAAATGGCGTCGGCTGATGCCTTTATACCCGAATAACTGCAGCTATGACGTCGGGTGAAGTGCGACACCAGCCGAGGCCGGACCCAGACTTTGGAATCCGGCCGACCGAGGGGCTGCCTGACGACAGGACAACCCATTTGTAAGGACTGCAGATGCATTCCTATCGGACATCTACATTTATGGTAGGTACAAAACTGTACTTTTTCTATACTTGCAACTATATTTATGCATTTTCCACATTTCTTGCCTTCAATTCTGATCTTTCATCTTCCCATTCGGATTCTGTGGTGGAGTCTGAATTATCTCAGCTAAAGGACTCCATGTACACTCCCATTCATCTCTCTTCTGTCTATAGAAAACATTTAATGTGGTGAATAGTGTGATGATAGGAGGTACTGCCTGCTGTGCCAGGAGAAGTAGGGCAGTGGATGTGTAACATATGTCAGCACAGCTAGCTGGAATTTTGTAAAGAATTATATGTTATTTGAATATGAAACTGATTTGAACAGATGCTTGTGTTGAAAATGTATTGGTAGAGTTGCTTGTGTTAAAAATGTATCAACAGTGTGCTGTGCTGGAAAGAAAAGAAAAGTACATACATAGGCCATACAGATTGTTTCTTTCAGTTCTGGTTGCAGCCAGAGACAAAATGTCTGGGAAACCAAGTATTAGGAACCTCTGGAAGATTAGAGGTTTGAAATTGTTTTATGACTTCCAGGAGCTGCAGCAGATCTGAGCAATTCTCTCTCTATGTGTATGGTAACACAAAAGTGCTAAAATCTTGGCAGCTTCTAGTGTTGGTGATAGTGTGGGAAACGAGAGTCAGATGACCAGATGTGATGTTATTCTGTAAGCTATCCCAGAAATAATATTTAGATATTATATTGAGCAGTCTCTCAATCAGAATGGGCAGTCTGTTTCTTGGAACCTGACACAGAAGGATCCCTGACATACTTCATCTTGCCTTTCTCTAGTAAGTGAACCAGGGATTAGTAACTCTTTAGATTAGTCAGGAAATTATAGTAAGATTAGTTAAGTGCTGTTTTTCTGTGTCTGTGTGAATTTGTTCATCTGTGTTATTTTAATATTTCCTGTGGTTGAAACTGTGGTGCTTACTGTAAATAGATATTTTGTATTTTCTTGTTCTTTTATTATTGATTATTAAATATATTTAAACTTTTCATTGTGGCTGGTCCTTTTAGAAAATATTTAAGCTCCGAGATTATTTGCATATATTTAATTGGTGATAACTGTGGCCTCTCCTGAAAGCCTGGCTGTTTGGTCAACATTACCATTTGTGTTAATATTAACTTCACTCGGTATAAATGGATACCCTTTTAAGAGCCTTATAGTAACTGACTGGTGGCAGTGAATCTACCTTATAGTCTGGGCAATGTTGGTAGAGCGAGTAATCTGTGTCTGCCTTTCCAAGGTGTGTTTGTGTGTGTGTGTGTGTGTGTGTGTGTGTGTGTGTGTGTGTGTGTGTGTGTGTGTGTGTGTCAGCAGCTACTTGAAACAAGGACACAAAGCACTGTCTTCACAGAGAGGGTGTGGGAGGACTTGGCTTGGACACTCGGCTGAGGATTAACCCTGCAGCTGTGCCACTGGGGAGCCTTACTAGGGACGCTGGGGAGAGACAGAGACAGAAACCTAGACCCCAGGCTAAATGTGTTCCCTATGTGCTGTTAAGGGAAATTGTGCTTGATGCAGAGAGGTCTGCATCTGGAAATATTGAGTGTATCCATTTGTATTCCAAGTGAACGTCCCTCTCCAGTGTCAGTGGTAAGGATTCAGGTTTGTTGATGATTGGCCCAGAGTGGGGACGTCACAGATGGATTCCCCCTCACAGTCTCAGTGGGAACACTCTTTACCCTTCTCCTTCCCAAGGCAACAGTGACCATGCCTGTCTGTTCTCTTGAGTGGGGGTTACATTTCAAAGGGTGAATTGTCCATGGTACATGGACTGATCTAGAGGCACATCCTTACATAAATCTCTTGGAGTTGAGGGTAGTCTTCCTAGCACTGCAGGTCTTCTAGGACTGCCTTCCCGAGAGTGTGATTACTATACACTCAGACAATATATCGGTAGTCGTCTGGTACATAAGCAAGTGGGGGGGTGGCGACCAGATCTTAACCCCTTTACTGAGATGCCATGAGAGTGTGCTATGGCTTTTGTGTTCACAGCACTTTCTTGAGGCAATGCAGATTTTGGGATGGCTCCTTGCAGAAAGGCTCTGCAGGTTAAGTGAAATGGTGGAATTGTTACACAAAATGTGTTATAACAATTTAGTAATGTTAAAGAGGGGAAGTGTTTAAAGTGTACTCATATCCAACAGGCAAATGTGATAAAAGTGTATAAGAAGCATTTCTGGCATAACACCTGCAATATTGTTGTAATGATAATTAATGTGAATGTCAATCCTGCAGTTATATGCACAAAAATAATAGGCTAATAAGGGATGTGATAGGGACATAAAGCTGCAATGTAACAGATGGGAATGAAAATGTGATAGATACATACATATATATATATATATATATATATATATATATATATATATATATATTTTAAGGGATGAATGCACAGAATTTAATTATTGCATATAAGGATGCATATAAAGGGAATTTATGTATGCAAGCTGACAGCACTGCTGTATTATCCATCTCACTATGTATACACAAGAACAAAAGGTCCTGATAGCTTTAATAACAGGTAACTCATAAATGAATATACAAAGAAACAACAGTGGCACCTATATGCAAGGGGTTTATCACCTATGTGCATGTAACAGACAAGCAGGTGTTGTATGGTTATGTGAATGCTACATGTCAATTTAATAACAAACAACATAAGTAACCAATGACAGAGGCAGACAGAGGGGATGACATGTCAGGTGTCCAGTTTTGCCATTGCTGATTTGCAAACATGTCTGACATAGTAATACTGGTCATGATGACATGCAGTTACAGGAAACAGTAACGTAAGAGCAATTCAACAGCAGCAACACAATAGATATGTGTGCCTGTAATTGCTGTAGTACATCAACATTAGACAGCATGTTGTATCATTCCCTCTTTCCAGAGGATACAGCTTCCTACATATGTTATGCAAGGAACATGAAAGCAAATGTCATCATTATTCTGAATAAAAGTATTGCTATGTGACAAATTGTCCTAACTTTTAGTAAGAGGGATCAACATCTATATTTGTACAAAACAGATGTGCTTGACAACAGTGTTAGTGACCTGTACAGTCACAATAACACTAACACAACATAGTCTGAGCAGTAATGGATGGATTTCAATTAACTATCCAAAATCACAAGCTAAACAGAATTGCCTGAACCAAAAGTGCCACATGACCATGTTGAGGTACACCTGACACAGAGTACAGTTAAATGGATGACATATCATCATTTATTAGCTGTATGTTTATGCTAAAAAGTGTCTGAAGTGTTCAGCTGCATATCATATTTGTTTTTGCACAAAAGTATACAAAGTGTAAGGGTGAAAGACACAATCCCAGATAGACTCCAACATCCTACAGATGTAGTTACACAATGTATGAAGCGCACTATCAAAGTCATGCAACAGAGGAAAATGTGCACTCCAGAGGTGACATACTGCAGTTATGTTAGCAGTATATAATGATTCTATGGACATAAAGTTATTTTCCCTGGTGATGTTAGGATTTGCTAGTGTCACAGAGTGCTACTGAAATTCAATTTCATAACTAGAAGGGCACATAAAGGTGGTTGCAAGGTGATCAACAGCACATGACAGTAATAAATGTCACATTATTGAAGCAGTGATGAAATCAAGTCAAGTCTATACAAGAGAAAAAAAAAAACACAGAGTAAAACACTGTCAAGGAAATCATAAAAACCTATATGCTTGATCGGAAGTTTTCTCTTGGTGTGTCCTCTACTCCTAAATTGACTTTTCACTGGGTAAAAATCCCAATTTATAGGTAGAGGAAAATTAGATGCAGTAACATCATGTGAAGCAGTTGTTGTTGGATAGAGTCCTCCTTCTCACATCACTCCCCAAATTCAGTGTTTGAGAAGAATCAGTGAGAGCATTGTTCAAATTAATAACATCTGATGATATTACATTGTTTCTAGAAATATTATCATTGATGTTTTTCGATTCTGAAATTTTTTTTAGGTTCTTATTGATGTCAAAAGTCATCGGTTTGTTCTTCTTGGAACTATTAATACTGGGAACAGTTGAACGATTCTTAGGCCATGTAATAAACATGGCCATTCTTGAAATCAAAAACAAAACAAAACTCAGGCCGAGAAACATCTAAAAAATCCACAGTCTAATAAAAAAACATAAAAGATGCAAAGCTTTCAGGCATAAACCTTCTTCAGTGGAACAGTAAAACTCAATCATATCAATCCCATTTAAATACCTTAAGTTAAAATCATGTGACACAACCTGCTAACAAAGTCATATGACTAATTAATAGCATATAAACTAAACCCTACATACAAAAAAATGTAATATAACTTATAAAGTATTCACATAAAATCATATATGATACATTTATTATTGTTATTGCATTTGTTCCTTAACTAAGACAGGGTTCAAACTAACAGTAGTATTAATCCCTGTATATCTATCTGCAGCCATTCTCAATATCCAATCATATTCTCTTATTTCTAAAACATTATTATTACTGCTCCCCCTCTCGGATTCTTCATAAGTACATTTATAGCTCTAAGTTTAAATTCATGACTCACATTATTATCCAATGCGTGCTTAGCTAATTCATTCATGGGGATGTTCCTAAGTATTTCTGACTGATTTTCTATAACACGAACTTTTAATCTCCTGCTGCATTTACCCACATAGAACACACTACATTTAGTTGCAAGATATATAATGTTTTCAATACAACTTGTAAAGCAGCAAAATGTAAACTCTTATGATGCTAGAGGATGAATAAAAGTGTTATCAGTTACAACACATTTATAGCGACTACAATTATGACATGGAAATGTACCCTGCTTATTACTTACTTTACCTCTATCAGTTTGTTTCATCTCTTTATAATATAACTTCTGTTTCAAATTCTTACTATTCCTATATGCAAACCTTGGTCTATCTTCAATTAGTCTCTCTATACCCAGCATTCCTGTTAAGATATGCCAATTCCTTGATATTGCTTCCCTTACCTCTGAAGTTTTATTATTGTACGTTGTCACATACTTTAACTTTTCTTGTCTATTATACATTTCATTTCGACTTCCAGACATAGAGTCTTTTTTACCAAAAAATGGTTTTGCTATCCCAGGCATGTTCATAATTCCTTCATGCATAACTCTATCTATCAACTCTTGATTATGCTCCCTTTCCTTAAATTCTTAAGCAATTTCCTTCATTTGCTGTTTACATTTATCCCCATTTGTACTCAGTGTACTTACTGTCAGCATTTGACTTTTACTATTACATTGAAGACATGGGGTGCATGCATACTATTTTTGCACACATACCAAATAGTATGAACAATCTTCCTATATATGCTTGTGGTTAGCCCCTCCTCATTTTTCTGTATTCTAACATCCAGGAATTCAACTGAATTGTTAGAAAAAATCAACTTGAATTTCAAGAATCCAGTTGAAGAGTTTAAATATTCTACAAAACCATTTAGTTGGTCCTTGTGAAGATTGGATAGAGAAAGGTGAAGGCTGCCAGCCTAGCCAGATAGAATTTTGCAGATAATTCTATCATTTGTAAATCTTAAATGTTGAACTTAAAACAATGTGGCAACATTGCCATCTGCTGTAAGGAAAACTAAGTCAAGCATTTCAAATCTTTCTTTTGAAATTAAAATTATTTCATCACTGCCTTTGATGTTTTACAAGTCGGCTCCAGTCCAGCTAGAGGAAGGCTTCCTGCCTATTGTTTTAAGGCTAAAGTTAATGACCAGAATTTACATGTGGAATGTCCTTTATTGTTCTAAGTGTAAAAGAATGTAAATGCAGTTAATGTGTAGCCTGGGAACTCCAGGAAGGGTGAAAAAGATGATGTAATGTTTATCAGAACTGGAGTTTCAATTTAAACAGTGAGAACCAGAGATTATTAAGCATTTTAATCTTAGACATCTAATGCAGCACTGTCTGTTGTCTTAAGTAAGTTATCTTAGAAGTATATTTTCTTGTAGCAATAGCTAGGAATTAGAGAAAGATTAGACTAAGTGTTTTTCTGTTATGTCAGAACTGTACTACTGAATTATTTTAAGTTTCTGTGTGATCTTTGAACTCTTGAATAGCACTGTGGTGTAGTAGTATTGTCTTGTGTTTTTAGTATTTATTAAATATTTTTAAACCCGTTTCAACTGTGGCTGGTTTATGTAGAGATAAATTATGCTCTAGAGTACATTGCATGCTTATAAGTGATCCTGGACTAAGCCCTTCCAATAAATCTTATGATTGCTTAGTTACACTAGCATTGGATAATAACATTGCACAGTAATAATTGGACACCCTTTTAAGGGCATTTAGGTAGCTGATAATTATTAGCTGGTGGTGGCAGTAATTACTACCGTATAGTCTGGGTATAGGGGCACAGCTGGAGAATCTGTGCCAGCCTTTCCCAGGAGTGTCTGTGAAGTTGCATAAATACTTATCTCAGTGTGTGTGGGTTTGTCAGCTACTTGGGCAGGGACACGAAGCACTGGTTGGACAGAGAGGGTACTGGAGGTTTTAGATTGCCAGCTAGGCTGAGATCTGGACCCTATAGCTCTGCCAGTGGGGAGTCTTATTGGGAACCTGGGGAGCAACCAGCCCTGGACTGACTGTGATCTCTGTGTGCTTTTAAGGGAATTTGCACTTTAATGTGTGTATCTGTTATCCTTTCCTCTCATATGAGACACCCTCTCTGGTGTTATTGGTGACAATTGAGGCTCCTTGATTGCTGGGCCAGGGAATATGCATCACAGTCCTCACTACCTTTCCAAATGAAAAACACGTCATCAAAAAAAAAAACATGTATAAAAAGAACTTCATCATTGCATGGGGCAGAATCACTATATATAACCTCTTTCTCCCAAACACTGAGTACCAGGTTTGCATAGTAATTAGCAATAGAAGTCCCCATTGCTACACCCGAATTTTGAAAATACACTTGATTATTAAATAAAAATATATTACTACTAAGAACCATATTTAATAACTGACAGATGTTCACAATACCTCAGTTATCAATGTCAGTATCTCGGCATAGAAAATTTTTATAGCTTCTAAACCATACTCATTAGGTGTAACAGTGAAAATGGAGTTTATGTTTAGCATCACCAAATTAAATTCCTTTTCAACTTGAGTTTCATACCAGTCATACAGTTTTGATAAGAAATGACAAAGCTTTTCTTTTTTATGATTTCCTTGACCATGTTTTACTCCGTGTTTTTTTTCTCGTGTGGCCTTTATTTGCTTATCTGAACCATTGAGTGTTTATTCCCCTAGCCATTATTTTAGTGATGCAATCAAACCACCTATCTGTCCACTTGCATTATCTATACATTATCAGTAGCCAGTGCCACTTGAAAATAATGACTACAATTGAGACAAACAACATCTATTAAGGGGTGACATCAGCAGTGTATTGCCAAGGAGATCTATCAGGTAACATTATTTTTGCAACCAATCAGGGCTTCTAAATGTTGCCATGACAAATGTGTGTAAAACAATCATTACTCTATTGGCATTTATACTTGTAGAAGTTAAGCAGTGCTGTATTTGAACATCTTACCTATCTAGTTATACATTATAAAGAATAGTGTAAGATGGCAAGCACCACAGGAGAAGTCTGACATTCAAATAGCTTCAGTTCACTTGCAAAATAATGACCTCATCAGTGTGTTGAACCAGGAGTGTAGGCAGACAGTATAATATTGTAATTGTATGTGCTTACTGATGCCACATAAAATACATGCCATTTCAAGAATGGACATGTTATTCTCCCTCCCACAAAACAAATGTTTGCATCACTTTCCTTCTAAACATAATAATAGCTTTTTTCAATCCATGACACTTATTTGAAACATTAATTTACAAATTTGTGAACATAGTATTGCCTAGAAAAGCAAAATTCTCTTTACATAATGCACAGTCAATTGTAAATATTACAGTACAACAGCATACATAGCTATACCCTTGTGTTACAAAGAAGTTGTAGATGTGAAAGGTGGGTTTAGGGGATGCTATAGTCATCTATGATTTAAAAAAATATCCAGAGTACAGGTTGATTGACCACAAGCTAACTAAATGGTAAACAACCTCACACACGTATACATACAAGTCTATCATGTTGGGAATTGAACCTTCTGTCCATCTAGTTGCATAATCTAGAGAGCACTATATAACTCACAAGCACCACAGGAGTAGTTTTTTAAGGGAGAGACTACATTGTTGTCAGGAAGACCTCATCAGTGTGTTTCATACATGATGATTCCATAAAAGTTGGTATAAGGGAGCTGTGTGTGCATTTAAATGCATTCTCCCCAGGGCAAATGGAGTCAGCAGCAAGCATTACACATACATGCAAGTCTTCCATGGTAGATATTGAACTTTCTACCTACCAAGATTGCACAATCCAGAGAGCACTGTACTAATCACAAATGCCACAGGAGAAGTCTGACTCTTAGTTAGATTTACGTCAGGATGACCTCATCAGTGCATTTTAGAGAGGATGCTTCTATAAAGACCAGGATAAGGGAACTTTGAGAACAGTTAAATGTATTATTCTCAGGTGAAGTGGATATGCCATGAAATATTATACACAATCTCACATACACAAACAGACACAGACACATACACATAGAAGTCTTTCATGTTGGGTATTGAACCTCCTACATACATTACACAATCTAGAGACCAATGTATTAGTTGCAAGCAGCACAGGATACATCTGATTGTTAAGGTGAGGGATTGCACTTTTGTCAGTATGTTTCAGAAAGGACGTTTCTGTAAAAACTTGGATAAGGGAGCTGTGTGAGCAGTTAAATGTATTATTTTCAAGAGAAGTAGATACACCACCAAGTGATATACTTTGTCTCACAAACACACACACACACACACACACATGTCTTCCATGTTGAGTGCTGAACCTGTTACCTTTCTAGATTACACAATCTAGAAAGCAATCTGCTAGTCACAAGCACCACAGGAGCTCTGTGATATTAGACAATGGAATATTTGTGAATAGCAATGCTTTGAAGAGATGGTACTGTGCATCCCAGATTGTACAACAAATGCATATGTGTGCAAAGGACAATGCAACTTCACTATGATGATCACATGTAATGACAAGATTTTATAATGAAATGTAGATACTGTCTTTACTGTACATCATGTTACTATGAGAGACATTGATATGCTCCATAGAATGGGATGACATGCATGCTGAATGTTGCAGAACACTGGATTATTAACTGAACAGTGATGTGACTTTGTGTCAAGATGATTGCACACTTGTATTGTCTTATACTTGCAATATGTGCATTGGCAAGACAAACATGCAAGTCATAGACAGGACAGTGCATTGCAGAATGACAGTGATGGATTCTGTTAGAATAGGTAAACTAAGCTGGTAACACGGTGCAAGTGTAAACCAGCCATTGCAGTTACTCATTATGATGCAGTTACTCATTATGCTTTCATATATATTTATTTTCTTTTTGTGCTGTACAGCTGTAGAGGAGATAGCTGCAAACCATAAGGAGCACGAGGAGAGATTAAATCACCTCACAGAGGTATAGGATAAGTATGCTTTATGTAATATTTCAAGCCATAATGCTATTTTTAATTTCCTCAAACAGTACCATATTGAACAGGCTCACTTTATCTTTCATCTCAAGCATGCAGTCCTTCCCCAGTAACCCTTGCTGCTTGCATTAGGCTATTACACCACCAGCTTTACTGTGTGTGGGTTCAGTACTCAGAAACATCAATTTTTTAAACTGATAATTATTTATAAGAACTTAACAACAGGCTGTAAGGAAGAATTACATTATGGTAATTGTAATTATTTAGAATGCATAATTCCAATCCACCATAGTGAAATAAAAGTATCTGCTTCTTACATCAGAGCAGTGACATTTGTTTACTTTCTGTCAGATGCAGATGTTGTAAAAGTGTGTATTATCATAATTGTTTATGTATTGCTAAGCCAAGTTTGTTTAAAATAAACAGTACTGTGGCATGCAATGTATCTAATTATCTCTTTTTTGTCTTCCCACATCCTTTCTCTCTATTATTTCTCTATCTTTGTGGTGGTGGTGGGGGGTGATATATTAACAATCTGCTATTTGCAAAACTTGCTCGTGAATATTAATCAACAACACAGAGAGGTACACCGACCACTGCAGCTCGGCCCACCATACCTCCACAGATGGCAGCACAGACACCCAGCAATTTAAGGTCACAACCTGTCAGTGTTGCCTCCACAACCCCTGCCCTGCCTGCTCCAAGTTCTTCCGGTAACTCTTCTCTGACTGCTGGTGAAGTGGTAGCCTCCAGGAGCAGTAGTAGTGGAGCTGGTGATTTTGTCACCTGCAGGAGCTGACAGAACTGATGGAGGATACAATGGAGAGGGTTCTTGGTGCACATATTGGCAAGGTTGAAATGGTCCTGCATCTCATTGCAAAGATGATGTCATGTCTGGCACTCACCTAGGGAGCTGCTGCAGGAGATAGTGATGACAGTTCTCAGGAAGAGGACTAGATTCTTACTCAAGTTGCACTTGGGAGTACCTCCTTTGTCCCCTCCCTGTCACTAATCACGGTGTTCTCTAACTTTCTGTCTCCATCACCATTCTTATCTATCTTGTATGTCCTGTATGTCTGTGGGTACTTCTTACCCTGCCTTCCTGACATTCTCATTCCTAAGTGCCTTTCCAAACACCCCTCTCTCTCCTATCCCCCCAAAATTATACCCTGTACGTAGCTCTCTACTTTGCCTATGTGTCATCCTGGCACAATTGATTTGGTCCAGCTGGCCATACAACCTTAATCTCGTCAGCAATCACTTTGGTGGTGACTCTGCAGTTATGACACTGTGTATACAAATTGTACACTGATGTTGTGAAAAAGTGGTTATGGTGCTCTCCCATGACCCTCCTGCAAATTTCTGTATTTTTCTCTGTATGCTACCCTCTGTTTGCCAACCCCATGTTCACTGCTGTCCTATCCACCCCTTTTTCACATGTTTAGTCTAGTCAAAAATAGATTCACACACAACACACATAGCCAGAAATGGCTCATGAATAAGCTTTCATTTTATGTTCTTGGCATTTGCATAGAGTTTGGCATAGCACAACAATGCTGAGTGACAGTGAATGCTATTTAACATCTTATTGAAAAGCTGCAGATTTCAATTTAACCTGCAGTGGTCCAGTTACTGTTGCATAAATATGCGTAAATCCACTGCACAATGGGAATACAGAGTAAAGCCATACTAAAAGCAGTAGTGTGATACAGTTAATGTAACAATTTGTAGGCTGCTGGATGTATTAAATTAGGATTTCCTATGTGGTATGTTCATGTTGAGACAATTGCCTTGTTTGTAGCCTGATGTTTTGGCATAGTACCATGAGTTTGATTACAGCTGTATGTCAATTTATTACTATAGGACATATCATATTCCTATTATATATTTAATTACAAACATCTGTATTTCTCTTCATATACTACATTTCCTGAGCATAATACTGGAATACTGCAGCAAGACATCATTTTCAACATCATTGCAGCCCCAACAGAGAGTCTTAATAAGCCAACCTCATCCTAGTTAGGCATTCATGTTTATTGCATTCTCCCACCCCTTATTTTGAAATATAGCAATTAAATAATAGTACAGAGCATGACAGGTTAATGAGTATTGAATAAGTAAGACTAAAACATCATACAGATGTTCCTACATGTCCACAAAACATATTCTTGGTATTCCACTCTGCATGTGTCTGCAACTCTCACTATTCATCCTTCCTTCTTCAGTAAGATGTTAGTGTGCTTCAGTAATGTTATATTAATACTATGAAGTAATGATTCTTTTGTGGCATAATGAGCTAATACTCAAATGTGCAGAAAGGCTTTTGAATAATATCAAGAGTTCTAATCCAGCCATTAGCTAAGTGTGGTTCACTACGTTATGTGTACCTGTTGGCTACTATTATTCTGAGCCACAATTATCCTTATTCTGTGATAATCCAATTTGTCCCTGCCTCCATTTCACCCTGCTGGTGCATCTTTTCCCTTCTGTATCATTATTCTTCCAGCTCTGCATTTGCAAAATGTCTGGTGCTAGGCAACATATGCAAAGAAGGCTAAATGGAAGTACACAACTTATAGCAATATATTTATTTGAGTACCTTCATCCACATTATTCAGGCAATTGCAATTCAGGCAATGATGATCTTGGCTAGGTATGTCAAATGCTTCCATTACTGCTCAGACAATGTTGTGTCAGTGTTACTGTGACTGTGCATGTACTAACACTGCTGTTCGGCACATGGCTTTATACACATAGATGTTGATCCCTCTTACTAAAAAACAGGACAATTTGTCTACATGAGGGAGAGATGGTAACAGAGAAAGAGTGAAAAGTGGAGGAAGATAGTGAAGAGAGAAGGAGAAGTCAGAATAAGGACGTGAGATGTAAAGGGGAGAGGGGGAAGAGGAAGAGAATTAAGAGTGGAAGATGAAAATGGGGGTGGAATGACATTTTAATTTAGAAGATGTATTTTTTTATAAAGAAGACAGGTTAGGATTTTGGTGGTACTGCTCTTGTGAAAACATTTACACTGAGCTTGTTTGAAAAGGAAGTGTTTGAATTTTGAGTGAAATTTTAGAAGATGGGATGAAAGTCCAAACATTTGGGATATGGAGAAGGAGTGCTATTTATAAACATTTATTAATTCATCAGAATGACCATGTTGTTTTCACAGAAATTGACAAGTGTGTGTTTCCCAACTTTGCAGCAAATTAAGTTTAAGGAGATATTAAACAGATAAGAGGATTTTTGCAATATTAATATTACTGGACCTTTATTTAGCCCTCCAGAGTGAGATGTTCTGGCTATAGAAAGGTTTTATAGCAAAATGTTTCTTTTATTTAAATTGAATACTGATACTGAGTATTCTGAAAGTTATTTGTAATTATGCACTTAGTCACTAGATGTCAGTAAAATCTGTTTACTAATTCAGCACTGCTTGGAATTACTGTACTGTTCAAGGTGTGTTTTTTTCTCTTTCACTTGTCATACCGATTAAAGTCTGAATAAAATGAGAGCTTACCTAACTGAGAATATATTTAAAGTTGTGCAATCATGTACAACAATGATTTATGTCTTGAACATGTTGATTATGTGGCAGGAAGTATTGGTAGCACTGTGAAAGTTTCATGCAACTTGTTTAATGAGAAGCTTTATTTTATAAGGAATTTATGATTGATGGTATTATGTGTTGTAATAATTATATATCTGGATTGTGTTTTGACATACTTATAAAATTATTATTTTCTGATTCAAAATGTGAAAATGTGAAAGTGGTGCTGTAACCAGATCTTTTATTTATTTTTTTTTTATAAATGGAGAAATTCTGAGCTAACACTTTATACTGAGATGATAGTGGGCCGGATTCACGAAGGCTTGCACGGAGTCTAAGAGTAGAGTAAGACTCCATGCAGCCAACATATCTGCTGAGCGATCCAGGAACAGCCGGCAGGGGCGTGCAAGAGAGCTCCTAAAACGACTCTTGCACGGACAGGGTTAGTTTATGCAAATTACCTCATTTGCTGCTGAAAGCTATGCAAATGGGGTAAATTTGTGATCCAGGAAACGCTAACCTGTCTGAGTAAGAGTAGTGTTATTTGTAGAAATGTACTCTGTTGGCAACTGAGTACCATTCTGCAAATAGCAAAATGGAGCCATGACAGCTCCAAATAAAGGATGCATCCAGTTGATGAAGCATGCCAATGGGCAAATATATGGCCATTGGCATTTTTATGTGTTGCAAAATAATAAAAAATATTTTTTTTCCTCGAGCTCCGATGTTTAAGTGTAGCGCAGCGACGGGCAAACGTGCGGTGCACTAAGCCACAAATATGGATATAATTCAAAATATTCATCTGCCATGCAAGTGAATGGCAGGCTGAAGACAACATGGCTACTGAGTAGAGGTTGCTAAGGGGGGAAGCTCAGTCTGAGAGATGTAACCAAGCATTAGTAGGCAATCCTATGCAAATGCGGATAAGGATAGTGAATCCCAATTTTTCCTGCTATGTGAATAGGATAAGGGGAGTAACAGAGTAGAAGATGGGTGACATCATGAGGGGGTATGTATCAAAAAGACTGTAGCTTATTGGAGCAGAGTGGCATGTATTTGCTGGGAGTTACTCAGGACTAAAAGAGGTGTGTCTACAGTTGTCTAAACTGAAATCCAGAAACCGAAGGCGTATGCTGTGGCTATCACTAAAGTTTCTTGCAAAGCTGCTTACACTGTGTGCACACACGTGCGCGCATGTAAACCCGTATAAGCCTGTGTGCGCGTGTGTGCGCCCGTGTAAGCCTATGTAAGGCCGTCTAAGCTTGTATACATGAATGTGCACCCGCCTAAGCCTGTGTAAGCTTGTGTAAGCCTGTGTGCGCGTGTGTGCGTGTTTGTGCAGCACTGTCCCCTGTGGAAACAGAAAGGGAAAAGAAGTAGTAGGAAGTTAACCAAGGAGAACTAGAAGAGCTGCCAGGCGAAATCAATCAGAATCAGCCAGTTACACAGGCAGTACACTAGCCCAGCCCAGCCCAGCACTTAAAACTCTGCAAACAACATTCCCCCCATGTTTTTCTCAGAAGCACTGCAACACTGCAGTCAACAAAGAGAAGTGAAAACTTAAAAAGCTTAAACTGAGACATAAAAATGTTAGGGGCAGCCATTGCTGTTATAAGGCAACATGTGCAAGATGCTGAGGGTGGTGCCATTGCGAATGCTGCTGAGCAACCCACATGAGGAGACGGAGAAGAGTGTACAGGCCCAGGGTAACCTACCAGAGGCTACATGAGCTGGAGATAGTGGAGCGCTATAGAGTTGACAGAGACCTCCTGCAGCAAATTGTTGAGCTGTGCAGGCCACACCTCACACACAGAACCAACAGAGGGGAACCCATCCCAGTGGAAACAAAGGAATGTGTTGGCCTAAGAATACTAGCAACAGGTACCTTCCAGAGACCAACTGGTGATATGATGGGGATTTCACAGACATCAGCATCAACGGTACTACACCAGTTCCTGAATGCTATGTCAGCACATGTCGGTGATCATGTATATTTCCCCAATTCCTGTGAGGTATTGGCCAGCAATATGCGTCTCTTCCAGCAAATAGCATAATACTCTGAAGTAGTGGGTGCAACTGACTGCACGCACATACACATCAAAGCACCAGCTGGTGAGTGGGGTAGGGCCTATATCAACCGCAAGGGCTTCCACTCCATCAACTGCCAGGTCGTGTGTGATGCCCAGGGCATAATACTGAATGTGTGTGCTGGCTGCCCTGGAAGCTACCACGATTCCCATATCTGGCATCTGTCACAGCTGTACCAGACATTTGCCAATGGGGACATCCCTGACAGTCACCTAGGATGCTGGATACGCACTGGAGCCGTGGCTGATGACACCCATCAGAAATGCACACACACCTGAACAAGAACTCCATAATGAGGCACACGCACAAACACGAAATGTAATCGAGCATGTGTTTGGGATGCTCAAGTCATGGTTCTGGTGCCTGGACACATCTGGTGGAGCCTTGCAGTACTCACCAACTACATGTACCCAAACTGTCATGGTATGTGCCATGCTACACAATATGATCCTGCGAAAACAGCTGTCGCAGGAACAGCATGAGGCAGGGCCAAACAGCACCCCACCATTGCCAAGGCCTGCACAGGCACAGCGTGATTTGGAGGAGGAACAACCTGAGCCTGCCCCAGTAGGCAGAAGGAGGCATGCCCAGTATGGCTTGTCCTTGGCAAAGAGGCAATGCATAGCACATACACTGGCTCAGTAGGAACCATGGAAATGATACCTCTCTCTGACTTGCACATAAAATAAAAGGGATGCCTAACTTGACACCACCTGTTTCCAAACATGTATAGGCAGTGTAGTATGTGCATCTGACATAGGCAGCCCTGCAGCACCACCTGAGGCATGATTGCCATGTTTTAAGCAATATAAAGCAGTGCTAAGCAGCTTTCACCAATATCTAGTATATGTAAACAAAATTGCTAGTGCAATGTTGGGCAAGGTCAGGGCAAGTTGAGCAAAGTCAGTTAAACATGCTCATATCTGCTTTACTGTTCCTTAAGCAGTCTGGTCTGGCCAGCAAGAAAATAAAAAGCAGTGACAGGCCATGAACCCAGGATACTGTGCACTATAGTCACAGTACTGAACCACTAAGCCATGATAGCATTTTAGTGGCACAGACACAGCAGGACAATTGTACACTAATGCAAACACAAAGCAATGCTGTATCATGCCCCTAAAGAGGCAAATGGGTAACCTTCCCCACACACCTATGCAGACAGAGAACATCAGGCCAGGCATTGTGATGTGGGTTGTGTAGGCTATGAAGTCGCAAGCTAATATACTTAACATTGGACGCTAAGATCTGTAGTACAGTAGTATGCCTCAAGCCAGTACGATAGGCAACAGTACAGACTGTAATGGTGTCCTGTACATAGCAGTGCAGGCACAGCAAATGTGTATAAATGTCAGGTGAAACCCACATCCTATGTACACCCACAGTAACAATCCGGTGTGCCTATGGGTAGAAATGTACAAAGAATAGCTGTCCCCCCTGTATGTAGAAATGTTGATAAGTCTATGCAAAGTGTCTCATGGAAGCCCTGCAGGCACAGTATGATCCCTGTTAATCTATGACACAAAGGTGAGCCCTGCTGTAAAAATACAACTTGATTTACCATACACATATAGTATAAATGTGTATACTGTGCGTGCTCACACACTCCAACAAATGTAGTGGATTGCATTCAGCATCACACTGAAAGGTCATACTGGGCATGCACACACAGGCTAAATACGGATGTGATAATAAAGGATCTATGGACAAATGTGTATAGTCATCTCTACTTCCAGAAACACATTCACAAAGTGGTCTGAAAATCCTGCTATGTGTTCACACAAACTGCCAAGGTCTGTGCATGTAGGTCAAGGAGGTTGGCACTACTCAGCAGTCATCAGACCTGTCAGAGAGTACCACAACACACTTGCGATGAATCTGACTAGGCACGTTCAGCAGCTAGAAAGACCAATGAAATACCTTAACAGGAGGATTACTGGCCTCAAATAGTTGCCCCATGCAACAAGACTGAATGTAACCCAATCTGTACTCTGTTGCATACTGTCTACTCAGGAGTTCTCTGCCCAACAGACAGGTCCATGTCATGGTTACACTCAGATCTGTTCTGCGTTACAGCTCAATGGCACTAAATATACAGAGCCAACTGATATTGCCAACATCCTGGCAGATAGGATCAGTGTTAACTTTACCCCCCCCCCTCACCCATGAAATAACACATGTCTATAATGGAAGACTGCAAAGTTGCTGTCATCATGGCTGCACAGGTAAAAAAAACACTCCCCAAAGCCAGTATCACAGCAGCCATGGGACTAGATAACTTCCCAGGCTGTGTAGTATCTACTTTCCTGAAGTAAACATAACATAGAAGGCCTGTGGCTACTGAAGTTTCCAGAGGACTGCAAACTAGGAGCCATAATTGTAAACTCTAAAGATGTGGACATCCTACAAAAGGCCTCACTGAGACAGATGGCTGTTGTCCAAGCCATGGGCTGTAGCTCAATGCCAAAAGGTGCATTATCATCACCTTTGTTAAAAACACTCTAGCCAAGAACTACAACATAGGTGATAGTATACTTCACACTGTACATGTGACAAGAGACCCTGGGTCACAGGTGAACAGTGGATACAACTGTGATAAGCACATTCCCACAGTAGTCAGGAAACCCTCTTATGTGGCACACCTCATCACAAAATGTGTCTCATGCAGAATAGAAGAGGACATTGTTCCCCCTACTCACCACTCACTAGAACTGTAAAAGAGTACAACACCACTGTTGCTATGTACCTCACAAGACAACTACAACAACTGGAAAGCCAGCAGCAATACCTCACAAAGAGTATTAGTGGCCTGAAATACATGCCATACACAGACCATCGCAAAATGCTCCATCCATACTCCCTTGCACATCACCTACTCAAAGGTGTTCACTGCCTAACATACAAAGCTATGTCAAACATAGAGCTATTGGATATGATCCACATAAAACACTCACAATCACTCTGACCTTTGGACCCAAGACCACGAGTGAAATACAAAAGGAAGGGGTGTAGCCATTTACCTTATGGATATCCACACCTTCAGGTTACTGGCACAGCATGAGGCCTTGGAGACCATGCAAGTGCAACTAACATTGGGCAAAGCTGCCCATCAGATTGTAGCCTGGTACAGATCACGTACCTTGTTTCAGGAAGCTCACTCAGTAGTCTGGAGAACAATGGCAAATATAAAGGTCCTATCAAACACCATTATATGAGGAGATTACAACTACCCAAACATTGAGTGGGTGAATTACTCGTATACTACATCCTGTGCCCAATGTGTCCTAGAGTTAAGAAACTCTAACACCCAGGAACAGCTGGTCAGCATGCCCACTAGAGCTGACAACATACTGGACATGATCATCACCAACATGGGGTACCAGTGTTGCACAACAGAGATAAAGCCCTCGCTGGTAATATCAGATCATTAAGTAATCACAGTGGACATCCACATCCCGCCCCCGCACCCAGTCAATGAAACCACTGTGAAGACATTTGCAAAAGCAAACTGCACACTTACCAAGAACAAAATGGAACGTTCTGAAGACCCCTTGCTATAGGATAATGGTATGCAATCTGCAGAATCATTTACAAGTGCATCCTATGAGCATCTAAAGGGATGCATGGAATGAGACATCACAAATAAAACCAAGATGCACTCCTCCAAAAATAGGAGAACAATCAGGTGTTTGTTGTCCATACATAAGCTAGACAAGAGAAGGAGGAAACAAACACATGATAGATCCAACTTCACTAAAGGAAAGGCATCACTGATCATTATCAGGAAGAAACAATGATCACTCTTAAAATAATCCAAGGATGGTTTCTAAAGACAAATAGCCAAGGAATGTAAGAATAACAACCACAAAGCCTTCGGTAGCTATACCAGACATGTAGATGCCAACTTCCAAATATGCTGTCAGCTACTGAAAAAAGGAATGACATACACCAAACCAACTTTCATTGCCCACACCCAGGAGGACAAGTTCAGTGTAAATTCCCCCCATCACCCCCAAAAGGGCCTGTGTCCATCACAGAAGGATGCAGAGACCCAGACGTCATGGACATGCAGGTAAAGACAGCCCTCACCAAAGCTAAGAACATAGAATCAATGTGACTCTATGTTGTCCCAGGCTGCGTCTTACACTAGGCCCATAAGGAACTACACCCTCACCTACATTCACTGTCCAAACTCAAGCGTACCACAGGCTATGTACCCAAAGAATGGCATACACTAACAGTCATCCAGCTCCACAAAGGGTGTGCCAAAACAGAACCTGGAAACCATTGCCCAATATGTCTACTCAGCCGGGTCTACAGAGCTATTGAGCAAATTGTCATGGAACCCATACACTGAGACATTGGAAATCTCCAGACACTGGACTCTACACAACTTCACCTTGTTAAAGGCAGAGCCTGGCTCCCAAACCTAGTGGACTTATTTAAAACAGTTACCATGAACATAGGTGGAGGTGAAAGTAGTCCACACAGCCCACCTGGACCTCACTAAGGGCTTACCACACCATTCCCCACTCTGTCATCATGGACAAGTATACCAGCTTGAACATTAACAGCTATGTCACAGGATGGGTGGCCAAGTGGCTCACAGATCAAACACACATATTCATAGTTGTGGGTGCTATGTCCAACTCTAAGCCAGTCACAAATGGCATCACGCAGGTCTTGGTCCTGGGACTCCACCTGTTCAGTAGATACTGCTCAGAGGTACAGGCAAGCATGGCAGGTGTATGGCTGAACAGGTTTGCAGATGAATGGTAACTGTGGTCCATAATTGACTGTACAGCTGACACAGACATCCTCCAGAAGTGTCTTACAGAGACAGATACCTGGTGTCAAAACAATGCCCTCAAGCTGAATGGCAAAGAATGCATAGTCATCCCCTTTGGGTAATACAAAGTGCACACAAATTACCACATATGTGGTAATCCAGCATGTACGGAGAAAGTCATTATGGCCCTGGGGACACAGGTAGATAGTAAACTCACCTTTGATGATCACATGGCCAAAGTGTTTAGACATTCCTTCAATGTAGGCCATCTAATGTCACCTAATGTAACCCACTTCATATAGACTGATGATGTCACCATCCTACAAATATACCTGTGGAAAGGATAACCCCCAGTCATGTGTATAGCGCATCGTGTTAATGTGTACTCCTGTAGTATCATGAAGTAGTTAGGTAGGGGTTTGAATCCTGCACTGGACAACTGTGTGTGTGTGTGTGTGTGGTCTCCTTGGGAAGGAGCAACATTTTAGGAGAGTAGTAAAATACCTCAAAAGTGGTAAACTAACCTTTGTCAAGTCTGTTGATGTCACCATCCTACAAATATACCTGTGGAAAAGAGAACTCCCAGTAATATGTATAGCGCATCGTGTTAATGCGTACTCCTCTAGTGTCATGAAGTAGTTAAATAGGGGTTTGAATCCTGCACTGGACAACTGTTTGTGTGTGGTCTCCTTGGGAAGGAGCAACCTTTTAGGAGAGTAGTAAAACACCTCAAAAGCGGTAAACTACCCTTTGTCAAGTCTGATGATGTCACCATCCTACAAATATACCTGTGGAAAAGAGAACTTCCAGTAATATGTATAGCGCGTCGTGTTAATGCGTGCTCCACTAGTATCATGAAGTAGTTAGGTAGGGGTTTGAATCCTGCACTTGGTGAGTGTGTGTGCTGTATGTGTGTGACACTGTTGGTCAATGTGTTGTGGGTTTTGCTTTTACTACTGTATGACATATCAGTATGCATTGCACATGTGAGCTGTGCGGCAAATACATATACGTACATGTTACCTCAATGATTGCATGTGTGGGAACCCTGCTTTCTCCAAGAATACAGCTGTCATCTTTGCCAGACTGTGCTGCTGCTTCCCAGACCTTAGGTCACATCTGTATGCTGTGACAAGCCCAGCCACTGCAGTGATCCCTGGCCTAGGTCATCTGTGTCACACAAAGTCATTACGGTTCCTATTGGAATGTGTGTGTGAGGGTCTATGGCCAAGGTATATGTCAGACCTGTTCAAACGCAGCAAAGTCTGTCAATGATGACTATTCATAACAGGTGTTGAACAACCTTTGTGGATATGCATGCAGACCCCTTATTGCTTATGTGATCCACCGAGGGATTTCAAAATACCTTTGGAAATGTGATTAACAAAGGACAGATGACGTAACACTTGGTTGCATGTACACATCTGTACCTGTTCATCATGTTGGTGGCTACTACCTATGTGGTACTGTGGGGATAATATGTTCCGTAAAGGTGGATGACTATGCTTAGTTTGGCTTATAGCTTTCCAGCATGGGTTTGACAACAGGCATCTGTCTGCATGATACCCTTGTGGAGGATGTGTGTGTCATCTGGAGAATGCATTATAGGCCACAGTATGCATTACCAGATGTGGATGGACATATCCCTACTGTGATAGCTTGTACCTAAGAGAGCTATAGGCCAAACAGGAGTGGTGTCAGTTATGGGTGCAGGTGAATACCAGTGGTTACTGGCATAGTATAGTACCTGAAGGATCCAAATGTTGCTGTGTGTCCTACATCTGTGTGTCGGCTGTCAAGACATCATCTAACGATTGGTTATGGTCAGGGTGTGGAAGTGATGTATACTACCAGAATGCAAAACAATGACAGATAGTAACAGTATCACCCACAGCACAGTGTCAAACCAAGTCATACACACATGTGTAGTCAGGTTCCGAAATGTGTGTAGTACAATGCATACTGGCCACCAATAGAAACTATGGAGTGTTACTGTGTAATACAGAGTATGTCACCCTGGCCATGTGTCCACTATGCACGTACATGCAGACAGTGCACCTCCACCGTGTTCACAACTGTACACCTGCAAATCTGTGCTACACACATCCCACACATACTGTCCACTCTCTAACACATTCTGCCAATACTGCACACATCAGCCAAGTGGCACATGGCTGGACAATACACAATTGAAACCAACACTGGTGTAAACAACACTACAATGACAATCATAGCATTACTACATCATGCCTGCTCAGCTACACCTTCAAGCATATCATTACACTGTACTGCTGACAACATGCTAACATTGCTATACTGCTATAAAGGCACTCTGTGCATCAGCACCATGGTAGCCTGTTCCTGCATCGATGTTACAGATGACAGGAGGTGGCACAGGTTTCATCATATGCACAGGGTGTGTTGTTGGTTTGCAGAGGCCTACAGTGAGCCATCCAATCGACATGTGTGTGTGTGTGTGTGTGTGTGTGTGTGTGTGTGTGTGTGTGTGTGTGTGTGTGTGTGTGTGTGGCAAGAATACTGGAATGGGCCAATGTTGATGTAATGTGTGTGGGTATGTGTTAGCCCTAGGTATCTGGAGTATGTGTGTGTGCCTGCATGCACACAGTTCCACCATGTAGCTGCCATATATGGGTATTTGTGGGACAGCCACAGACCGTACCTGCGAGGCTTCACAGATCACCATCTCTGGCCATGGATACGGTACCTGTGCCTGGCAGGGGTGCTACTGACACTATCAGGTACTAAGCCAGACTGGGTACTATGCCCAAAGGTGGATGGATGTACACTGGACACAGGTCCCTGCTGGGACTGTCCAAAGCCACGTGCACATGGTCTTCTAGGATGTTCTATGTACAGCCCACCCCCAACATTGCTGGGGCTGGTACTGGTACTACGGGAGCGGCCGTGACTTGAGGGATGTCTGTGGCGACTGCCAGCTGTTGATGTTGCTGGCATACATCCACGTTGAAGACTCAACCATCCCGCACTGTCCTGACACATGGACATGACATTGTGGAGGATATCTAATGTCTCTCCCCAACGTCTATCAGTGACCTTGGTGTAATGACGGAGGGCACCTGCTAGATCATGAATACTGTCAATGATGGTGGTGTTATGTGCCCTCTGTGCCCTTAGTCCCTGTCTGGTGTACCATTCCATATGTGCCTGTGCCTCCATGACAGCCTGGAACATGCGTGACATTGTCAGACCTGTGGCACATCTGCCAGTGGCATGATGAGCAACAGTGCTCCTATGAGAACCCCTGGACATCTGCCTATGTGGTACCCTTCCCGACATCTGGGTATGGCTACTGTGTTGGGATGCATGTGCTATGGATACCACACTGTCCTGGCCAATGCCAACTGTACGCTGTCCTTCAACTATGGGCATTGGTGATGGATGTATTGGCAGTATGACTGTATGCATGGATGGGGTGGACAGCTGTGTACTGTCGATTGGTGGCCCAACAACAGACCCTGGCAAACATGCCTGTGCCTCAACACACCTATCATCAGTATCACTGTTTTGCTCAGTGACATCAGTTTCCCTGCTGCAGTGAACCAGCCCAAAGTTAGCACCTGTGAGAGGAAGACAGGAAACACACTTTACGACCTGTACATGATGTCGGCACACATGCACACATGAACACATGAACACATGCACACATGAACACATGAACAAATGCACACATGAACACATGCACACATGCACACAAATGCACTCATCACTAAACCCCACACACACACACACACACACACCACCAGCAATCCAGAACATACTCAATAGCGGGTGATGGTGGGGTACAGTATCACAAGGCAAACAGTTATATCACACGTGTCAGCATGCAGGATGTGTGTTTCCCAACAGCATGCAGTGCAGGTGTTGACAGCCCTTGCCAATAACACTATACATGCCTTTGATGCATGTGTGTTGTTGTTCAGTGATTGGCCTCACTCACTGTGTACATGGACACAACAGTGCTGTGCAAGTATTATAAGCTCTGCAATGTTCTGTGCACCATCTCTGACAGGTATACATACCATGGCTGGATGTGTATCTGTGTGTCACATAGATATCCATTTCTGATTAGAGTGTCTGTGTCTTCAGCAGATAATTGTGGACACAGGATTAGCACATGCATGCTATGTATACACACAGGATGATTGGTGCATGTTTACCTGATGGAATACCATTGGTCAACATGGCCATTGTACAGTGGTTATGGTGAGTGTAGGACATATTGTGGACATGCCAGTGTCAGACGTGACATGGCATGCTACAACACAACTGCAACATTAAACATCACACAGACACAGTGTGTGTCATGTGACCTATACACTCAATAGCATTACAAGACATATATGTGTCACTTTGTACAAATGGTGATTGCTATGCATATTGTGTATAGGTGCCTATGTTTGCACACACACAACACTGAGGTGCATAGCAGGTAATGCTATGTGTAGTACTGTGGTTACTGTAACTGGATGGGGTGTACTACCATGAGCCATCATCATGCAGCATCATGTGGTCACTCAAGGCTACTAATGTGTGCCAGACCGGCACATACCATGCTGTACCGGAACTGCAGTACCATGGCTATATTCACCATTTCACAGCCATTTGTTACATGGGTTTGTAAGGTGCACAATAGCGGGCATTGCCTACCATGAATGTGTAATGTGTCGAAGAGTGTCGCACAGCCACATGTGAGGCATCTACCCCTCAGGTATATTATGTGTGCTGTGTGGATGAAGTGTGGGATACTGTAGTGTGACCTTACAGCGGGCGTCTGAATACGCCATGTGTAGCATGTTAACGTGTACTGCGTATGACAGTGTTGTGTATGTTGTGTGCATGTGTATCGACTCTGCCTATCCAATGTCCACATCAGTGTTGCCACAATTGTGTAGTATGCTCTGTGTATTGTATGTGTTTTAGGCAGCTACCCACATTACTGGGATGTGCATAGTCTTACATCAAACATGCAGAGCATGCATTATGCGTATGTGTGTTACATGTACATGGCTTACACCTCACCTATGACATGCACTTTTAATTAGCAGTATTAAAGGTAGAACACACTCACCAGCATGGGTCAGCTGCCTTGCTGTCACACCAGAGGGACCTACAAGGATATGAGACACTTTGTCAGTGGCAACAACTGTGGCAGTGCTACCTTGTGTTTGCAATCGTACAGTAGTACAATGGTTGACAGTCACAGGCCTACAAATTGTATTCCTAATTATTACTATTACACAACACTAGGCACCACATCATCTAACTACACAGTACACATTTCACATAAGCATGCTCTAACAATAGAGGTAACAGTAGTCTACAGCTATGCCATGTTACCTGCATGCTCCATGTCAGCTTGCTGGGTGACTCCGGCCTCCATGATGACACACATTAGTTGTTGGGGTTGTTGTTGGCCAGGAGCCACCTGGCTCAGGAGCAGCTCCTCCACTCTGGTGAGGGGGGTGGATGGCTACCCCCCACCTGTGGCAAGCTGCTGTCTGCGGATATCAGATGCACGCTGCCTGACATGTCTAATTAAATCACTGCAGTGATGGCGTACCTGCTCATATGTCCGGTTATGCATGCCTATGTCATTTACGCAATGGACAAGCTCTTGCCACAGCGCAGTCCGCTCATGCTGGTCCTGGCTGGTTATAGAGAACAGCAGGGCATACTGCTGCACCAGGCTGGATGTTATAACCTCTTCATGCCATGCTATAGACGGCATTACAAGGGTGGGACATAACCCTGGAAGACAATGAAACAATATGTGTGAGCAAGTCAGGCTTAAAAACCTCAGCTTTGGCCGGCTAAGAACTTGCTATATTCAACTGGACGTATAAGAGAATTTAAGTACCTTTATCTGCTCTTTTTTTTTCAAAAAAAATACAGTATTTAAATTGATTTTAACTGTGTGGAAGGAATATTAGTTGAAATGGAAGTTAGTCAGTGTTTGCTGAATTTTGTTATTTGCTAGTAATTGCAGGTGTGGGGGTAGTCACATTCTTTGATTTCCTGTCCTTGCCTATTTAAGTGGTACAGTGTGAAATATTTTCTGCTTAAAAACCTCAGCTTTGGCCGGCTAAGAACTTGCTATATTCAACTGGACGTATAAGAGAATTTAAGTACCTTTATCTGCTCTTTTGTTTTAAAAAAAATACAGTATTTAAATTGATTTTAACTGTGTGGAAGGAATATTAGCTGAACTGGAAGTTAGTCAGTGTTTGCTGAATTTTGTTATTTGCTAGTAATTGCAGGTGTGGGGTAGTCACATTCTTTGATTTCCTGTCCTTGCCTATTTAAGTGGTACAGTGTGAAATATTTTCTGCTTAAAAACCTCAGCTTTGGCTGGCTAAGAACTTGCTATATTCAACTGGACGTATAAGAGAATTTAAGTACCTTTATCTGCTCTTTTTTTTCAAAAAATACAGTATTTAAATTGATTTTAACTGTGTGGAAGGAATATTAGCTGAACTGGAAGCTAGTCAGTGTTTGCTGAATTTTGTTATTTGCTAGTAATTGCAGGTGTGGGGGTAGTCACATTCTTTGATTTTCTGTCCTTGCTATTTAAGTGGTACAGTATGAAATATTTTCTGCTTAAAAACCTCAGCTTTGGCCGGCTAAGAACTTGCTATATTCAACTGGACGTATAAGAGAATTTAAGTACCTTTATCTGCTCTTTTTTTTCAAAAAATACAGTATTTAAATTGATTTTAACTGTGTGGAAGGAATATTAACTGAACTGGAAGTTAGTCAGTGTTTGCTGAATTTTGTTATTTGCTAGTAATCGTAGGCATGGGGGTAGTTACATTCTTTGATTTCCTGTCCTTGCCTATTTAAGTGGTACAGTGTGAAATATTTTCTGCTTAAAAACCTCAGCTTTGGCTAAGAACTAGCTGTATTCAACTGGACGTATAAGAGAATTTAAGTACCTTTATCTGCACTTTTTTTTTCAAAAAATACAGTATTTAAATTGATTTTAACTGTGTTGCAGGAATATTAACTGAACTGGAAGTTTTGACTCTGCTCTTCAGTTAGTCCCACCCACCCTCCCTGTTTTTGTTTTGGTGTTAATCTTAGTGGCCTTGCAACTGCCCGCCCCTCTTGCAAATTTGTGTTTGGATACTCCTTCTGGGCCCATCTCATTTGCTCACTCAACTGAGTGCAGTGAGATCATATTCTGATTTCAGGCACTCCTACTGTGTACAAAGAGCATCTGGGAAACAGGAAAAAAAAAAATTTAAGCTTGTTTCCTGCCTTTCCTGTTAAGTGGTATAGACTATTTGTAGGCTTCTGAGCCCCCAAGCCCTTCTGTGTTGGAGGGAAGCCTTCTAGCTTAGTTTTTTCTTATAACTAGCCAGTTTTCTAGTTACAGCACTCAAATCTGTTTCCGATCTCAGCACTTGTTCAGAAAAAAAAATTTCATCTGCTTTTACTGTACTTGTGTTTCTACCTACTTTTTTACTTTTGCATCATCTTAAAAGTACTCAATTGTATTTATTACTGCTTGGTGTAACTCATTCTAAGCCTTTTGGTTTAAACACTTGGGCTTCGGACCAGGTGTTTTGCACTGAGAGGGTTTGTGGTCTGCACTGTAGTGGCAGAACAGGTAGCTTACATCCTTCTAGGTTGGGAACTGCTGATTGAGGGCTCAGTGTCTGTTATTCTAAAAGTGTATTAATTCTGGTTTAAGCACTTGGGCTTTCAGGCCAGTTATTTTACATTAAGAGTGTTCATGGTCTGCACTCTTGTGGGAGGAGAGGCTGGACTCTGCCCTTCTGAGCTGGGAATTTCTGGTTGAAGGCTTATAGTGCATGCATATCTGAACTGCTTCTTACTGAAGTTGGTGCACCTTGTTTGCTGTGGCATAGACTGGATTCGGGCCTGCTGGATCTAGCTTTGTTTGTGTAACTTGAGCACTAATCCAGGCATTCTCTAAAGTATTCAATTGTATTTATTACTGCTTGGTAGTGACTTGATTAAAGTGTAGCTATCATTCTAAGTCTTTTGGATTAAGCACTTGGGCTTCAGACCAGTTGTTTTACATTAGGAAGGATTGTGGCATGCACTGTGGTGGCAGGACAGGTAGCTTTCATCCTTCTAAGTTGGGAACTGCTGATTGAGAGCCCAGTGGGTGTTATTCTTAAAGTGTATTAGTTCTGGTTTAAGCACTTGGGCTTCAGGCCAGTTATTTTACATTAAGAAGGTTT